>NC_141901.1:78978455-79281485 GCF_057802395.1 Ceratotherium simum simum
TCATTACACCTGTTTCTTTCAATTCGTTGAGTTACCAGTCTAGCCTCTCAAGACATTTGTGTTTAAAACTTCTACACAGTGCCCTGCTCCTGGACTTTGTATATGTCCAGACATGTCTGGGTCCAAATATATGTCAAAAACATTGTCCAAATATATGTCTGGGTCAGTCTATGTAGGCAAAAATATATTTCTTAGAACTGTTCTAGTTCTATACACGTCAAACTCTACGTTTATATATGTAAGCAGTTCTTTTTTCTTAGGTAGTATGAGGCAAGAGAATATATAATCAACAAAACATCTGACGTAATATGTATATTTGATCATGTTACATAAAAAAGTATGTGTTTTTCCACAGGTAACCTTTGATGTAAATTGGTCTCCAAGGTACACAGACAGGTGCTATAATTATACTGGAATTGCAGATGCTTGTGACTTCGTCTTTGTGATGTCTTATGATGAACACAATCCGGTCTGGTCAGAATGTATTGCAGCAGCCAATGCTCCCTATGATATGACATTAACTGGTAAGAATCCACAAGTGATCACTTATTGGTGATATTAATTCCAGAACCTCTAACATTAAGATATTCTTTAGTATTTCTAATCATTTGTATACTTTTCCATTTGTAAAGCTTTCTTGAAACATATAAAAATCACTTAATTTGGAGACCTTTAAAGTTTACAACACGTTTTTAAGTTTTCACTTAGTTCTAAAAATCTTGTGGGTTAGATGTATTATTATTAACCCTCTATTATAGATGAGATGAAGGGAGTTAAGGTCTCATGGTTGCTCAGCTATTAAGTATTATGTTGGGACTCAAGCAGGTGTTCTAACTTCAAGTCAACATTCTTGTCACGAAATTACACGAAGAAGATATTTGCTTATCTAGAATTTGACAGGATATGTTTGTTGAAATAACCAATATTAAATAACTTAATAGCAAAGATAGTTCTGATGTGAGTACCTACTATGCACGGTTGATAGGACTGGCTTTATTTTATTTGGCATTTAATATTAGCACCCATGCTGTATTAAAAATTATATCCCTATTAGAATTAAGACTACTTCTGATCTGTCATTCATATGATGTGGCTTTGCATTATCCTTTCCAACGTTTAGATTGGTTTGTATCCCATCAGCCAACTGAACAAAAGATTGCTTGCTATCTTTTGGACTCAACTGAAATTTTCTGGGATAGTTGGCGTTGATTTAATTGTTGATTGATTAATAAATAAAAATATCTTTTCTTTTTCATATAGAGATAAAACCTTAGAATCTGGCCTCATTTTAACATATGCTAATTGTTTGTATGGAATAGTCTAATCGTAAGCATATACTATTTAAAATATGAAAAATAATTTAATTCTGTAATATTACAAAGTATATAATCCAGTGTTTCCAAACTCTGTTTCATCGAAGAGATGATAATTGTGTCCTATCAATAAAAGATTCATCATCAAATATGTTTGGGAAATGATGCATATCCCACCCCTTTCTTAGATATTCAACAGTACACAATAACTTTAAAGGCTCTGAAAAGCAGCATACTTACTTAATTCAACATTGTAGATAATCTTGGAACATCTCTTGGTGGGAAAACATAATTTGCAGCATTGGGCAAAACAGGGATTGACAGTACCAGGAATTTGTTAATTTTTCTCTTTGTTTCCTAGAACTACAGATTATCGACTATAGACTAAGAGGGGGGGACATTTCTTATCGCCAGCTGTAATTCATACAGGATATTTGTAAAACATGGAACACTTGTACTTTGTATAAGAAATTCTGAGACCATTTCTGCCAGAAAGTTTAAGACTTATAGAACGTTTTTTGAAACTTTAGAATCTAGAATATCAATTATATAATGTCTTAGCAGTTAATAGACACAATTAGCATGCTTTCCTGAAATATATCATTTTTCCTGGAATTAAATTTTGTGAATTTTTTGCTTCAATTTGATCTTAATTGTTTTGAATGTTTTCTATTATTCAAAAAGAAATGGTTTAGAAAGTGATACAGAATTTATAGTTCTTAAGGGATGACACTTTTATAACATCATATCAGAGAAACACTGTATTAGTATTTTGCATAAATGTACCTGGTTTTACAAACTTAGATTCTGAGTGGTAGCATAGCTTATATGAACACATCAGTAGAAATATGAAGAGGAAAAAATATGCTTTTTCTGTCCCTATTTGATTAGGATACGATGACTTCATCAAGAGGGGCGTTAACCCTAAGAAACTTGTAATGGGTCTTCCCTGGTATGGTTATGATTATACCTGCCTGAGTCTTTCAGAGGTAAGAACAGATCATTTCTTATGTAATGTTTTTCTCTTTCTACTATATTTTTTAGAGTCTTTATTTTATTTATATTTTTATAAATATTTTATATATTAAATATATATTAATATAATAGATAAAGATATAATATCTAAATATATTAAATATACATTTTTATTTATATTTATTTGTTTTAAACTTTATATTTTTATTTTATATTTATCATCTTTACTTAGAATTTATAAACTTCTATATATATAGAATATATAAACTTTATTTAGAATTTCTGAAATATAGTTTGAAACTAAGAAGTAGTTTATTTTTAATTATTTAATCCCATGAATGTTTCTGAATGTCATATATTTCCATTTAATAATAAAATTTAACTTTTATTCTATATAGTCAGGTTATCTATTTATAGTATATATTTTATTTCTAATAAATAGTTTTTAATTATGTTTTCTGATTTGGATCTTAAGATTTGCTTAATTGATAATCTATAACAAGAACCTTTTTGCATTTCTAGGATCATGTTTGTGCCACTGCAACAACCCGTTCTCCACCTTGTCGTGGTGTTTCCACGCATCAAGTGCCCTATAAAATTATTATGAAGCAAGTAAATAGGTCTCTTTCTGGAATCCAGTGGAATAAAGATCAGAAGTCTCCTTACTATAACTATAAAGTAAGACTTTTCACAAGTTATGAACATTTATTAGTTTTCATAATTGCATATTTTCATAATTACATATTTGATATTAAGAATTTCTATTAGTTTTCCTTTAGGGTACAACATACAGACTGCTGTTTACATTAGTAAACTTGTCTTTCAATCTGTGTAATCAGGAACTTTACTTCCCTGGTGTGCAATTCAAGTTATGCTAATAGCGGAACTGCTCCGCATGGGCCACTTGTCATTTTAGATGATGTTATCGAAACACGCATATCACAAACAGGATTTCCTTAATAGTTGACAATTATGTATGATGACTATGGCTTTTGAAAGGGCTTTGGGCCAAAATAGGTTACCAGCACTGAAAGCCTCCATTTCAAAGTAGCTTAAAGATTCTGATGAGGCTCTTATACAGGGAGGAATGAGGCTGAGAACAGGCGATGCGTTATCATGGACTTTACAATGCAAAATGGTATCATTTCAGGTTTCACAATTCAGTCAAACTATGTGATATTAGACAAACAAATTATAAAAAATGTTAAAAGTTAGAGACAGAAAACTATTACAAACAGAAACTTGAAGAAACAGAGTAAATGATTAGTAATTCTGTCAGGTAGTGTTTGATAAATAGAAATTACCATACCAAAGAGGCAAAGGAAAGTTATATTTTTCATAATTTACCTTTAGCATAATAAAAACTTTTTTAAACCTCAAAAACGTAATTACAAACCATCTTTGAATTTACTTTGGATTATGTTACTGTAAAAGGAGCCCTAAAATGATAATGATGTAAGTTAATTTCAGCAAGAATTTATATTCCTTACTAATGGTCTGATAATACTCATTTATAAAAAATGACTGCAAACATACATATTTAATAAATTATAATTGATATATGTGTACAGGCCCGTATATCAATTATTTAGAAAGCTTTAGTGTAGAGATTTCTAAACTTTAGAATCTAAAATATATACCTATAAATTAAACTAAGGTATATTGTAATCCTGTCTTTGCCAAACAGTATTCATAGAACTCTGTTCTGGGAACTGTTAATATCACAGACACACACACACACACAAATACACACACATGTGCCATGGCCAAATATATTTGGAAAACACTGCATACTGTATGTCCCTCTTAGAGATTTATAATGTTACAATGTACAACATTATATTAAAGGATTTGAGAAGTGTGGCAGTACATAAAGCCATTTAATTGTTTAACATAGAACCCTGTTTCACAGCACTCTTAGAAACATGCAGGGGAAACAGTGTTTCATGGATATCAGTTTCGTAAAAGTAATGTAACCAA
The DNA here is from genome assembly GCF_057802395.1 of Ceratotherium simum simum. Lineage (NCBI taxonomy): Eukaryota > Metazoa > Chordata > Mammalia > Perissodactyla > Rhinocerotidae > Ceratotherium > Ceratotherium simum. The sequence goes on from NC_141901.1 coordinate 78,982,724, forward strand.
TTATACATAATTTAGAAATATATACTATAGAATAATAGTTTACATTATGATGTACTGTTTTTTTGTAATCTTTGACTTATTTTTTCCTTAATGAATAAGAAGACACATTCTCTAAGGTTGTAGAATTCAGGAAACATTTTGATGAGCCTTGAAGGCCATTTGTTTAATGGCACTTTAGACATCAATCTAGTTATAACTATTTTGTTCTTCTCTTTTGTTCCCTGTAAAATTCTGTAGCAACCAAAATCAAGTTTCTGTTGTGATTGAAGAGACTCATTTGGCCTTCTTATGATCTCTCAGCAACAGCAGCTTCATCTTATACTTGATATTCTTGAAGGCATGTGTGCCTTGATCAAGCATATATCAAGCTTACATATACTCAGTTTCATCCTTTGATCTTTCACTGTTCTGAGGCATTTGAAATTTCTTAACAGTATCAAAAAGGCTCAAAGTACTAGCTAGAATGATGGCAAAATTTAAAGGTATATGTCTTTGGGTTTGCCCCTGAATCTTCAAATATAAATCTTGCTATATTTAGGAACAGGTTTTGCAAGTTGCCTCTTAATAGTGAATCACAATTGTTACTAGAGCATGCATGGCTTTTCTAGTTCTAAAGATTTTAAAGAACGGAATAGAAGATACAGTATGAGATATGTTTGTATGTAATGAGTGTACTATACTTAAATATGCCACAGCTTATTCATTTACTAAGTGACTACTGTCCTTCAAAGTAGTCATCTTAGGAGACTATTCTAATTCCAGTGGTGCTACCATAAATAAAAATGTTACTGGCATTCATTGAGAATTGCCTTTCAAGTTTCCCAGATGTATATAAAAATCATTAAATTATTTTTAATCATGTCATTCTGTTTTTACCTCATATCTTTTTCCCCTTCTTTTACCCTGTTGCCTAGATCTGCCCTTTTCCTCCTTTCTTTATCCCTTATCCAGTAGCTTATATACCTTCTAAGAGAGACTGTGTTAGTACTACACAGAGGCAGGTGTTGCTGGGGAGAAGGACTTACAGGGTGGAAAATGAGCATAAGACCATTTTCTAGTTTATGGTTCTTAATCAGGTGTGTGCGTAAGTCACCCATAGAGTCCAGATCTGACAGGCTCTTAGAATCAATTCTATAAGACCTAGAAAAGGAGATATTTTCCTCATCCATTGCCATTACCTTTTGATTTGGCTGATTCATCATAAACAAAATCATCTGTTGAGCTCCTAACTAGGCACATTTCCAGGGACTGTAGGGAATACAAAAAAGTGTATAAGCTGGTTTTAGAGGACCAGAGCAATGATCCTCCTTAACCTTGGATCATATCAGAATTACTGAATGGAACGTTAAAATGGAAAATAAACAAATAAATATTTGTCCTAGCACCAGGTCTGGAAGATTTTGATCCAGTAGGTTTCATATGGTATGGGTCCCAGGTATTTTAAAAAGCCCCACAAGTGATTCAGATGTACATCTTGGTTGATAATCATCAGATCAGAGCAAGGAAGGAATCTTAGGGCATGAGAAGGACTTTAAATAGACTCTATTAGGAGGTTCATTTGTGTAATCTCTTGTTGTTGTAAAAGTGCCACAAGCAATGACATCTAGAAAGTATCATATACAGAACCATAGAATCAGAGCTGGAAAGTACTGTGCCCTAAAATTTTTATTATTTCATTATATCCTTTTTGAATCATTGGATTTAAGAAGCTTTTTTCCCTGTTATTGTACTGAATACTTTAAATTTCTATTTTGATGTATTTGTATAGGATTCTGATGGCCGTATTCATCAAGTGTGGTTTGACAACCCTGAGAGCATTTCCTTAAAGGCAGCATATATACGAAGCCATGGCTTACTCGGCATTGGCATGTGGAATGCAAACTGTCTTGACTACTCTGCAGACCCTATAGCCAAACAGCAAACTGAAGACATGTGGAAAGCCTTAAAACCAAAACTGTGACAGAGATGAGCGTCTTTTGTCAAACTACTAAGATTTACAAAAATGATCTGTATAAATCTAGTTTCTTGAAGACATAGAAAATGTATACATTTTTGTCATGTTGCTATACATTTTAGTTATTAGTATACTCAAAACAGATCAAGAAATGCTTTGAATTTGAAAAATACACATGTATCTTCAGTGTCTAGAAACATAAAGGTAAGAAGGATAAGAAAGAAGTCAACTTACTATATTAAATATTCCTCTGTAAGATGTTTAATACTGTAATCAGGAATAATTGCCTTCAGAATTTTATTGTGCTAAATTTTCCCTCATAATGTTAAAATATATGCTTACAAATCAATGCTAATTTTTAAAATATGTATAATTTGAAGTGGAAATTGTTTGCTTGGGATAGATTTTTAAAAACCTAGTCTTTGAGAAGCAGTTTGCTCTGTATTTTTTGTTCAATAAAGCTAAATTTAAAATCTGCAATTTAGTGTCTCCTCTTTAGGTTCATCAAACTGATGCAAATAATTTTTCTGCTTCCTGACTCCATATAGTACTCATGCTCTCTGAGGCACTTGAATTTAACTCATTTAAGCCTCCAGAGAGGCGTCTGCCCGGTGGTGCAAGCAGTTAAGTGCGTGCGCTCTGTTGCAGCAGCCCCGGGTTCACCGGTTCGGATCCCAGGTGCACACAGACGCACTGCTTGGCAAGCCATGCTGTGGCGGCGTCCCATATAAAGTAGAGGAAGATGGGCACAGATGTTAGCCCAGGGCCAGTCTTCCTCAGCAAAAAAAGAGGAGGATTGGCAGATGTTAGCACAGGGCTGATCTCCTCACAAACACACACAAAAAAAGGCTCCAGAGAAAAAGAAGGAAGTGAAAGATTAAAATACTCACAAAATACAAGAAGATAACTTAGTAATATTTTGAGTAGGTTAGAGCTACCTAATATTTTTCAACAAAATTATTTTTTAGGAGGTTATATCTGAAATTTTTAGGAAAAACTTGGTGTTGAACCTGATTCTATTCATTGTCATTTACCCTTCCAATTATTAATATTCCTTCATTTATGGACATCTATAATTTATTTCTTGACTAGTTTTCTTTTCATGGTTAAATTTTTTCTTTTTCTATATTTTTCTGCATTTTGCTTTTATCTAAAGACATTGGTTTCTTAACTATTTTCTTTTCCTCAAAGAGAAATTTTGTGCAAAGAACTTTTCTAAATGTACAGAGGTCTCTGTTCTCTTTTCAAGGCAATTAAGAACATTGTGTTGCACTTATATTGATTCCTATAAATACTTAGATTAAACATAAATCCTGCCTTCCCTGCACATTTTCCTCCCTCCAAATTGGAATAAATGATGATTCAGTCATCAGGTTATTTCATTTCCTACATACACAATTCTTTATGGCAGAGCAAAACCAACCATTTTCCATAGTATTTGCTGAATTACTATTGTCTTTGTATTTCTAAAATAAATTTTAAAAAATTAAATTTTTAGACACTAACTTCTATTTTATCTCTGGATGCAAGTTCAATATCCCTGTTCTTTTATATTTCCAGATTACTTTTAATTAAAATACAATAAACAAATTATATTGTCTCTATTTACATGAAATCAATTCACATTTACTAAAATATATGACTTTTGATTTTATAGTCCTATTAGCTATTAAAGACTATTTAAAAATGAAAATTATAAAATATAGTACTTTAAAATACGTGATATACTTGAAACCTTCAAAAGTAACCAAATAGCCACGATTTTGCTTTTTTACATATAATATTTCCTGCAACACCTTGTAATATCCACATGAAAAGTGAAAAAACATAAAACTTACGATTTATTTAAAATATTGCCAAGGAGAACAATGATTAAACAAACCTGTTTAAATAAATATTTATATTTTTTCACAAATAAAAGTTTTAAATTAACATACTTAATTGAGATTGTAAAGATGTATTAATTTTCTTCTGTGCCAGTTCAGCTTTCAATGTGCGTAAATCTGAAACTGCTTGTTTTCTCATCTATAAAAAGAATTACCTTTCAGAAATGAACTTTCATCTTACCCTTCTAAAATTATGTAATTATCATATAAATAAGGGTTTTTGTAACTGCTTTAACTGTCTTCTCTCGTTTGCCTTCAATGCTTTTACTCCCACTGTGTCCCCATGGTAAATGCATAGGTCATAAGTCTTGTTGAACAAGCATGCTTATTAACTGCTAGATAGGCTATCAAATAATTTCGTTTATTAGTATACAGGCATAATAAAATTAAACTGTTCTGAAAAACTAGAGTGAGAAAGAATTTTATCTTTTGCTCAAGCTTCAAAATCTGTTGTTCTCAATGTGTAAAGAAAATAGTAAAAAAAAACAAAAACAAAATTACAAAAAACCTTAATTCTTAGCCCTTAGAAACTAAATAGGTACTTTAGAAATATAATTGTGTTCATTCTGTGGCAAGCACTCAGAAGTGTTAACTCCTTTGATTCTTTCAAACATCTTATTGAGGCAGATACTATTATTTCTCTCCATTTTATAGTGGAGGAAAGTGAGATGCCTAGAAGTTAAGTAACTCAGTCAAGGTATAAAACTAGTAAGTGGCACAGCCAGGATTCAAACTCAAACCCATGTGGTACCAGAGCCCCTGCTATTCCAAGTATTGTCTGTGGAACAGCAGCATTAGCATCACCTGGGAGCTTGTAAGGAACGAATAAATCGCAGGCTTCACTCCAGACCTCCTGAGTCAGATCCTGCTAATTTTAACAGGATCCCCAGCTGACAGCTCATTTAACTTTAAGACATCCTGTTTATACGATACTATCTTGGATATAGTTGCAACAGACTCAGGCTAGGTTTTCTGCCCCTAAGTTCTGAATTTTATAGGTAGTTTTCAGCAAATAATTCAGAAGTCAATAATAAATACTTAAGAATGTCCAATACTTAATAATGTCCAACTATGTGCCAATTAGGCACTGTGGTTAAATGTAGGAATTTTTTCCCCTAGTCTGTAAGCTGAAAACTTGGTTCTCTTTTTTCTATTTGTCTTTCCTGTTTTTGCACTAATAATTCTTTTTTTTTTTTTTTTTTTAAAGATTTTATTTATTTATTTTTCCCCCAAGGCCCCAGTAGACAGTTGTATGTCGTAGTTGCACATCCATTCTAGTTGCTGTATGTGGGACGCGGCCCCAGCATGGCCGGAGAAGCGGTGCGTCGGTGCTCGCCCGGGATCCGAACCCGGGCCGCCAGCAGCGGAGCGCGCGCACTTAACCGCTAAGCCACGGGGCCGGCCCCTGCACTAATAATTCTAATTTGGGTTCAAACCATTGATAAGTGATATTTATAAGGTTAAAAAATACAAAGATTGTAAGATCTAATGTGCATGCTTTCCAGGGAAAAAGAGCACCGAGAGAGTCGTAACTGAAAGCTCTGGGGGCATTTTTATTGCTCCCTTCTAACCGCTCAACTCTTCTTAAGTGTACAAGTTTCCGCATTGGCTTCTCTGAGCCATTTTTTGAATACATTGAGTTTTTATTCATTGAACAAATTATTTTTTTGAGTGCATACCGTATAAGAATGTTAAATAACTCATATTTTGTTAAAAATTGTCCTTTGCCTTTTCTGTATTTTAAGTTTGAGCTTCTCAGTGTTAAGGCAGGGCTTAGCCTTGAGAACACTGCCAGTGAAAAGAATCTAGAACTGTGCTGACCAATACAGTAGCCATTTGCCACATATAGCTATTTGAATTTAAATTAACTAAAATTAAATAAAGTTTAGAATTCAATTTCTCAGTCATACAACAAGCTACATTTAAAGTGCTGAATGTCCTTATGTGGCTAGTGGCTACCATATCGGACAGTGCAGGTATGGAAAATTTCCATCATCTCAGAAAGTTCTATAGGACAGTGCCGATTCTAGAAAAGGGTCATTATTCTATGTCATAAAGCTATTTCTGAGGTGAGTTGAAAGCATTCATATAATTATATATATATGAAAATAACCAGAGAGAATGAGATAATTACCCAAGAGAGGGAAAAAAAAAGTTAAATGGGAACTCAGAGAGCTCAGTGGTTTGTCAGACTTATTTATGAATGATTCTAATATATGAAAATTACTTCTTTTAAAATATTTTATTGAAACTACCTATTCACAGGGTCTTTTTCCGTTAATCCTTAGTGAAATTTTACTTTGGCCTTGTTATGCACCTTTTTATATGATTTAGTGAATATTCTTGCATTTTTTTCACTCATGCTCTTTGTTGTCAAGGTAACAATTTTAAGACAGTCAATCCTTACTACTCTTATGCTATGAACACCCAAAGTTCAAACACCAAAATATTTTATTTCAAGATATATGTTATAATCTGATTAGGAGAAATGCAAATTACCTTAACATCTATTATGAGTTTCATTTTGTCAGTATCCAATTTTCTCTTAAGTTGGTCAATTGCATGCTGTACCTCAGTGATCTGGATTATAAGGTAATTCTGTTTGAGATATATAAAGACATCTTTATTTAGTATAACATCTATTCATTTTTATTTTTAACTGCCTTGCAAACATAAGCTATGATGTGATAACAAATATTAAAAAAGCAAATCATGAAAATAACCTATTCCATAAAATAAACTTATTGCTTTGGAGTAAATTACTATTGACTGTTGATTTCTTATATTTTAGAGACCACTTTCTCTTCTATTCTACTACCATTATTCATGCATTATAAAAATAAATAGATATTTGTAAATGTTACCATTAAATTAGCACCATAAAAGCCAACAACTATTACTATGAAAGGAATATGCTAGGTTTAAGATACTAGCAAGGCTTTAAAAATTGGCATAATGCTTTATTAGCTGAGACAGATTAGAATTACTTTAAAATATTTAGTAATGAAATACTATATTTCATATAAGAAAACCTATTTAATACAAGAAAACCTATTTAATATGAGAAGATTTTTGGTTACTTTTGTTCAGAAAAGTATATGAGGTATAATGGTCAACAAAGAAATTATTTAAAATTTTAAGCCACCTTTGTGGGAAAAACATCATATATTGAACTTAACCAGTAAGATAAAAAGTATCAGCTATGCTAAAAAAAAGTATCAGCTGATATGGACAAACCATACTTGAGCCTATTTGGATTTTACATTAAATTTATCTAAAATGGTAAACTTTTACTCATAGAAACAGAGAATGGATTGGTGGTTGGCAGAGGTAGGGGGTGGGGGGTGAGGGAAATGGGTGAAGGTGGTTAAAGGGTACAAACTTGTAGTTATAAGATAAGTAAGTTCTGGGGATGTGATGTATAGCATGGTAACTATAGTTAACAATACTATATTGTATAGTTGAAAGTTGCTGAGCGTAGATCTTAAAAGTTCTCATCATAAGAAAAAAAATTGTAACTATGTAAGGTGATGGATGTTAACTAAACTTATTATGGTAATAATTTCACAATAGATACATATATTAAATCATTATGTTCTATACCTTAAACTAATATAATGTTACATGTCAATTATATCTCAATAAAACTGGGAAAAAATAAAATAGTAAACTTTTAATATTTCATCATGTCTAAAGTTAAATCCCTACTCTTAATCATAATTAACATATTTATAAAATCTTTTTTGTATAAGTGGGATCAGCCAACAAAAATTAAACTGATAACTGGCCTCTAGAATTTGTTGGTTGTTTAATTATATGGTGAAATTACTCAATTAAAAAATAAACTTCATATCTCTGATCTGTCAAGATTCAAGACTATCTCAAGAAAAAAATGAGTTGATCAAAATTTAACATAATTTTTTTTTGGTGAGGAAGATTGGCCCTGAGTTAATATCTCTTGCCAATCTTCCTCTTTTTGCTTGAGGAAGATTGTCGCTAAGCTAACATCTGTACCAATCTTTTTCTATTTTGTATGTGGGATGCTGCCACAGCATGGCTTGATGAGTGGTATCTAGGTTTGTGCCTGGGATCCGAATCTGGCAAACCCCAGGCTGCCGAAGCAGAGCACACAAACTTAACCACTATCCCACCCAGTTAGCCCCAAAATTTAACATAATTTAATAACTTCTTTAGAATATCAATACCTTTAGATTCGTGGGTGTTATTACCTACCCCCCCCCAACTACAAAAAAAAAAGGAATATAGTGAACACTGTTAGTCCCCTGTCATCTTCATCAGGTATTCATCTCTTTCCCATAGAATCAGGGAAATTGACCCAATCCGCAGGTACAGAGGTAGATCCTAATTAGTCTAAATCAGCACACAGCATTCCCTGGTAACTATTAGCAATCCAGGATAGGCCTGCTTGATCTCCCACCATGCTAAAGGGAAAGTTTTATATATTCCATGCACCTAGGAGAGGTTCTCTACTGTTTTGGAGGCATATAGCCCTACTTGCCTTTGGTAACTTTATTGCTACCATGAGGAAAAGCAGTCTTAAAGTGAAGCCAACCCTGAAAATAATGGGGAGAAAATATCAGAAGCACCTTAGCCCTTAAAGATATCATTAAGCTGCTGATTATATCTCCTCAGCACCCGTTACATGAAATCATGAATTTTCTTATTGTTTAAGCCAGTTTAAGTCAAGGTTTTGTTACCTGTAGCCCAAAGCATCCCACATATGATAATACTAACAAATATAAAGCATATATTTTGAATAGAACTTCTCTAATAGAATGTCAACACATTTAGTAGTACCTTAGAGTCTGTGATGTTTGCCAGATTCTTTGGTCTCATTTTGATCTCCCTGGCTTCAAGTTGCATGAGCAATTTTTTATAGTACAGTTCCAAATCTTCTCTAAGTTTTGTTAAAACCTCCTCCAACGATGCTGTAACTTTCTTTGACTCAAAGTACTTTTTCTTCCAACCATCACAGGCTACAAAAAGAGCAAAGCCTATATATTTTGAGTCTGACTAACAGCTTAAACTTTTCAACCTGGAAAGGACTGTAGAGTTAATTTAAACCCTTCTCCTCCTCTCCTCTTCCTTCTTCACATGCTGAGGAAATTACAGGTAGGAGTGAAATGTTTATTGAACAATGAAAAGACTTGCCTACAAATATAGTAAAATAGTGGTAAATCCAGGAACCACAACCAAGTTCTTCTTTAAGCTTGTAGTTATTTCTAAAAATTCTTTACTAAAAATACTACCTAAAGCAAAATGTGTATATTTTTTATTTTGATTACTTTTTTCCATAATGATTTGAATTCATTATTTATATAATTAAAACTATCAAAGAAAAAGGCATAATATAATTTTTCCAGATTTTCCTTATTTTATCAGCCCCTAAAATGATTTATGTCTTGTGAAATCAGCTGATTCTGACTCATCATTTATCAAAATTATTCCAAATATATCCCAAAACTTCTATAGGGTAGAATTTCTTAAACCTGAGACCCTTGGTTGAGAAAAGTAGAAATTAAACACTGCCAGTTTAGGGAATCATTTTGACACCAATTAGATTCTAAATATAAACTTAACAGGAACACAAACTATATGCTAATCTACCAGAATATGCCCTTGTTAATTTTTTTTAGAATATCAAAGAAAGGTAACCCCCAAATTTAAAAATTCTATATTATAAGGTGATTTGATTAAAATTATATAACAATATGGAACTTTATCTTAAGATTTTAGCTATTTATTTCCCTCATGCCCTATATCCAATCCCTCAGCAAGTTTTACAGGTACTACTGCCAAAATACGTCCAGCATCGGGCACATCCCACCTTCTTCAATGCTACATCCCTAGTCAACCCACCATCATCTTTTGAAAGTTGCATTATCTTTCTCTGCTTCCATGCTTGCCCCTCCATGTGCTATACCATACAGCAGTTATTCTGCTCTTCCTAAACTATTTTAAAAATCATGTAAATCCCTAGCTTAAAAATCCTCCAGTGGCTTCCACCTTACTTAGAATAAAATCCACACTCCTGGAATTGGCCTGCCTGTCCCTTGCTGACCTTTTGGTTTCATCTCCCTCTACATTCGTCCTTATTTCTCATGCTCTAGCCACACTGGCCTTATTTCAGGTCCTTAATGGCACAAGCTCATTCCTATCTCTGCAGCTGACATTTAGTGTTCCTTCTGTTTGGACTGTTTTTCCCCTCTCTCTTCACGTGCCTGCCTCCTTATTAATCAAATCTTGATATCTCCTCAGAGATGCCTTCCTTGAAAGTTATCTCTCCTCAAAGTATCTCTCCTGCCCCATCACTCTTTGTTCCGCTCTTTTAAATTGACTTCTCAGCTCTAATCAGTAACTGATATTGTCTTATTTGTTTATTGTCTCTCTCCTCCCATTAGAGGCAAGCTCCTTAAGGGCAGAGCCATGTCTGTCTTGTTTACCGCTATATCCTCAGCATTTAAAACAATGCTGGGAATTGAGGTACATAGTAGGCTCAATAAATATTTGATGGCTGATACATGCCTTTTATCTTGAAACATTCCTGTCAAAACAGAAATTGATCATTCTCATTTTATAAGCAGAGTGAGGCACAAAGAGGAGAAATAAGTTTTGTAAGCAAAACATTGATCTGCTATTAGAATCCTGGTCCTGTGATTTCTAGTCCATTGCTCAAATTTGTCTGATAAAATTGCTCTTTTAACAGTACGACAAGGCTGAGTCATTGCCACCACTTCCAGGATAACATTTTAATATTATGAGGTGGAACCTTCAGAAATATCTCTTGACATTGTCTATAACCTTCAGTCAGTTCTGAAGTACTGGAGCAGTAATTTTGCTGTAAATTGAGAATCCTAAAACCAGTCAATTCCATATATACCTTTTACCCTTATAATCCTCAAACACAACTCAAAATGCAGGCCTCTCAAATCATTTAACATCTCCCAAACCATTATCTTAGACTTTCTCCACTCTGGCTCATTTTTTCATTTCCACCAGTCCGAACAACACTGTTTCTAATTCTATTGCAAGAAAACTACTTACTTTTGCTACCTAATTTCTCTCATTCATTCATTCAGTTTAGCAAAGCAGATAGAATACATATCAAAAAATTAAGCACCTAGAGGAGACTCAGGGACACAAAGAAGGCTTCTAAAGTAAGTGATATCTAAGCTGAGATTGAATGATTAGTAGGAAATAGCCAAGTGAACTGGGAAGAAAGGGAAAGAAGGAGATGATAGGAAAAGAAGATGTAGATGGCAAAGGGAAAAGCGTGCCTGAAGGTCTGCAGCCAAGAGGCACAAGCCAAGAGGAGGCACACTTCAGATTCTAGCATATCTAACACTTTTCCTGGAAGCCTTTCTTGATCTCGTCCTTCTAATTTAGGTGTTTTTCCTCTGTTCCCCCATGCACAGAATTCTGTAATTCCTTTATCACAGCATTCATCAGGATGTGTCATTACTGCTTAACTTGATTATGATTTCTTATCTGAGGGCAGGGACAAGATTGTATCTCCCTATTAGTATCTCCTCAGCCCCTAGAACAGTGGCTCAATTCAGAGGGCATCTAATAAATATTTAATAAATGAGTGGAAGAATGAATACACAAATAAATGAATGCCAGTTATAAAAAAATTTGAATTTTAATTTAAAAAATCCTATGTAAAGCATGTTGCATTTATTATATAAAGAGATGAACAATGATTTCATGTTTTCTATATTGAACTCATATCAATAGTGTACTGCTTAAACCATAACAGTAAAATAGTAAATATTAATTATAACTTTATTATTTATTCCAAAAGCATAAATTATATAAAACTTAAGTTTTCTTCATAGTGATAAAAGATATGTAATGAACTTTACCATGATACTGCTTCAATTTGCTCTGTTCAAATAGCTTTTCAACTTTTTTTATTAGTTCTTCTCTAACTCTTTCCAGACATCTTCTTTCTTCCTTTACTTGTTTCATTTGTTCGATAATCTTCTCTCCTAAAAAGATTACAACCCATACTCATCAATGTCTAAAAGCTAAAAGATGGTTCATATCCTAAAATACAGAGGGTAAAACTTAAAAGTTATTAAAACATCAAGAATAAATTTTACCCAAAACTCTATTTTTCTTGCTGCAGTATAGCATTTTCCACTTTGAAAAGCACTCAGGAGTCATTTCAGTTTCTAAGAGTGAAACATAAGGGGATTTACATTTATGTAGAAGAATACAGTATGTGTCTTCTGCATTTACATAAACGTGTAGAAACTGGGTAGAGCTCAAGTAGTTATACTTCTTGGTTTAATTCTTTTGGTAAATTTATCTTGGGCCCAAAGTTATTGCACTTAAATCTTACATGGAAAATGTATATTTTAGAGCATATTTTTAAAAGCAAAAGAATAATAGTGACTAAACATATGCAGTAATCAACATAAAATTCATATACTTTAATTTTTGCAGTAAAATATACATAATAAAATTTATCATTTTAACCATTTTTAAATATACAGATCAATGGCATTACGTATATTCACAATGTTGTGCAACCATCACCACCATCCATCTCCAGAACTTTTTTTATCTTCCCAGACTGAAACTCTGTACCCATTAAACAATAACTCCCCATTAACATTATTTAACTACCTCACAGAATCATCTGTACTTACGGTGTCATCATACTTACTCTCAATCTGTAATAAAGAGATAGCTATTCCTGGAGAAAGAGCAAGTTGACAAGGAAATGAAGGAAAATCAATAAGATCTGGTAGGGTGACACATTCTTTTTTACCTATCTGTAAGGAAACATGAAAATCAGTAAGAATTGGTAGGGTGACGTTATTTTTCACTATCTGTAAGCATTTGATAATCCACAACAGCAATGCATTTTTTAACTTATGTGGTGATGAACTCCCAAATCTGTATTTATAACTATAGACTCTTGTGCTCCAGTTTCTCCATTTCACCATTACTTGGACATTATACACAGGTGCTTCAAACTTAAAATTAAAAAAAAAAAAAGAATCCGTTATTCCTTTCTAAATATGATTTTCTTCCAAGATTTCTGATCTCAGTTACTTGTTATGATAACTTTTAAAATTTTCTAGGATGGCTATTGATTTTTTTTCATCGTGAGCCAATTTTGATAATTTATATTTGCTTAGAAAATTGGAAATTCTATCACATTTTCAAATTTTAGCATACATTTTATTTGTATATATTGGTGTTTATATCACCTTCACCTTTCCTAATTTTTGCATTTCTACCCTTTTTTGATAAACTACCTCAATCTTTACCAACATTGATATTTCTTCCACTACCACTGTATAGATCTTGAATTGTTTTTAATTCTGCTAGGTTTTTTACTTCTTTAACTTATTAATTTCTACTTTTGTCTTCATTAAGCCCTTACTCCTCCTTTGTTTTGTTATCATTTTTCTACTTTATTTTCTTAACTTTTTTTTTTTTTTTGGTGAGGACGATTGGCCCTGAGCTAACAGCTGTTGCCAATCTTCCTCTTTTTGCTTGAGGAAGATTGTCACTGAGCTAATATCTGTGCCAATCTTCCTCTATTTTGTATATAGGACGCCTCCACAGCATAGCTTGACAAGCAGTGTGTAGGTCTGCACCTGGGATCCAAACCCATGAACCCTGGGCCACCGAAGCGGAACATGAGAAATTAACCACTATGCCACTGGGCTGGCCCCGTTCTTTTCTTAACTTTTAAGGTCAGGTTCCCACAGGATAATGGCAACCACCTAAATTAGAATCTCTCCACACATCCTTGCAACTACTAAAAAAAGGAATGCAAATAAAATCACCCATAATTTATGTCTACAGTATAACTAGGACACAGAATCCTTTAATTTACACATATTTAATTTACATGTAAGTGGGGAAATAAACACCCTAGACCAGCAGAGTGTGCCCACGAGCCCGCATCTGAGCAGAGTCAGATGTGGACTATGCATTGGAGGGCACTATACACAGATAAGACAGTAAAAATCAACCATGGTTTAGTCTGGAAGGCGAGGGACCCGCATGCAGTGGAGAAATACTGAAAGTAAGGATAAGATCTGGTAAATGAGAGCACTTTCTAGGAGGAATCCAAAAGAAAGGGGCTTCTAAAATGTAAGGGGCCAGAGGTGGTCAGTACTCATGGGAAGACATAGCTTCTGGGAGAGAGAAAAATGCTTTGGAAGCAAAAGGTGCTCCATCAGGGCTAGATGCTAAGAGAAAAGAAGCAGCAGCCAAGATAAAAGCTCTGCTGAATCAAGCTAGAAAAGAATCCAAAGAAAACAGACTCTTTCCCCAAAAGGCCCCATTTATTTCAAAATAAATAAATAAATAACTGCATTTCACTATATCAACAGAAGAGGGCACTTCTGATCTAAGAAGCAGAATAAGCCACCAAAACACCCCTCCTTGTTCCTCTATAAGAACACCTGTAGTTACTAATACAGAAAAATCCAACAGAAATAAACATGGACAACAGCTACAAAATAATTTGGCATCTACACAAAGTTACTTTTAAAAAACCCTCAAAGTTGAGAACTAAAACAAAACAAAAATAGGCAGCCATGAAGCAGAGAAAAACTTAACAATACTCCCAACATATTTTCTGCATAAGCAAACATTTGCCAGAAATTTAAAAACTCAGAATAAAAATGGAAAAACAACAGGAAGATGTGAAATGGAAGTTGGCCAAACTGAAGAAAGAAATTAAAGAAAAAATAAAATTGTCTCAGAAATGAATAAATTAGCAGGTATCTAAGAAGGAAAAGATATGACCAAAAATACAGTAAAGATAGTGGAGAATAGAAATAAAAGGAGTGGAGAATAGTAATAAAAGGAGTAAAGAAAATGAAACACACAGAAAACAGTAAAATAGATCAGAGAGAAAGTGATAGATATAAAACGTAAGGAAGATCTAAGACAAGACTAATTGTGATCTTGTGGAACAAATCTGTTATTTAAATTGTTTTCTAAAATTATTATTTCAGACAACATTCTTGAAATAAAATTTTTCTAACCTTAGAAGTTGGAGGATGGGAGATAAACCTCAAGAAAATTCAGGAGCCTGTCAATTCACTGAAATTTCTGGGAGTTCCACGGTCTGGGATATGTTGAGATATCCCCTTTAAAGAGAAAATCAGGTTTTTGTATCTTGCCTCAGCTACCATTGAGAATGAGTCACTTGATGGACCTCTTTGGAATTTGGAGAGGCATTTACCACATGTGGATGTGCCACTCCAATCTTCTTTTTTTAATCAAATAATCTAAAAGACTGTCAACTTTGAGTGGGCTTAAAGCAAGAGAAGGCTCACAAGGCGATCCAAAAGGGTTTGCAAGCAGTACTGCCACTTGTGTTTGTGTGCTGGTCCAGTGACGCTTGATGCGTAGTAAACTGGAATGCCGAAGGGAGTCTATGACAAGCCCTGGTAGGAGAATCACAGCTCAGAGCCCTTGGGTTTTGGAGCAAAGGCGTGGCATCTTCAGCAAATCGTTGTTGTTCTACTGTTTTAATCTGCAGTTTCATTTCAATTTCAGTATAAATATCATGTTGCAATACCACATTTAAACAAAAATTTTAAAATCATACCTGCTTGTCCTCTCTTCTAATGGTATTAACTCTATCATCTTCATTTTTCCAAAGAACCTGACTTAAAGGGAATGATAGATTTGAAAGTCATATTAAAAAATGATTCCATAAATATTAGCTTTTCATATTTCATATATTTTATTTGATATTCTGTCAACACAAATATAACATTAAAAATTTTTTAAAGTCAGCCTGAGACTATTACCATATTATCTTTCAAACTCAAAGACAAACATAAACTACATTTAGTATGAATAATAAAATCATATTTCACTATATTATAGCTAAATTCAAATCATAGTGAATGTCTATAGCAAGGCAAAATAACCGGAAATTTTGTAAACATATTTTCTTCATAGTTATTTTGTGAGTAATTGTCTATAAAATCCCTTGTCAATTTCAAAAGACTATATGCAAAACTGCTAAGTACTATAATTCTGAATGAAATGATACCAATGTGAAACTCCAGCATACTGATTAGTTTAGCCATAATTAAGAATCTAAGAGAGGCAGAAAAATTAGTTCTAAGAAAGGCAAACAAAGACAGAAATTTTTCTGCCATTAGGTTGCCCCTGATGACAAAAGGATTACAACAGTAATAAATTTAAGCAATAGATTATTCTTCATTATATTGGAGAAGAATGTTGGTATATAACAGTAAAGATCAGAATCAAGGTAATTTTAATTAAAAAGATCACTAATTTCAGTTGTATCTTTGTTCTAATTAGAAGTTCTTGACAGTACGCTGGATATCTCATTCTTTTTCTTATAGTTTAGATTATGACATGTGGAATCAACATCTATACTAATTACCTTTTTTTGTTGCTAAAATAATCATTGTTTGAATCTTCCAATGATCCTGGCAATTCAGAATTTCCAATTTGATTTTTTCCAGTCTGGCTTTCTTTTGGAGTGGCTTTTCCCCCAGCTGATGGTGATGTTCATCCAATAGCAAATAAAGTTCATAATATTAAGAAAATACTAAAATAAAATTTTGTTTTTATATGTACATACTATAATCTTGTCCTACGCTTCAGAATCTCCAGGAACTCTACTATACGTGATACAAGGCAACAATTTCCAAAGTGAATTTCATGAAACATTAGTTTATGTGAAAGGAGAATTCTTTGGTCAATTTAGTTTGGGAAAAATTGGATTAGCAACCCTAACAGGACAACAAACCCGTACATACACAACACACACTCTCACACACACATAGTCCTATTGCAGCATTTCTCTGTTTTTATGTACAATGTGAATCTGCAAGAGGTGTAGTAAGTTGGGTTATATTCAAACTTAATTGTCTTCAGAAAGCTTTTGCCAAAAGCAATCTTTTGAAATAGTATTCTGAGGAAAATGCTGTTGTAAATATAGAGCATATAATGTCATTTTTTATTTCACATACATTTCCATTTATAAAATCTCCCCTCATTTTAACAGATTTCTCCATATTGGAAAACTACACAATCTGTCACTAAAATGCTAACATTAATGTTCTCTATGATCTATATGAATAAAAGATCCATGAACCTGGCAGTGTTAATATAGATTTTTTTTCCCTTGGAAAAATCAATTTTTCTTAATATAGAAAAAAAGGAATGAATCAAATTAATACTTTAAAAGTCATTTTACAAGGGTTGCCACAATATTTTATAACCTGAAGCCCATATTGGTTTAATTTTAGACTGGCTGCTACCATTTATTTCCCAGCTGGTGCTGGAATAGTTATTTAAGGACAACAAACAGGGATTTTCTAAAAGATATATTCAATGCAAAATGAACAAAAAATGGATATACCAGCTGTTTAAAAGCTAATAGTAAAATACTGCCCCCCCACCCCCCCCAAAAAACCAACAAAGCAAAACTCAACAGATTCTAAGTTACATTTTTATAGGCATACACGATATGTATCTCTCATTCCTAGCAACAGCTTAGAGCATGATGCACAGCACCATTCAATACCTATGCAATTTAATAACAAAAAGAAAGCACGTCTATTATCTTCTGAAAAAAATCATAATACAGTGTTTTGAGAGCTATAGTAAATATATGTTAAGTATTATAGATCCACAGAAAAGGCTGTGATGACTATGAAACTATGTTTTGAACTGTGAGATGTTTGCCTGGCAAAGAAGAGGGTAAGAGGAATTTAAGCAAAGAAAATGGCAAGACACAAAGTACAATGTATGTAGCATTTTTGGCAATAGTGACAAGTTCAGAATGACTCTTGGACAGTATTGTAAAGCATGAGCTTTAGTCAAACGCACAAGAGTTCAAGCCCTGGCATTGTCACGGCAGGTGTGAGCTCAGGTAAGTTATTTCTCTAACTTCAGTTTCCTTATCTCTAAAATCACATAGTGCATGTAAAGCACCCAGCACAGGGCCCAGTCCTTACAAGTCTCTTGCCTTCAAGTTCTGATTTCTATTCCACTGCATTTCCTGGTTCAGGTCTTTGTTACTTCACTCTTTTCTCCATATTGTCATCTAAGTTGTTTTTTTAGAACTGAAATCCAGTCATGCCACCCTTGTTAAAAACTTCAAATGGCTTCCCATTGCCTACAAAATTCCTTAGCTTTGCAAGCAAAGCTTTTGCAGTTCAAGTCCCTACCTACTTCTCCAAGTCTACTCCATGGAACTTCTTCCTCTCCTTCCTACCCTCAAACTGTAATAATAATAGCACTATATTACTCCTAGCTAAAAATTATTGAACCAACTACCACGTTAAGCAAATCCTGAAAGCTCCATTCATATCATGATCTATGTGAAGGGAGCCTTCGGGAGTTAGGCAGTGAAGAATCTGCATGGCCAAACATTTGCAACCCTGGGTTTGAAGTCAGAGTATGAAGGGTTTTCTACGCCATGTTAAGGAACTTGGGCTTTAAATAGTAATCAATGAGTCTTTCAAAGGTTTTTAAGCAGGGAGATAAATAATCCAACTTGTAACAAGAAGAATGATTATGACAGCACCCTAGAGGATAGATTGGAAAGGAGATTATAAGCAAGGAGGCTAGTCAAGATGGTTTTAAAGGTTCCTTTTCCATAGGAATCTATTATTCTACAATAAGGAAAATTTCAAAGCCTAACGACTGAACAACTGGAAGAATGATGAAACCAAGGAAAGAAGTCAAGAAAGTACACCGGTTTGGGGGCAAGGATGGAGTCCAGTATTAAACATGTTATAAGCTGAGGCATGTCAAAAATGTAAAGATATATAGCACAGACCTATGGAAAAGAACAGAAGATAACTAATGGAAGGGAATACCAATTTTTATATGTAAAAATGGGTAAAGAAATACTTCTTTACTTTCTCATTAAAGGACTTGTAAAACACACTGTGCATATTTTTATCAGTCATATTTGATAATACTGCAATGTTAGAGCTCAGATATTCTGCATCATCATGCACTACTAAAGAGCAATTGGGCCATTTTAAGAAACTGCACAACTATCATAAATAAATGGTAGTGTACATATGGAAAAATTAAAGAACTTTATCTCATACCACACATAAAAATTAATTCCTGGTAGATGCACATAGTAAATGTGAAAAGCAAACCATAAGATGTTTGTAAAATAATACAGAACCCTATTTTCATGATCTCAGAGTAAAAATGGGATTTTTAAAGAAAACATAAATAACACTAACCATAAAAGAAAATGCTAATAAACTTGACTATATTAAAATTTAAGAACTTCAGTTCCACTTCTGCTTAAGATATAGAAAGACAAAAGAGTGCTCCCACCTGAATAAGGAGAAAAAGGTAAATAATCTATAAAATAATAACTTTCCTTGAATTCATCAGAGAGTTGAGGTTGTAAGGAATTGAAATGTTTCACCTTTGGCAGAGCACAGAAGGAAGAGGTAACTGCTAAAATTTTAAGTAATTCTAAAGGCCAATGTGGGCTACCAAGATAGTTTGGAATCTCTAGGATCCCCAGACACAAAGGGGAGTAAATACTTAATGGTAAGATCCTTTCCATGTGCCTGTATCATATGTTTACAAGAAAAACTGGGCAGGAGACCTTAAAGAGACATCAGTGGCACACAGGCATGAAATCCCATCCTTCTCAACAGTCTTCTATCACACAAAGTAAAAGTCTTAATCCAAGTGGGGAGGAACAGGAAACTCTTCCATCACAGGGCAGAGGCAAAAATCCACTGGTTTTGAGGAGGGATAAAAGCAAAAGCCATCTTCCCTAGAGAGAAGAACAGGTAACTCCCCTCCCACTTTGAACAGTCTTACCACTGGGGAGGGGATAGGAAACCCTCCGACCACCAGTCCTAGGCAAAGGCTGAAGGAAGGGTAGAAGCAAAAGTTGTCAGGATCATCTTGGGCTCAGGATCATGCACTGATACAAAGCCTAGGTTTACTACCAGTGGGTGGGGGGAAAGAAATTCTCTCTTGAATATAAAAAGTCATTTTCCCCTTATTTTTAATTTCTTTAGAAGATAACTGACAGTGTAAAGTAAAAATGGTAACAAAGTGTTGTAAAGTTTATAACATATGTAGAAGTAAAATGTATGACAACAATAGTACAAAAGATGTGAGGGGGGAAATAGAAGGATACTGCCGTAAGGTTCTTATACTATATATAAAGTTATATATAATTTGAAAGTAGACTTCAAATTAAAGGTGTATAATATATACCCTAGAGCAGAGTCAGCAAACTTTTCCTTAAAGGGCTAGATAGTAAATATTTCAGGCTTGTGGACCATACAGTCTCTGTCACAACTACTCAACTCTGTTGTTGTAGGGCAAAAGCAGCCACCAACAATATGTAAATAAACGGGCAGGGTTATGATCCAATAAAAGTTTATTTACAAAAAACAAGGCATAGGGCATGGATTAAAATAAAATAAAATACAATCATAGGTGTTTACTGACCTCTACCCTACAGCAACCACTGTAGTTTTTTTTTAAAATGAGGAATAACTAATAAGCCAATAGTGGAGATAAAATTGAATCATAAGAAACTACTCAATCCCCCGCCCAAAAAAGGCAAGAAAATAGAAAAACAAAGAAAATAGATGAGACAAATAAAAACAAATAGTAAGATGGTAGATTTAAAACCAACCACATTAATAATTACATTAAATGTAAATGGTCTAAACACCCTTATTAAAAGGCATAGATTGTCAAATTGGATTAAAAAGTAAGATCTAAATATATGTTATCTACAAAAAACCCATTGTGAATATAAATTCATAGATAAAAGTAAAAGAATGGAAAAAGATATAATAAGTAAGTGCTAGTCAAAAGAAAACCAGAGTGGCTATCTTAACATTAGACTAAGTAAACTTCAACATAAAAAGTATTACTAGAGATAAAGAGAAACATTACATAATAATACAGGGGTCAATTCATCAAGAAGACATGATAATCCTAAATGTATACACATCAAAATACATAAAGAGCTTCAAAATACATAAAGCAAAAATGATACATAGTTGAAGGCATCAAACTCTTCTCTCTAAAATTATTAGAGCATGTTGAAAAAATTTAAGAATTTCTTTCATCAAAAGAATCATAAAGAGAATAAAAAGACAAGCCAAAAACTAAAATCTAGAAAGAATTTTACACACATACACAAGCACACACACACGCTGGAAAAAAAACATATATGTATATAAAATGAATAAATATTTAAAAGAACAGAAGATGGGCAAAACTTGAATTAAAGGCAAATCCAAATGGCCAGTAAACATATGAAAAATTGTTTAACCAAAGAGAACAGTTAGAAAAGAAAAATAAAATATTTGGAATTAAAAATTCAATTTAAGGATTTAACAGCAGATTAGAACACAGCTAAAGAGAGAAGCAATAAGATAGATCTGGAAGAAAGATCTGAAGAAATTATCCATGATGTAGAGTACAGAAATAGGGAGACAGAAATTATCTGATAGAATGGCAAGGTTATGGTTCAATAGGAAATTTCAGACATTGCTGCTGGGTACAACCACTTTGGAAAACACACGGACATTATTTAGGAATATTGAACATGTGCATACAATGCCAATCTTAGGTATACTCCCTTGAGATCCTCTTGCATGTGTACATTTAGGAGTCATGTACAAAAATGTACATAATAGCGTATTTATATTAGGCTCAAACTGGAAACAAACCAAACATCCATCTGCAGAATAGGTAAATAAATTATGATATAGTCATATAATGGAATATTATACAATAATGAAAAGAAACGAAATAGTATTATATGGGACAACATGGTTGAACCTTAAAATTACAACGTTGAGTAAAAGAAGCAAGTCAAAAACAAGACACTTTGAATATGATTCCATCTAAATAAAATTAAAAACAGTCAAAACTAAAGTATTGTTAAGGAATATATATTCTGGTTGTAACACTACAAAGAAAAGCAAGAAAACAATTAGCTCAAAAAATCAAAGTAGTAGTTATCTCTATTGGGAAAGGCAGCGGATGTGGCCAGAGAGAGTCACACAAGACTGGAAAGTTCTTCTAAGAAGAAGAAGAACAAAAAACCATTACCTTCAAAACAGCCATTAAACTTCTAAAAAAATAACAGGACAAATGCATGAAGCTGTATTTAGAAAAATGTTGCTCGCAGGACTATTCATAATAGCAAAAACATTAATATAGGGTTGAATAAATAAATTATACCACAAGGAAATACTACCATGATTTAGATCTATATTTATTGATATGAAATGTTTATAATAGATTTTAAAATGAAAGAAGAGGCTTTAAAAGAGTTTGTGTCATTTTTAAAAGTTAAAAAATAATTCTATAGAAGAACTGAAAAAATAATTGGAAGAATATACACCAAAATAGTAAGAGAATCTATCTCTGGATGGTGGAATTATTGTTAATCTTTATTTTCTTCTTTATACTTATTGATGTTTCTAGAACTTTCTAAATGAGCATACATTGGCTTTCCATTTAAAGTATAGTTAATTTTCAAAGAAATGGAAAATATAAAAAAAGAACCAATCAGAATTGAAGAATACAATACTGGAAATGAAAAATTCACTAGAGGGTCTCAAAAGCAGAGTAGATGATACAGAAGAACAGATCAGCCAGCTGGATGAAAGACTAGAGGAAATCACCCAAGCTGGACAGATAAAAGAAAAAAGAATTAAAAAGAGTGAAGACAGTCTAAGGGACCTCTGGGACAACATCAAGTGCAGTAACATCTGTGTTATAGGTGTCCCAGAAGGAGAAGAGAGAGACAAAGGGGCAGAGAATCTATTTGAAGAAATAATAGCTGAAACTTTCCTAACCTAAGGAAAGAAACAGACATCCAGGTACAGGAAGCACAGAGAGCACCAAAAAATATAAACTTGAAGAGGTCCATACCAAGACGTATCATAATTAAAACGTCCAGAATTAAAGATAAAGAGAGAATCCTAAAAGCTGCAAGAGAAAGGCAACAAATTACATACAAAGGAAACCCCATAAGGCTATCAGCTGACTTCTCAGCAGAAACCTTACAGGCTAGAAGAGAGTGGCACAATATATTTAAAGTGCTAAAAGGAAAAAACCTACAGCCTAGAATACTCTACCCAGCAAGGTTATCATTCAGAATGGAAGGAGAGATAAACAGTTTCACAGACAAGCAAAAATTAAAGGAGTTTATCACCAAGAAACCAGTCCTACAAGAAATGCTAAAGGGACTTATTAAGGGGGAAAGAGAAGACCACAAATAAGAAAAAATTATCTATTTCCATGATAAGAGGGTAACGGATACAAATGTACAAAAAAGAGGTTAGATATGTTATCAAAAATATAAAATGTGGGATGAGGGAAATAAAAGAGTAGACCTTTTAGAAAGAGGTCAAACTAAAGAGACCATCAACTTAATATAGATTGCTGTATATATAGGTTATTACATATGAACCTCATGGTAATCACAAACCAGAAACCTATAATAAATACACAAAAAACTGAGAGAAAGGATCGCAAACATAATACTAAAGAAAGCCATCAAAGCACAAGGGAAGAGAGCAAGAGAAAAAGAAAGGAATAGAGAAGAACTACTAAACCACCCAGAAAAGAAGTAAAAGGCTGGCAGTAAGTACATATTATCAATAGCTACTTTAAATGTCAGTGGACTAAATGCTCCAATCAGAAGGCATAGGGTGGCTGATAAAAAACCAAGACCCATATATATGCTGCATACAAGAGACACACTTCAGACCTAAAGACACTCACAAACTGAAAGTGAAGGGATGGAAAAAGATACTCCATGCAAATGGCCATGAAAAGAAAGCTGGGGTAGCAATACTTACTTCAGACAAAATAGACTTTAAAACAAAAACTGTAACAAGAGACAAAGAAGGGCACTACATAATGATCAAGGGAACAATCCAACAAGAGTATGTAACACTCGTAAATATCTATGCACCCAAAATAGGAACACTTAAATATATAAAGCAATTATTAACAGACATAAAAGGAGAAATAGACAGTAACACAATAATAGCAGCAGACTTGAACACTCCACTTACACCAATAGATAGATCATCCAAACAGAAGATCAATAAGGAAATATTGGCCTTAAAGACACACTAGACCAGATGGACTTAGCAGATATATACAGAACATTGCATCCAAAAACTGAAGAATACACCTTCTTTTCAAATGCACATGGACCATTCCACAGGATTGATCACATATTAGGCCACAAAACAGTCTCCATAAATTTAAGAAGATTGAAATAATACTAAGATCTTTTCTGACCACAATAGTATGAAACTAGAAATCACCTATAGGAAGAAAATCTGAAAAGCCACAAATATGTGGAGGTTAAACAAATGCTACTGAACAATGATTGGGTCAATGAATAAATCAAGGGAGAAATCAAAAAATACCTGGATACAAATGACAATGAAAAATACAACATGCCACAATTTATGGGATACAGCAAAAGCGGTTCTAAGAGGGAAGTTTATAGCAATACGGGCCTACCTCAACAAACAAGAAAAATTTTGAATAAACAATCTAACAGTGCACCTAAAGGAACTGAAAAAGAAGAACAAACAAAGCCCCAAATCAGTAGAAGGATAGAAATAATAAAAATCAGAGCAGAAATAAATGAAATAGAGACTAAAAAAACAGTAGAAAAAATCACTGAAAGTAACACCTAGTTCTTTGAAAAGATAAACAAAATTGACAAACCTTTAGCTAGACTCACCAAGAAAAAAAGAGAGAAGGCTCAAATAAATAAAATTAGAAAGGAAAGAGGAGAAATTACAACGGACCCCTCTGAAAACAAAAGATTGTAAGAGAATACTACGAAAAGCTATATGCCAAAAAATTGGATAATCTATAAGAAATGGATAAATTCTTAGACTCATATAACCTTCCAAAACTGAACAAAGAAGAAATAGAGAATTTGAATAGACCAATCACGAGTAAGGAGATTGAAACAGTAATAAAAAACCTACCAAAAAATAAAAGTCCAGGACAAAATGGCTTCCCTGGTGAATTCTACCAAACATTCAAAAAAGACTTAATACCTATCCTTCTCAAACTCTTCCAAAAATTGAAGAGGAGGGGAAGCTTCCTAACTCATTCTACAAAGCCAACATTACCCTGATACCAAAACCAGACAAGGACAACATAAAAAAAGAAAATTACAGACCAATATCACTGATGAACATCAATGCAAAAATCCTCAACAAAATACTAGCAAATCGAATACCACAATACATTAAAAAGATCATGCACCATGATCAAGTGGGATTTATTCCAGGGATACAGGGATGGTTCAACATCTGCAAATCAACTGATGTGACATGCCACATTAACAAAACGAAGAATAAAAATCACATGATGGTCTCAATAGATGCAGAGAAAGCATTTGACAAGATACAGCATCCATTTATGATAAAAACTCTGAATAAAATGGGGATAGTAGGAAAGTATCTCAACATAATAAAGGCCATATATGACAAACCCACCGCTAATATCATTCTCAATGGTGAAAAACTGAAAGCTACTCCTCTAAGAACAGGAACCAGACAAGCATGCCCACTGTCTCCACTCCTATTTAACACAGTATTGGAAGTCCTAGCCAGAGCAATCAGGCAAGAAAAAGAAATAAAAGGGATCCAAAGTGGAAAGGAAGAAGTGAAACTGTCACTATTTGCAGATGACATGATTTTACATATAGAAAACCCTGAAGAATCCACCAAAAAACTTTTAGAAGTAATAAATGAATATGGTAAAGTTATAGGGTACAAAATCAACATACAAAAATCAGTTGCATTTCTATACATTAACAATGAAGTAGCAGAAAGAGAAATTAAGAATGCAATCCCATTTACAATTGCAACAAAAAGAATAAAATACTTAGGAATAAACTTAACCAAAGAGGTGAAAAATCTGTACATTGAAAACTATAAAACATTGTTGTAAGAAATTGAAGAAGACACAAAGAAATAGAAAGATATTCCATGTTCTTGGATTGGAAAAATTAACATAGTTAAAATGTCCATACTTCCTAAAACAATCTATAGATTCAAAACAATCCCTATCAAAGTTCCAATAACACTTTTCACAGTAATAGAACAAAGAATCCTAAAATTTATATGGAACAACAAAGGACCCTGAATAGTCAAAGGAATCCTGAGGAAAAAGAACAAAGCTGGAGGTGTCAGACTGCCTGATTTCAAAATATGCTACAAAGCTATAGTAACCAAAACAGCATGGTGCTGGCACAAAAACAGACACACAGATCAATGGAACAGAATCGAGAGCCCAGAAACAAACCTACACATCTATGGACAGCTAATTTTCAACAAAGGAGCCAAGAACATACAATGGAGAAAGGAAAGTCTCTTCAAGAAATGGTGCTGGGAAAACTGGACAGCCACATGCAAAAAAATGAAAGTAGACCATTATCTTACACCATACACACAAAATAACTCAAAATGGATTAAAGACTTGAATATAAGACCTGAAATCATGAAACATCTAGAAGAAAACATAAGCAGTACGCTTTTCAACAACGGTCTTAGCAACATATTTTCAAGTACCATGTCTGACTGGGCGAGGGAAACAATAGAAAAAATAAACAAATGGGACTACATCAAACTAAAAAGCTTCTGCACAGCAAAGGAAACCATCAACAAAACGAAAAGACAACCTAACAATTGGGAGAAGATATTTGCAAACCATATATCTGATAAGGGGTTAATATCCAAAATATATAAAGAACTCACACATCTCAACAACAGAAAAACTAACACAATTAAAAAATGGCCAAAAGACCTGTACAGATATTTCTCTAATGAAGATATACAGATGGCCAACAGGCACATGAAAAGATGTTCAACATCATTAACTATCAGGGAAATGCAAATCAAAACTACAATGAGATAGCACCTCAAGCCTGTCAGAATGGCTATAATTAACAACACAGGAAACAACAATTGCTGGAGAGAATGCAGAGAGAAGGGAACTCTCATACACTGCTGGTGGGAGTGCAAACTGGTGCAGCCACTATGGAAAACAGTATGGAGATTTCTGAAAAAATTAAGACTAGAACTACCATATGATCCAGCTATTCCACTGCTGGGTGTTTATCCAAAGAACATGAAAACATGCATGCGTAAAGATACATGCACCCCTGTGTTCATTGCAGCATTATTCACAATAGCCAAGACTTGGAAGCAACCTAACCACCCATCATGGGACGAATAGATAAAGAAGATGTGGTATATACACACAATGGAATACTACTCAGCCATAAGAAATGATGAATTCCAGCCATTTGTGACAACATGAATGGACATTGAGGGTATTATGCTAAGTGAAATAAGTCAGAGGGAGAAGGTCAAATACCGTATGATCTCATTCATAAGTAGAAGATAAAAACAACAACAAACAAACACACAGAGACAGAGATTGGATTGACGGTTACCAGAGAGGAAGGGAAGAGGGAGGAGGGTAAAAGGGATGATTAGGCACAATGTGTGTGGTGACGGATTGTAATTAGTATTTGGGTGGTGAACATGATGTAATCTATGCAGAAATAGAAGTATAATGATGCACACCCGAAATTTATATAATGTTATAAACCAAGGTTACCGCAATTAAAAAAAATATAGTTAATTTTTTTGGAGTGATGCACCAAGAAATTAATACCATTTAAAAGCTACATTTACACAAAACTCATAGGATTAAGCACTCTCACCAAAGATTTTTCGGGTTTTGTGCAAGTAGCATAGTTCAGGAATGGGGCCGGTAGCCCAGGGTATGAAATATGACACTACTTACAGCTTTAAGTAGGGCAATTGCCTACTTTATTAGCCACTCGACCTTGTCCTTTCCAGAAACAGTGGGATTTCACTCTGCATTTCTTTTCCCCAGGTGTTTTTTTCCATTAACCTTTAAGTAATATGACTGGAAAGCAATATTTAACATTGCAGACACGCCTAGATAAAGGAGGTGAAGATGCTCACTGAGCATCTAACTGGTATCAAGTAATAAAATAGGTGGATCTCATCCACATGTCTCATCAGAAATAGTAATCACATCAGAACAGTTAATTACTAAATGCACCTAAGATTAAAGAAAGTGCTAAGTTTGGAATATCTCTGGGTATAGCATAAACTTAGAATATAATTGCTATAACTAAAGATGAAGAAAAAGGTAACAGTTGAAGAACAAGTGTATTTTGCAGCTGTAATGGATGTTGTCATTACTTTGGGGGGGAAATTCATTTCATTTATAAATGTTTAGTATATTTGCTTTTCTATCACAAACAGTTTATTTCCTGTATGCAATAAGGTAAAAAAAATTCAACTGATTTTTTTTTCAATTGATTCTTAGAGGGTAGTACCAGCTTTATCTATATAAGTTTAATTTTGATTTTTTAATTACCTACTGCTTTTTAAGAACTGAATTATCATTAAACTGATGGATGTAATCAGATAAAAATTTTAAATTATTTGAAATACAAATGTCTCCCAATATTAAAGTTGTTTTGCTTTGGTTTGACATTGTTTTCCTGGTGAAGATCCTTCAGGACTTATAATAATAACACCAAGGTTTTATGCAGTAATC
The DNA here is from genome assembly GCF_057802395.1 of Ceratotherium simum simum. Lineage (NCBI taxonomy): Eukaryota > Metazoa > Chordata > Mammalia > Perissodactyla > Rhinocerotidae > Ceratotherium > Ceratotherium simum. The sequence goes on from NC_141901.1 coordinate 79,011,227, forward strand.
ACTTCATTTCTCTTCTCCTTTAGCCTTAAGTTTATCTGAAACTATTATAAAAGAAGAAAAAGTGGTAAAGTTTAAGTGCTGTAAGTATTATGATTTTGTTTTTATTTTAGAATAGTACTTATTTTTTTTTCTGCCATCTGGCAAAACTATTTTTAAAAATCCCCAATTTGAATTGTAGCTCTCTTTTTATACTGTCCACATTTGTAAGGATAGATTTGCCCAGAATTTGCTCACAGACCTGACTGCTAAAATGTACTATAATAACCTCTTTGTCTTTCCCATTCCAGTTGAAATCACCTTCTTCCTGATTCTTGTTAAGAAGCTCTTTCAAAGCGTTTTCTGAAAAACTGGGATCTGTTCCAGGTTCTTCCTTTGACAAAGTTACACTAACTGGTCTGTGGATTATTTCTGCAGCCTCAGCAACACCATTATTAGTCTGTAGCCCATCTAAAGAAACAGTTGATGATGCTGAATAAGTATTTCCTAAATGATCCATTATAGGAAGCAAATATAATTCTGGTTGAAGAGCCTAAAACATATAGGAAATTTTAAAAAATTAGTTTGTAATTTAAAAAAACAGTAAGCTAAAACATAAGCTTAAAATATCACATGACATACATATGGAGGTGCAAATGATTTGAGTTTCAATTCTGATTCTTGTTTTGCCTTCACCTAGAAATAAATAAATGAGAAAAAAATGAAAGTTTTGTAACATTTTTCAATTAATTTTACCTCTACTTTTTTTTCCGCCGAGGAAGATTTGCCCTGAGCTAACATCTGTGTCAATCTTCCTCTATTTTGTATGTGGGTCGCCACCACAGCATGGCTGCCAACGAGTGGTGTAGGTCTGTGCCCAGGAGCTGAATCTGCGCCGCTGAAGTGGAGCACGCTGAACTCACCCAGTAGGCCACGGGGCTGGCTCCTTACCTCTACTTTTTTTGCAGAAGGTGCATATCTGTGACATAGAAATCAAATCTAAAAGCTGGTAACTAAGACTAGATTCTAGAAAATGTAGAATATAATCCTATTTCTACTCACTGTACTAAACATAACAGAAATTCTATGTCATTTAATAATAATAATTATGGCTATCACTTGCATGGATTCACTATGTGCCAGGCACTATTCTAAGTGCTTCACATATATTTGTTCAGTTAATCCTCACAATTGCATGTGATAGGTACATATACTAGCTGTAGTTCACAGACAATGAGACTGAGGCAAAGAGAGTTAAGTAATTTGCCCAACATTTTATAACTAGGAAGTTTCCAAGTTGGGATTCAAAGTCCAACCTTATAAACTTTATTTCCTAAATATTCAACCCATAGAGTTCATTTGTTATTCATTCCTTCATTCAACAAATATTGAGGGCATACTATGTGCCAGGCAGTGTTAGATATGGCGGGAATACAATGGTAAACAAGGCAAAGTCTCTGCTCTCAAGCAGCTTACATTCTTCTTGGGGGAGCAGATGTTAAATAAACATGATTTAGGATAGTGGTATGTGATTTATGAAAATAAAATAGTGATGTAATAGAGAGTAACTTAGAAAAAGAATATCTAAAAACTACACAGGCAGAGAAGGCTCTTTGGAAAAGAGAATACTTGAGCTGAGACCTGAACTATGAAAAGAAGATGCAAGCTATTTGAAAATCCAGGGGAAGTGATTTCCAGGCAAAGACCATAAATCAGAAATGAGTTTGCTGTATTTGAGAACCAAAGGAAGACTTCTGAGGCTGAAGTGTAGAACCAGGGAGAAAATAGTAGTAGATGAAATCTGAGAGGCAGCCTGTTCCCTAGGCCCTCCTTATCTCTTGCCCAACTTCTGTAAAAGTTATCTGGTTACAATCTCCGCCTCTAGTCTCTTAAGGCTCTTATCATGTCATCTTTTGCTCAAAAACTCCAAGCCTTCAGAAAAAATTCCAAACTCATTAATCTGGCCTTCAAGACCTTCAATAAACAATACAGCTTGTTCTCTGTTATTCCCTTTCACACAGTCAATGCTCCAGTACAAAATGAACCACTACTTTTTCTTAGTTGCCTGCTTTTCCACTTCTGTGCTCATTCTATTTTCTCTGCTCTGAAACCTTTTCCCACCCAACATCTTTGCAAGATCAAATATTTATCTTTCATGATCCAAACTGAATATCTCTTCTTCCTCAGAGTTCTCTATCTCCCCTCTTCTCCTGCTCAAAGTAATCTCTTTTTCTTCTGAATGTGCAAAATATGCTACTTTAATTATTTATGTATTTTATCTTTATTACTACGCTGAATACGCTTTAAGGGCAGGATCCGTATCCAATTCTTTTTTCTCAGTTTGTATATAGAAAAACATCAATAAATATTTGTTGAAAATAATAAAATAGTAGAAGGATTTTAGAAGTTGACTTAAATTACCTTTAAGCTCCCTTCCAATCTAGGATCTTGTGACTGTTTTGTAATTTTACGTATCACGAAGAAGAACAAAAAGTTTTGAGAGTTGTTCCTTTTCTTCCTCGTTTGAGGAAAACTAATCTACAGATCACTAAATTAATATTCTGGCATACTAAATCCTTAATGACAAAAACTTCAAATCTAGCTGCTGATCCCAAGAATTCCACATGGCAAATTCCTTTATAGTAATACTTTGGGGGGAAATGTTTACTTTTTTCCATTATCTTTCATTATTTAGTTTGTTCAATAAACATTTAAATGCCTCAAAGTGCTAAACACTTCGTTAGGCACAGATTATAAACACAATAGTGAATAAAATAAAGTCTTGGCTCACAGCGAGCTACAGTTTAAAGGCAGAGTTAGATGCTAAACAAATAATCACATAAATAAATAGATTATAATGATATAATATGCTCACTAGAGTGGAATAGGAATATACTGCATTTTAAAGAGTTTAAATATGGAAAACCTTGATTAAAGAAATAAACCTTATATAGATATGAGAAACTGAGATCTGATGGCTTGCTGGATTGAGAGTTTCGGCCAGGAAAACTTTCTACTTAGAAAATCCTACCACTAAATCATAGAAACTACATATAGGAGTGTTCAATAGATAATAGCTGATACCCCCAAAAAATACGTTGGAGCCAGATCATTTCACACCAAACGAGGCTAGTTGTGGCCCAAGCATGAGAACCCATTTTTCTTCAGAACATAAGTACTTGTTTAAAAAGCTTTTAAACACTAACATTAAATTAAAATATGTATATTACTTATATGATCATCTTTTAACTTTGTCTTCCTTTTTTTCCCAAGGAAATTCACACACACAAAACAAACCATATCATTTTAGTACCTGATAATATGCCAATACGACTCATCTTTTCTTGATGATTTATGTACTTAGTGATATTTCCATTTCATTATGAGATTACATATTTCACAGTATGTTAAGGAGCTGAGTTGATATGCATTTAAGAAACCTAATTTGTTAAAGTATGCTTTTCTTTAATCAAAAGGAAAAAAAAAGCAACTTACCACAGCTAGATTATTTCCAATGCATTTCAGAAATAAAAATTTTTCTGCAACAGCATCTTCACCAAGGAACTCACCGAGACGCTCCCTCAGGGCTTGTAAAGTAAGGTGAGGAGATACTCTGAAATATCATGACATTGCTTTATAATGTAAAATGAAATAGGTTTCGGCTATACTAAAGATTTGGTAACTTTAGTCAGCTATCTCAAACAGAAATACCAATTTAATATATCATTTATAGCTTAATGTATTATGTTTCTACATTGCCTGGCACTTTGTAGGTCTTCAGTAAATATTTTTTAAAATAAATGATTAAAAGTCTGCTTTTTAAAATTATGCAAATGAACATTGTTTATTACAAACTCCTTTTTGTACTGAAAAGGAAAATGCTTGTCTACTTTTCTCATCCACCTCCAAACTTTAATGATAAAACAAAACTTTGCTAAGAAATTTATATACTTTTATACATACATTAAAGAATGACTTGGCCACAAATATGTTGGAAGTTTGACAGGATTAGCTAGTACCTAAAAATTTCATTGATGATCAAATGTTGTCAGACTCCATATCTTTCTCATTAGGGATAGTTCATTCCTCAATGTCTAAAATCTAAAGTTATCATTTATGCTACTGTTCTGAGTTCTTGTTTTTCTAGGATCTTATGGAAACATTATATAATTAATTGAATCCATAGGTATTTATTGAGCATCCACTATGGGTCAGGCATTGATCTAAGGGATGGGAATACTGCAATCAATAAAACAGACAAAAATCTCTGCCCTTAAGGACCTTATGGTCTAGCAGCCGGAGAGAAAAACTAACAAAATAAGTAAGACAAAAATATAATTCATAAGATACTACTAAGTACTATAGAGAAAAATAAAGTAGGGAGGAGAGAAAGGGACTGTAGCTGAAATTTAAAATACAGTGATCAGAGAAAATCTGAACAAAAAAGTAATATTTGAGTAAAGACCTGAAGGAGATGGAATAACATATATAAAGGCAAAAAGACTATCTAGACAAAAGGAACAGCAAGTAAAATGGTCCCGATATAGAGCTATGTGTGACATGTTCCAGAACAGAAGGAGGCTAGTATGTTTGAAGAAAGTGATGGGGAAGACTAGGAAGACTGAGGTGTGCTCAAGAGAAATAACAGGCAGTCAGATCACACAGTGTCATGGATGTTTCTGTGAATGTGAAAATACATATATATATACTCAAAAGTGTACATACATACAGACACATATATTCTCTGCTTCTATTTTTAAACGGTTCAGTGAAAAAGTCATTTTGGATATAGTGGTTTAACCACTATTCATAGCTCTTAACAGCTTTCTAATTTCAGATAATTTCTGTCTTAATTCTCTGTGTATAACCATAGTAATACACAGGTTATACACTGTTTTTTGGGTGGCAGTACCATGGCTAAGTGACATCTGTTCTTATGGTACTATTTGATTTCACTGTTATACAGCACTAGTTATTGATAGTATTCCATTAAGTTAGGAATACCACATGGATGAGGTATTTTTCACTTATAATTTTTAAACTTCCAGAAAGCATTTTTCTCTATAGAAAAAAAGATTGCTTTTTCAGGCACCTTGTTACATGACCACAAAATACTTGCCTTATAAATCCAGCTGAAATGAATTCATTAACAACTCCTATTGAAATGGTATTTAATTTATAGTTCCACGATCCTTCAGGGACATAAAAAACATGAAGTTCCACCAACTGAATAAATTGAGAATAATGTCAGTTAAAATATTTTTAAAGTGAAAAAAAATCAATTGATGTCCTCTAGAATTTTAAGTTAAACATAATTGAAATAAACATGGAATACAGGCATCCTTCCAAACAAAAAACAAAATGAAGAGCCAAAAATTTGTTCTTAAGTTGGGACTTGGAGCACATTTTCCATTGGAAACTATGTCATAGATGTGGTCCTTTATCACCCTAACATCTCTGATATACAGAGTTCTTTCTGTGGCCTGCAGTAAGAATACTAGACCAAGACCAGTTTTCTTATCACCGAACTTTCCCCCTCCCCCGCCTCCTACCTACTCAGTTCTATTGTTATGAGATCCTTATCCTTTATATATTGTCTCCCTGACACAGTTGTGATGATCACTAGTTCCTAGCACCTGCAAAGGCGTGAAGACTGTGGTTTGGGGAATATTTTTGTTTCCCAGAATTCCAGGTAGAATCTATTCCTGACCAGTGATGGGGAAAGAAATGGTTGTTCTTACATAAGGCATATCTGTAAGCTTCTCTGTGCTTATATATACCATCTTCATTTCCATTAATGTTTTGTTATGACCTCAACTAGAATCCTTCTATTTAGAAGAATATTTAGATTACTACAACACAAAGAGGACAATTACAGCAAATATAGTCTTATCTTTTAGTCTAATAAAGTTTGATATTCACTGCATATTAAAGTTAAAGCATTTAAGTGATTATACTCTATAATAAATTTATGTATTAATATATAACATTAAATATCTGAAAAACCTTTAAAAGTTTAAAGTAAATATGACCTACTATTAATGTCAGCAATTAGTGATTAGTAATTTTAATAGGAGATAAAAATGGTTCTTGAATTGAACTTTTTGCTCAAGTAGTTTTTATAGACAAAGTAAATTACTTCTAATCTTTTGATGACAGAATATTAATCAGAAATTTAAGATGTTTGTATAGACTTCATAGTGAAGTTTGCCTTATGCTACATTTTGAACACTGGAGCATTTAAAAGATTATTCCCTAGTTAACACTACACTATTAATACCTAATAGCATACTATACTATTAATACCATATAATATAGTACTATATAATACTAAATATTAATACTATAATATTTAATAGCTATACTATTAAATATTTGCAAAATCTTAAGAAGTTTGAAGCAAATATGACCTCATCCTTTATATAAATATATTAATGTTTTACAGGAGAAAAAATATTTCTCAAACTAAACATTTTGCCCTATTTTTTTTACCAAGTAAATTACTTCAATTTTTTTTATAACAATTGATTAACTACAATTCAAAGTATTTAATTTAGATGTTAATTCCATAATTGAATGAATAGGCAATACAAAGAAAATATAGTTAATAAAACATTTCTTGGTCTTTGAAACATGTTATGATGTAAATTCATTTATGGTGAGTTTAGATTTATCCATTCATTCAACAAATATTTACTGAGTGCCTACTGTATGCCAGCACTGTTCTAGGCACCAGGGATATATCAGTGAATAAAACAAAGATCCTTACCTGCACGTAGCTTACATTCTAATGAAGGATCAGGACAAGAACGAGGGTAAGGCAAGTGAGGCACATACCTCAGGTGCAAAATTTAAGAGGGCACCAAAACCCCAATAATCAAGACAGATCACATTTTTAAAAATCTATTCAATGCAAAACATTCATAATGAACAAAATATCAAAAATTTAAATAAAGACAGAATTCAATAGTACTATTAGAACCTGAGGAAAAAGGAAAAATATGAACCCCTATATATATTTTAACCATTAAGAATAATGGTTAAATTTTTCCAGAACAACAAAGTAGTTGAAAAAATATTGAAAAATTTAAACATATATATTAAAACTCACATTATTTTGTTAAATATTTTATTTATACCAAAACCTGACATTTATTATAATTTTTCTTCCATGGCTTTAATGGAAGCAGACTCATCAATAATATTTTCATTAAAACCAATAACCATTTAAAAGTACATTAAAAGATATATACAGGGGCACATATTTTTCCCTTTGCCTCAGGCTCCAAAGTAGCTAAGCATGGCGCTGTTGGGTTCTGTTTCTATTTAAATGTTGATATCTTGTTCATCATGATTTTTTACATTAATTTTTCATTTTTGAAAATATTGTATTAAAATATTTATCTTGATTACTGAATTTTTGGTGGCCCCTTAAATTTTGCACCCAAGACAAGTGCCTCATTTGTGTCAAACTAGCCCCCATCCCATGAAGGACACAGATAATAAACAATAAATATAAAACACCGATATATTATATAGTACATTAAAAAGTACTTGGTACTAGGAAAAAAGAATAAGTAGAGCAGGGTAAAGAAAATGGGGAAGATGAGGGAGGAAGTAGGTTTCAGTTTTAAATAGAATAGTCTGGGTAGGTCTCATGGAAAAGGTGAGATCTGAGTAAAGACTTGCAAGTGAAGAAAGAATTAGCCAAGTGAAGATATAGAGGGAGAGTTCCAGAAAGAGCTAAAGCAAAGGCCTTAAGGTAGGAGCATCCCAGTACGATTGAAGCAGAGATCGTGGGGAGAGAGCACGGAGATGAGGTCAGAAAAACCAGGAGGATGAGCAACAAATTAAATAGGGTCTTTTGGGCCATTGTAAGGTCTTCACCTTATAAAATGGTAAGTCAATACAGGGTTTTAATAGGAACATGACATCTTTTATTTTGTATTTTTATTTTTTTAATATGAAAAATTTTAAAGACACATACAAATAAAAGGAATAATAGTACAAATGTCTGAGTACCTACTATTTAGATTCATAAGTTAACATTGTGCCATGTTTACTTCCTCCATGCCCTCAGCCATCCCCTCTCTAAACCATTCAAAGTAAATCAGACATCATCACATTATAGCCATAAATACTTTGGCATCCATCTCCTAAAAATAAGGACTTCTCTAACAATCACAATACCATTTTCAAATCTAAGAAAATTAACAAATTCCTTAATGTCAACTAATATCCAGTCCATATTCCAAGTTCCCCAATTGTCTGATTGTCCCCAGAATGTTTTTTCCACCTAAAACCCAATCAAGGATCACACAATACTTTTGGTTGCGTGTCTTTTAAAAACTTTAATCTGGAAGAGTTGCCCAGACCTGCTTTTTTCTCTTCATGACATTGACTTACTTACTTTCTTACTTATTTATGCATTTATGTATGTATTTATTTATTTATTTATTTATTCATTCATTCATTCTTGAGGAAGATTAGCCCTGAGCTAACATCTGTTGCCAATCCTCCTCTTTTTTTCAGAGGAAGATTGGTCCTGGGCTAACATCCATGCCCATCTTTCTCTACTTTATACGCAACGCCGCCACAGCATGGCTTAAGTAATGCGTAGGTCCGGGCCCGCAGGATCCGAACCTGCGAACCCCAGGCCACCAAAGCAGAGCACGTGAACTTAACCGCTACATCACCAGGCCGGCCCCAACATTGACTCTTAAAAGAGATTGGGTTAATTTGTCTAACAGAATGTTCTGCATTCTAAATTTATCTCATTAACTCCTTAAGGTATCATTTAACTTATTATTCCAATCCCTCTGCCTCCTATAAACTGTTAATGGTATCGCCTTCACTTGACACAAGTTAATCACGTGGGGCAAGAATACTTTATAAATGGCGCCCTGTATTTCATATTGCTTCACAGCAGGACATACATAATGTTCTACTTCCAAATCTACTATGTTTAATAACTTTTAAAGGGATAGTAGAATAGACTGTAAGGGGTAAGAAAATGGAACCAGTTATGAACCTATTGGAATAATTAAAGTGTGAGATGATGGTAGCTCAGACCAACGTGCTAGCAGTAGAAATGATGAGAAGTGGTCACATTTTGTATCTAATTTAAACCTAGGGTCAATCCATTAGAAGTGGGGTTTGAGAGCACAAAGTCAAGTGCTACTCCAAGGTGTTTGGCCTCAGATACTGAAAGGATGGATTTGCCATCACCTGAGATGGGGAAAGTCATGGGTAGTACAGGTATTTGGGAGGGGGGAAAAGGTAGTTCAGTTTCAGACATGTTAAGTTTGAGATGTCTATTGGCCATCCAAGTGGAGATGTCAAGTAGGCAGCTGAATATATGAATTTGGAGTCTGAGAAAGAGGACTGGGATGGGGATACAAATTTGGGAATCCTTAGCATAAAGTTTGTATTTAAAGTTATTACACTGGATGAGATCACCAAGGAATGAGTGCAGATAGAGAAGAGAACAAAGAGCTGAACCCAATATTAAGAAATCAGGAGAAAATGAAGACCCAGCGAAGATGACTGAGAATGAATAACCAGGGAGGCAGGAGGGAAAACCAAGATAAAGTGTTTGCTAAAAGCCAAATGAAGGAATTATGTCAAGGAAGAGAGAGTGATCAATGGGTCAACTGTGCTGCACAGATAGATCAAGTATGTTTAAGATAGGAATTTAGCGATAGATCTAGTAATGTAGAGGTGAATTTAACAAGAGCAGTTTCAGTAGAGAAGTGGAGTAAAAGCTTGACTGGAGTTGGTTTAAAGAGAAAATGGGGAGAAGGTATTGGGGCCTGAGAAGGTATGAAATAATTGTCTAGAAGAGTAAATGAGTGGGTGGAAGACAGTCTAATTGCCTACCAGCAAAAGGTTCCACTTGAGATTCATGGTCTGAATTTAAAGTGAGAATAGTCCTTATGTTGGTTTTTTTTCTCCAGTCATGTCCAGCTGTGGATGTAGGTGTAGAATAAGTGAAGAATTGGATTAACCAGGGCTTTTGTATTGCCGAGGAGTACAATGAAACAGAGAGGGGCAAGGAGTCACAAGTATGTGAAGAGAATGATCAAGACTGCCCTATAGTATTTAAGGCAGCTGTGAGGGGCATCACAAGGTGAGGAATAGTAAAATAAACAAGGTGATAGGTCAGTGCATTGGAGGTCCCAGTATAGTTGGGGTACTTAGAGGAAGTGAGCTAGAGATACAAGAACTGTAATCAGACAGTGGGATATATGAAGTTAGGTTCATGGAGGTGTCAATACCTAATACTTTATATAATCTATATTTTTGATTTATCAAAACTTTTCAAAAACGGTAAGCAGGTTTTTCTTATATTTTAGTATAAAAAAAGTTTCTTACCTCTGATGAGGAAGGTTGACTTGGATTGAGGGACATATTTACCAAGGTCCGAACGGGTTAATTATCAGTGGAATTTTGTGTTTTTTTAAATCTCTCTTCCTTTAAGTCGTATTTAATAAAGGTTGTAACAGATTTTTGGCTTAAGATAGCATTCCACTCACTTCTGGTCTCTGATTTGTTCAAAAAGTGAAAAGAAAAACACAAAAGGCTTTAAAACAGATTAAAAATGAAAATTTAGGAATGTATACAATCACATTATTATTCTAATTCAAAAAGACATATTACTAGTAAATAGGGCTGGTAATTGCAGTGACATGAACATGCCATACAACTAAGTAAAGTGGTAATTACATTATAATGTAATTACATTGCAACCAGGACATATTTTACTATTCTAAACAATTCATTTCATATATGGTAACTTCCTTATTAGAGGAAGTTAGTGGTAATAAGCTATAATAATTAGAGTACATGGGCATCATTAACTGGTATGCAAATTGGGAGGCTAGAATTTTCAATTTCTGTGGATGCATTAAAAATTTGATATTTTCCTTCAGAAGAAATTTTTACTTTTATTTCCTTTCTGATGTACTTATTTATTTATCTAGTACTACCTTGTTGTACACAGAACAAATTTTTAATTAGGCAAACTCAAGACAGATCAATCAAGGTCTGCTTTACTATTGTCCTAAAGTAAACTGGCCCACTATACTATCTCTTTTAAAGGAACAGCAAAGAAGCCGTGTTTTGAACTATAACTTCCTTTGTCATTTCTGACTGCATCAATGCTGAAGACCAAATCCTGTGCTGGTCAGAGATAAATAAAATGGCCTGGCATGAAAAGATGAGCCCTCAGGAATTAGACTGGGAGAACTCAAGATTCAAGTATGTAGTTAGCAGATCTTGAAGGAAGAAGAAGGGAGAAAGGGAAGTTACGAAGTAGCATCATAGCCATGAGGTAAGCCCATGTTATGAGAAAGCTATAATGCTTTGTAAACAGAGAAAGAAAAAGAGATAAAGAATAGAGAGAATGACTAAGTGGACTGGTAGTGAGAAGCAAACTGGAGATACGCAGCTGATTCATGTTTATAGTTAAGCACTAGCAAGAAGAGTCAAAAATTTTTGCTGTTGAGATCCTCAGCCTTAAGTCTGCTCCCAGTTTGGCCTATCTGTGCAACAGTTCCTGTCTTTTTGGATTTCCATGGGATCATTATCTCTACTACTGCACTTTGTTGATCTTTACAATAATCTCCTGATTGCTTGTGGTAACTTGAGTAAGTCTTTGCTATCAAAACAAAAGAGTAAGCTTAATTAGCCCCTTTAGGCATGCTTTGTAGTGGATCCTAACCAAATCACATTTCACATACTGAATCCTAACATATAATATTTGGGATTTTCAAATTCTTTACCTCTTACTAATTAATTTTCAAACAAAAGAAGACTGATAGCTCCATAGTCAAAGATAAAGTGACTGTAGAGTTCTGGTCTAATCTCTCATTTACTGCATACTTTTGCTTTACAACCCCCCCTGCCAGGAACGGAAAATTGGCTTTATCTTGCATACTAACTCCCATCAACTGGTACCAGCTGTACAAAAATGAGATACTGAAAAGGTTCCCAAGGCTACACCCGGCCTCAGTAGGAAAGAGTGCAGAAATGAGTTATCATAGTCAACTATGGGTTTGGGGGGAGTAACTGAAAGTAGATATACCACCCACCTGCTATCTCTCATCTAGTCTCTAGTTTAAAGAGCATTAGCAGGGCCAGCCCTATGGCTTGGTGGTTAAGTGCGCGCGCTGCAATGCTGGTGGCCCGGGTTCAGATCCCGGGTGCGCATCGAGGCACCACTTCTCCGTTCATCCTGAGGCCGAGTCCCACATACAGCAACTAGAAGGATGTGTAGCTACGACACACAACTATCCACTGGGGCTTTGGGGGGAAAAATAAAATAAATAAAATCTTTAAAGAGAATTAGCTATCATACTTTGCACTTTTCCAAAATGATTTTGGGAGTCAGTAGCACAGCTGAAAAACAAGCTTAAGAATTTCTGATACTCTGTTTAGTGCCTAGAAATAAGGATTCATGGTAATTTTTATTTCCTACCTGATCTGATAATAGGGCATACAGAAAGACAGTCAGTGGACTTGAGAAAATCCTTAGGATTTTCAAGTTTGGAAACCTGAAATGAGCCATGTTTAAACATACCAATATAGTAGAATTTCATACAAAGTAATTAAACAGACTGGGAGGCAGAGAGCAGGTTTCTAATCTTTTATAACCTATAAGACCAGTCATTTACTCTTTGCCTCAGTTTCTTAGTCTGTAAAGCAAGTGGCTTGGATTCTTTAAGATTTTTTGCAGCTCTAAAATTCTTTGCTTACTTGATTGCTTGAGGAAAGCAAAAAGCAATAGGGAAACTTTTATTCTGGAAAAAGAAATCATTATATAGTTAACCTCATGCCAGAGGATGAGAGTGCTTCTTGACATAATTCCTGATTCTTAAATCACCAAGAAATGAGGTCTATCTGATCAGGATAAATTCAGGTTATAAATATGTCTTGAGAATTCTGTTCTATCTAGTTCATGGTTAACCTGTAAATAAAGTTCTCTAATCCATTTAAAGGGTTACCTGTTTTAGGTAAATCGATTAAAATGTCTGAGGGCACTCCAGAACTCCCAAGAATTTTACAGTCCTTAGATTTGTAAGAGTAGTAGAGGAATGAAGTTTGTTTTTCATCCAGGTCCTAGCGTTGACAAAATGGCATACTCTCAGGATATATATGGGCATTTTAGGGTGGAGAAGGGTTTCCCAAAGAGTAACAGAATAATATAGATTTAGAATCTACGTTAGAAAAAGAATTATAGACTATGTTTTCTTTTCTTATATCCCTTCTAGGTCTTTTGAGCGAGTGTAGCTTTCATAATCATAAAATAGCAACAGGACATTTTAAACAAATCTCTGTTCTTTTCAAAAATTATCTCTTATTACATTTTCAAAGAGACAAGAGATATCTTCTTGCCCAGCATAAAACCTATTAAGATGAACATTACAGTGATGTTTCTCTTGGTAAGTGATATTTGAATGTATGGTTACAGAGTATCTCAAAGTTTGTATTGCAAAAATAGGAAAAGAGTTCAAGATTGAAATGATTGAGTTTCAAATATATTTAGAGTTAAACAAAGAAAACAAAACCTTGTCTCATTCTTCCTGATTGTAAGTATCAGTCAATATGGTATTATTAACACACAATGAAAGCACAGCACAGGTATATAAGAAGAGGTAGAAAGAATGCACTTTCGCCCATCTCCTTCTTTCCCTATGAAGGAATATAGAGTTTCTGAACTATACACATGTCCTGTGATGAAAGAAAAAACTGCTCCTTCACTTCCTGTACCCTCTGGGAAACCTTCCAAAAGGGAACAAAGCACAGAGATAAGACAGTTTCTATCATTTTTTGGACCGGAATTACAACTACTGAAATGAAGGGTAATACAAGAGGTAACGGAACAAGTAACAGAAAAAAATGTAAACTTTAAAATTAAAGGATATTTAATGGTACCTCCATACATCCACAGATGTCGAGTTAAAAATACAATAAAGTCTTATGACCTTTTTACTGGATACTTTAATTCTTTTTGTGGCTTCTTATAACCAAGTCTCCTATAGTTCCATACCCAATTATGAAAACTAATTATTACTGCAATACATGAGCAGCTCCATGGAAAGAAATACATTATTACATATAATGGGATAAAAATCAGATCTAAGTTCCAATCTTGTCTCCGCCACAAACTAGCTGTATAACTGTGGGCAAGTTATACAAGTTACACTGTACGAATTAAGTAAAATACTAAACTACACTGTATATTTTTTGTTTAGTAAATAAGTTAGGTTTTGTTGACATAAAGCAAATTATACACAGATTTTCTCACTATACAAAAAATCTGAAATGCATTAATGATGAAATTATTGATGTTTATAGAAAACATTAGTGTATTCGTTGATGGACTCGCCCAACAGAATAGGAAACATTCGTCCTAAGCGCTGTGACATAACACATACGTTTCCATGGGTGAACCATGCATTGGCTCAATCTATTTTGGTTAGATCCTACTGTCTCTCTCTCTCCAGAAAACTCCTTTGAAGATCAATTTCAAGGAGCAGGTAATAAATTACAAATAAGAACAAACTTTCCCGAAACACAGAAAGAAGTTTTATTTTTTAAAGTACAAAATAAGCGTGAATCCCCCAAATGAAATGGATAACGAGACAGGCGTCATCTTCAGCCAGCACCCTGGCTTCTTCACAACCTCTTCCGGAAAACCAAGAGGTAAGAGGTGATAGAAGCGAAACCTCGAGAAGATCCTCTTTTCTCTGCTTCCCGCCGCCGGCTCCCCTCGGTCGGTTACAGCTCCTGCGCGCTCTCTTTCGGCCTCGGGGGTCCGATGGCGGGGAAGCGGGCTGCGGACGAGCCACCCGCCGGACAAACTCGGGTCCCTGAGAGACGTCTCTAAGGGGACAGGGTGCCTCGCGCGGGACCCTTCTAGCTCCTACGCCCCGGCGGGGCTCTCTCCTTCCCTTCCCCTCAACTCGGTGGAGAGAGCTGGGACCCCTCGCCGCCCCGCCACCAGGCCTTTTATAAACGCCCTCAAGCAACGACTTCCCTCACCAGGCCTCTTCAGAATCGCTCGCAGGTGTGGGCGGCTCACAAGCTCGTTTCTTACCTCTCCCGACCCAGCCTCTCCGCAGACGGAAGTAGAAGCTGGACGTCCGGTCGCGCTCGCCCCACCTCCGCCACGCCCACTGTCCGCTCCGCCCCTTCTAGCTCCCTTCTCTCGCACCCCCGCGGGAAGCTGGAACCGCGGGCGGAGGAGGGCGCGCATGCGCGCCGAGGGTGGAGCCGCTGGGCGAAGAACCGGAAACTTAGAAACGAAGTTCCGAGCCCCGCCCCCTGCCGCGCTGCCCCGCCGTCTGGCCCCGCGGACCGACGACCAACCGACCGACCCACAGACCCGCGAATCGGCCCGGCTCTCGCGTGCGCCATGTCTGGTTCCTCCAGCGTCGCCGCTATGAAGAAAGTGGTTCAACAGCTGCGGCTGGAGGCCGGGCTCAACCGCGTGAAGGTGGGCGGGGGCGGGCGGTCGAGGGGGAGGGGAGGGCGGCGGCGGGTGGGACTCGGCGGCCGAGCTGGCCGGGGCGGGCGGGACTCGTGTCCGGCCCTCGCTTCCCCCTGGGAGGACGCGCGCTCGGCGTGGGCGATCGGGCAGTGGCCGGCTTTGGAGAAGAAGCGGCGCGTCGGCGCTGGGCTTTGGGGGGCCGGTTAGAGCGCCCTTCCGCCTCAGGACTCGCGATGGCGGGCTGGCCCTGGGCTGAACGGTGGCTTTCCGCATTCCGGTCCTCCTCCCTCTCTCTCCCTCCCTGCCTCCCTCCGCAGTGACTCCGCGGCCGGCCTCGCAACAGCTGCTCCTCCGCGCGCCGTCCGCACCCTCCCCGTCCCTCTACCAGCCTCCGCTTCTTGTCACCCGAGAGGGTGTCATCTGACTGTTGATTCAAAACAGACGTATTTTTTCTTTTCTTCTCAGAACTTTCCCAAACCCAGTCCCTTTATAGTAGATTCTTACCTCCAGCTCCTCTCATCTACTTAACACACACTTAAAAACGAATTCTTGCATAACTTCAGCTATAGGTTAAAGAAGCATGTTTGTTTTCGAAACGTTCCCGGTGTCTGAGGTTACCGCAGATGCCCTGTACAGCCTCGTACAAAGCGTGCATTTCATGGCTGTTTGGCACAGTTGGCTGTGATCTGACCTTGGGGCATCTCCTGGTTCGCGTACCCGAGAAAGTGATTAGGTGGACCAGTCCTGTTTGTTTTGGCGTCTGGTTAGCATTGCCCTTGTCTTGGGTATTTACTTTGGGGGAAAGCCTTGTGTGTGTGTTGATATGATAACCTGACATTCAAGTGCTGTTCTAAGTTTCTCTTGATTTTTTAAATCCCAAGTGGATTGGCTTTTTTCTGGTGCAGGTCATTTTACATGTGAAACACTTCTTATAATTAAAAAAAGAAACAGAGAAGAATATAAATCATGCGCTCTGTTGAAAGAAGCAGCCGGTTTCCACGATGATTTGATTCTGTACTCATCAGGCTAGTCTTCACTTCTCCCTGAAATGTTTTGTGGAGCAAGGTGGTGTCCCATTTACCTACTTCCTTAAGTAGAAATGTCAGGGACCTAGTTGACTCAGTTGTGGTCACCTCAGGAGGGAAGGGAAATTCCCGATAGTCTTGGTGTGGGATTCCCCTCCCTTCCTGTCCTTTAAGTGCTGTAGACTCCATTGCTGTTTGGAATCATTTCTCTAATCTCCAGATTCTTACCTCATCCCAGTGGTTTATGGTCATCTTGGCTGGATTTAACACTGAAATTTTAAATTAGATATTTCTTAACTAATCATTACATTATCATTCAGTTGTGCCTTTATGGTAGATTGGAATGGCCCAGGAAAGAAAAAAATGGGGGGAGGGGGCAGAAAATGGCTGGTTGAAAGCAGTAAGTATAAATAGGGGTACTTACTCGTAGTCTCCGAAGAAAATGAGATGAAGCCCTCAGACTAAAGTACAGTACTCTGAGAGCTTTACCATGAAAACCCTAGTCTCCCCAGTAGCTCCCCAGAGAGATGCCTGCCTCATACACCTAATTCTTTAGGAGACTTCTGGTCGGGATCATTCAAGCCACCAGCAGTGACTGGGTGTTAGAGTTCTGTCTGTCTGATGCTAGGGCATGTAGCAAGGAGGGGAGGGCATCACACCTTTGAACTTGAAATGAGCTTTTCTTTAGACACTTTGCAAAACCTGGTTAGTTTGATTTCATTTTGTTCATCTATTTTATCTATGACTCTCTGCTAGGGTTTTTTTTTTTTGGTGAGGAAGATCAGCCCTCAGCTAACATCCATGCCAATCCTCCTCTTTTTGCTGAGGAAGACCGGCCCTGAGCTAACATCCATTGCCAATTCTCCTCCTTTTTTTTCCTTTTTTCTCCCCAAGGCCTCAGTAGATAGTTGTATGTCATAGCTGCACACCCTTCTAGTTGCTGTATGTGGGACGCGGCCTCAGCATGGCCGGAGAAGCAGCGCGTCGGTGCGAGCCCGGGATCCGAACCCGGGTTGCCAGCAGTGGAGCGCGCTCACTTAACCACCAAGCCACGGGGCCGGCCCTGTGATATTTTATTTTTAAACTAGCATAAGTTTACTGTTTAAATCTTTGAGTACAGTTGATAGAAATTATCACAAATGCTTGAAAACTCTCCCATATGTAGGGTGACCATACACTTTATTGCCAACCCAGGACACTAATAATTATGCCACGATTATAGGGTTTCAATCTCCTGGATGGTGATTATTACAGTGCCTTGGTTCGAAGCTTGTTCCAGTTTTAGAGCCTTTGTCTCAGTTCTCCCCACTGCTTGGAATTAGTTTCTCACTGATGGTTACTTGGCTGGATCTGTTGTCATTGAGATCTCAGTTTAAATGTCACCTCCTCAGAGACACCTTCCCTTAGGTTACAGTGTCACAAACCACTGTTTTTTCTGCAGAGCACCTGTCTTTTCCCATGAACTGTCAGCTCCCTAACAGCAGGGACCTGGCTGTTCTTACATATTCTCAGTGTCTCGAGTATATTTGGCACATAGTGGTGCTTGAGATGTTTGTGAAAGGGAGTTAGGTTGGAGCCTTCCTACACTTTAGGCAGAAAATTAACAGATATTTTACTCTATCCTTACTGCTGGTTCATGTAAATGAAACCAACTTATAACATTGTGAAAAATGATATCACCCATTCCCCCACTTTAGCTACACATTCTTTTGGGGGAGCACGGTGGCCATTTGTTGTAGAACTTGTTACCAGGTATTTAAAAACTACTTGTTGAGGGCCGGCCCCGTGGCTTGGTGGTTAAGTGCGCGCGCTGCGATGCTGGCGGCCCGGGTTCGGATCCCGGGTGCGCATCGAGGCACCGCTTCTCTGTCCATCCTGGGGCCGAGTCCCACATGCAGCAACTGGAAGGGTGTGCAGCTGTGACATGCGACTATCTACTGGGGCTTTGGGGGCAAAAAATAAATAAAATCTTTAAAAAAAAAAACTACTTGTTGACACAGTCGCTAAGTAAACCTGTGGAACTCATTTCCGTGGACTGTTGTATAAGCCAACCATACAAACAGATTCTGAGAAGTTTGGATTCATCTCAGGATGATGGATCCTTTTATCAGGTTAATGTCTAGGTAACAGCTGTAATCTGTAGGGTTTCTTGGTATAGAGAGCATTTGTGATGCTCTTACCTCTCGTTCAAAGGCCAAAAACCGAGCTGGACCGGACACCTGCTCTCACTGTCCTTGGAGATAGTTAAAACTGAGAATAAAATACATGGTTTTCCCATCTTCCTAAACCTCAATTCAAGACTTAGGATATTGTGTTCATTTGGGGCATCTTTTAGTCATTCATGGTCTACATCTGAACCATTCAGTTCATTGTTTTGGTATCCTGCATCACCTTAACCAGAATATATACAAATAGTAGATGTTTAAGTGCTATAGGATATAAACAAAATAACTATAAAGCCACAGAAGTTCCTTAAGTCCCATTTGAGTGGCATTGCATACATATATGAAAATTACTAAATCACATTTAAGACAAATATACAGTTTCTTAAAGGCAGGCTGCTCAGTGAAGTTAAACCTAGGTTTGCTATCTGCCTTTCAGTCACAGGACACTGAGCAGAAAGCTGTCACTGTCCAGTTTTATAACATTAAACAACTGATGGTACATAATACCAAAACAGTGAACTGAATGGTTCAGATTTAGAACATTATGTTCATTCACAGCATTTTTGCAGTGATAACTGCTTTCAAGACAAAGTAATAGTTTGCTAGAATTTTAACACTTTTTGTTTAACCTCTAATATTGTGTACTGCTTTTAATAAAAAACAAAATGTTGAGTACCCTCAAGGTTGCACTTGAACAGCGTATTTAATAATAAACTAGCAAGATGTGCTATGCTATGCAGCTAAACAGAATTGTCCTGCTTATACTGAATCATTTGATGCTTCTAATAAGCAAAAGAAAACATACTATAAAGTAGAATCATTTACATGCATTGTTTTAAGTATAAGAGCTCAGTATGACTGTTGACCTTCAATTAGTATATATCTTCCTCTGAGTTAAGAAAAGTGTTCATTGTGGGTATTTTGAAAGATTTGAGAAAACCTTCGTTAAAACATTCTCACTAACCCATCCTCCCCTTGTTATGTATAGGTTTCCCAGGCAGCTGCAGATTTGAAACAGTTCTGTCTGCAGAACGCTCAACATGACCCCCTGCTGACTGGAGTATCTTCAAGTACGAATCCCTTCAGACCCCAGAAAGTCTGTTCCTTTTTGTAGTAAAACAAATCTTTGGAAGGTAAGTTTCCTTAAATTAAAACAACAAAACCCCACATAGTAGGAATAACTAGTCAAGTCTCTTTCTTTGCAGCACTTACAGGTTGACCAAGATCATCCCATGCACTTTTATTTAGCACTTTAAGTTTCCAGTCTCTTTGTTTTGTGAGCAAAGTGAGGATTGATGAAGTTTGAAAAGTGGTCTTGAAGATGAATTGTTTCTATTTTACCATAAAGAGGGTTAGAGGATTTAATAACCATAAAGAGGGCATAGGAGAGTTACTAGAAAATTTCACTGCTGTGACATGTTACCTTTTATAGCATTGGCCTAATAGTGTATTTTGGGGTCCCCAAATACTAGTTTAATTTTTGTGTATCTAGCAAATATTTAGCCCATTAAAAAAATCTGCAGTGTTTATGGGGATGACTTTTAAAGTACTACCAATTAATTTGGATTAATTCTGATGTTATTGCTCTAATAGAACCCAGCTACAGGGCAGCATAGCAAAGAATTGGGATTTGTGAACACGAGAAAATCAGGAGATAGTTCAGTAAGCTGATGTGTCAGCATTTGGAGTTGGGAATAACAGGTTTTACTTTTTATTCTTATTTGTTAGGTAAAGATAAAACGAGAGAAATGAAGTGTATGAGTTCATGGTGACAGACAGTGGATTGAATTTCAGAGGATTAAGAAAATAAAGGATGGGCTGGTTTAAAGCATGCTTCTGTATGTTAATCTGTACCTTCCAGTTCAAATGTTAGTGTGCAAAAATGTGTAAGGTTTAAAAGAGATGTGACCAAAAACATGCTGTGGATAATTAAAAATGTAATGCAAGGGTACTACCTTTTATAAATCCATAGTACTTTAATCAGGGTGTATACTCACCAGTATTGACCTATGAGAAGCAACCTTAAAATAATACAGTCATGTGCCACATAACAAGGGTTTGGTCAGTAGAGGACCATGTACACAACGGTGGTCCCATAAGATTAGCACCATATAGCCTAGGTAGGTAGTAGGCTATACCATGTAGGTTTTCATAAGTACACTCTATGGTATTTACATAAGGATGAAATGGCCTAACGACACATTTCTCAGACGGTATCCCCATCGTTATGGGAAGCATGACTGTAGTGCTTGAAAAAGAAAAGAAAGATGACTCTGTGGCACACGCCCTTTACAAACATTCTAACACCTCAAAGTCCAGGAAGCTGCTTCCTAAAATACTATGTTACATAGCTGTGCCCTCCCTAATTAAGCTTTGTAGACTTGGGAGTGTCCAGGAAGTCTTTATAAGTATGACCTGTTTCCAGTAAATACAATGATTGGTTAAGTTGATTAAGATTTTTGAAACACCAGGGAAAAAGACCACCTTTGAATAACAGTCTTTCATAAGGAAGCAATTCTTTTTAAGTGTAGCACTTTCGTATTTAACAGTTTAATAGTTCCTTGCTTCTGGCAACATTAATTCTTCATGGCAGTTTTTGGACATTTCTTATTTTTATGGTTTACTAAAGATCCTTTTTAAACCTCTGTTCCTGTTGTATTCACTTTACAAAGTGGTTTATTTTCATTTGATATAAAATACAGTTAAGAAGTCTGGCTTCTTAACTGGCTGTTAATAGTTTCATTGCACAGGAGTCTATGACTTGCTTAAGGTTATAAATATGGCAGGGATAAGAACCCAGATGTCAAAGTAAAATAATGGCTGTTAATCCTGGCAGTATAATAAAACAGCTTTGTGGATATGATTTGAAACACTTGGGGCTAGGAAAAGAATATTTGGATGTAAAAGCATTCTTCTCAAACTTGAATGTATCTGCAAATCACCTTGTTAAAATGCCAGTTCTAATTCAGTAGGTCCAGGGGTGAGGGCCTAGAATCTGCATTTCTTACAAGTTCCCAGATTATACTGGTGCTGTGGTCCGAGGCCCATACTGAGTGGCATAGATGTAAAGAATCTATATTTGAGTCTTTATACTCATAGCTTTTAAGAATATATGGCTTTTATAATTAAAAAAAGAAAAAAAGCATATGTAATTTGGGAACAGCTAGTACGAGGAAAACGGAAATTACCATGATCAGCATACCTAGAAATAACCAGTTAACAGATTATATTTCTTTCTCTTTTAAGAGAAAACAATTTATTTTTTAAAAATAATGAGGATCATAGTATGTACAATTTTTTCATTCTGCTTTTAAAAACACTTATGAATCTTATTTCATTAAGTATTCTTTGTAAATGAGATGTTTAGTGGTTGTACTGTAACTTAATTATACTTCATTGAATACTGAAGTTTGCAAATTTGAGGCTTCACTGAGGCCAATATCTTGGTACCTGTATGTATACTCTGCCTCTCTATTTCTTTAAGATAAATTTCTAGAAATAAAATTACTCAATAAGGGATGACATTTAAAAATGGGTAACACTAGTCTTATATTAAACTTTGCTATTCTGCCTGGAGCTTGAGAGTGTTTTTTTTGCTGAGCCCTTGCCAAACAGACCTGAGCCCATTTGCTACTATTTTCTATCTCGTCTTGTAATTTGTACCGATTCAAATATGTTTTAAGTGAGGTTAAACACTGTGTTTTTTCACCAGCCTCTTGAACATTTTTGGATGGAATATCTCAAATTTTCAAATAAGTATAAAGATGAACCATGTATCTACCATCTTGAATTAAATGGTTTACCTTGTTAATTTTTAAAAATGCAAGATCCACTTTTTCTACCTTTCCATATAGATAACTTATCCTAAAGTTGCTATGACCACGTTTTTACTTTTTACTACATATATTTATTGTGTTTTATCGTTTTAAAACATAGCCAGTGTTTAGGGCATAACTATTATTGCATTATTTTTGAGATTTGTGTTGATCCATGTAAATTGTTGTTGTTTTAATGGCTGTGTTAGTATTCCATCCTGTGTATAAACCTTAGTTTATCTATCCATTCCCCTACTGAGTTGCATTTAGGCTATTTTCAGTTTTTTGCTCATAAAACACCACTATAGTTAATATCCACATACACGTTTCTCTTTGTGTATAGGTTTATCTAGGTAAATAGAAGTGCTTTCCTCAATACTATTGCTCATTTTCTAGGGATGTTCAGACTTTTCTCAGCTTGAAGATTTTTATATTAATTAATATTAATTATTAATTTATACTAATTAATTTTTTTTATATTAACTTTTTTTATTAGGATACAGAGTATATTTTGGCAATGATCTTGGCCAGTTAATCTTTAAGTCTGTTTATTTATAAACCATAAATGATACATACTTCAGTGTGGTTGTGAAAAATAAATTACATTTTACACTATAGGCATTTCCCAATTTTTCTTAGAAACCCTGTGACGTGTCTGGTTTTTTTTTTAACAGGCTTAGATTAATTGAAAGTACTTGTATAAACTGACATTCATATGAATGCCCTAAAAGTAATACAAGATGTACTGCTATTCAGAAAAAACTATTGTTCTTTGATACTTTTGCCCTAATTTGCTTCTTTTTCCATTTCAGGTTTTCTAAACCACTTTTCATGAACCAGTGAATATTCAAAGGAGAGCTGAATTTGAAGCCTGTATAAAAGCTTATCCCTGTAACACGTGCCATACTATACAAACTTCTGCTTTGTCAGTCCTTAACATCTACCTCTCTGAATTTTCATGAATTTCTATTTCACAAGGGTAATTATTTTATATACACTGGCAGCAGCATATAATAAAATACTTAGTATAAAAGGTTTTTTGCTTAATTATTGGTATTAAATATACTATGTATTTGTTTTGAATACCTAAGAGAAATGGCAATTTTCCCATTGTCATTAGAAAGGGGTTAAGTTTTTAGTGTTTGTTCCACCAAATCTTCTCACATAACTTTGTCTTACATTTGCAAGACTGCTAGGGAATTAAAGGTAAATGGCAAACTTTTATTCTTTTAAGGGTCAGGAAGAGGCTGCTAATAATTCTACAGTTTCTATCCATGAGCTATTTACAGGGTTTTCCTTTAATAATAAATATTTCTAATAAACTCCTTTGTTAGGGGTATT
Organism: Ceratotherium simum simum; assembly: GCF_057802395.1. Taxonomy (NCBI): domain Eukaryota; kingdom Metazoa; phylum Chordata; class Mammalia; order Perissodactyla; family Rhinocerotidae; genus Ceratotherium; species Ceratotherium simum. The sequence goes on from NC_141901.1 coordinate 79,035,042, forward strand.
ACCATTACACCTAAAAGTTAATTACTTCAGAACAGATGTCTCTCCTAGTGAGAATAGTAGAGAAAACACTGGACATAGAATTCCATTAGAAGATCTAAGAAAAACTTTAGAGCTTGAGACAATTCCTAATTGGAATACTAAACTACAATATAATGAGGTACAAAGGAGCAAGAAAAAAGGAACCAAAGATTAGCTTCAATAATTTACAGCTTTAAGTCCTTGGTAAATCACTTGCTTTAAAACTTCTACCCTTCTGAAAGGCTTAAGGGACTGTTAAAACATCCCAGAAATCTGGCTTCCAATGTATATTCATTCAGAAAACAAAAAAAACTATGTGCCTGATCCAAGATTAGTATGGTAGAAAACCAGTGGGTTACACGTATCTACCAAGTACTGTCTCTCTCTAGCCCACATGTTCTGGGAAAGCACAAGTGGGAAAGTTAGTTTGAATCCTGATTCCAACCTAAGACAAGTTTTAGGAAACCTAAATCACAACTTCTAAACTCTTACCAAAATGACTTTTATTTGTATCTGCTACATAAACAGGGAATAGCAATTCATGGCACTTGGTAATTTGTCCAGACATGAAAGAAGGTTTATGCAATCAGTAAATGCCATTTTGAAAAGGGTCTTCTGTCACAAAATGAAAATAGGCCTGTTCAGTAAATTCTAATACTATTCCCTCAGTACTTTACAAATGGAATTTTCTTCTACTTGTATCCATTTCCCGGGGCTGAAAGGGAAAAAAAAAGTTAGTATGAACAATCCATAATTAACAATGCTAAAAAACGATGGGTTTGTCTCAGACTGAATAGTCAGTCTTTAGGTCTAATATAAAAGGTATTGGAAGTTACTGTTCCAATATATTTGTGTATAAAATTTTATCATACTTAAGTGAAATTCTGCTTACTAGACAAAAAAGAGGACATGTTTTAAAATACTGAAGTTTTCATTTATGACTTAGGAGGAGGATCTCCGAACTTCTACAAAACCTCTATAGAAATAGTTCTCAAGAATGCAGCAGAATCATGTTATAACACAGGCTTATAAACAGATTGCTGAGTCCCACTCCCTAAGTTGCTGATTCAGTAGGTCTGTGGCCCCAAAATTTGCCTTCTTAACAGGTTTCTTAGGTGCTGTTGCTGGTCCCACTTTGAGAACCACTGATCTTTGGGATACTTCGGATGAACCAAGATTAGTCACCAGACCCAAACACCGTATCAGAGATTGGTTCTTTCTAGCTCGTGGGGAAAGAAATTCAAAAGTGTAACTTAAGGGATAAACACCCGAAGCTTAAAGTACATGGTTTCCTTCTCATTCCACACTTTAAAAATTACCTAAATGGCTTTTCAAAGAGTAAGCACATACCTTATGGACCCATTCATATTCTCCATATTTAGAGTCAAAGGTCCCTTTCTGAAGAGATCTTAATTTTAAGGTAAAACGTGGTCCAAGTTCCTGAATTCCCACCTTCTTTTCACTCTTGAATATGTATCTTCAAAGATAAGAGAGTTTTAAGGAAATTAGTCTGAATGAACCCAACTGTTATTTCTTTCACATTATGACAAGGTTCAAAAGATAATTTATTTCTCATCTACAATACTTGTCACAATACATTAGAAAACAGGATTATATTGAAAATGTTATTTCATGATTGAAGTCAAAGCCCAAGGAGGTCAAGTATCTTCCTCACCTGTGAAATCTGAAGAAGATATAATCTCGTTGATTGTGGAACGTGGCAACCTGCCTTCCAATAAACTGAGGGTTATGGGGAAAGAGAGATGCAAACATACGTCCAATAGAATGACCCAGCCGTGTTGTAAAATTATTCAGAATTATTTCAGGTCTGTGTTCTGTGGGGTCCTTGCCTCTTCTCTAGAAAAATGATGAAAAATCATAATAACTAAGTTAATTGGCAAAACCATATCTCACTGCAATTTAAAGTTTTAGAATTTACAAGACAAATTTGAAAAACTTGAAAGTTATTCTCCTGCTTAATGACCAACTACCACAGATGGCTTATCAAACCCATGAAATAAGATGTATCTAAAATTATTTTATATGCCGTGAATGCAACATAAAGAAAATCCTATTAGAAAAGTAACATGTTTCTAGTAATGAAGGCTATTTGCCTGTCTGCCTTAACTCAATTACAATCTCACAAGAAAACTGTCAGTAGATAAAACTATTGCTTTAATCAGGAGAGCAAATGCCATTATTAAAATCAATCAGATCTATAAATTACCTACCAGTCAAATACTATGAGGAGACCAATGCCAGTCAAGGAATGCAATTAAAACTTACCTTAATTTCTTTACGCAGACGAACACTGCTCATTTTAAAATGAGCAGTTGGGCCATTTGGCAAGTGGCTCAAAATTAATCCATCTGTTCATAAAGCTAAGAATACGTTGAACTCTGTAATCTAAATCTTAAATTGTTTAAATAATTGGTCCTCTGGATGCCCAAAGGCTCCTAAAAATCTGTAGCTAGGAATAGGTGGGTGCATGTATTCCTCTGGGTTAATGGAAATTTTCTTACCGTACCCCAAACTCAAGACCCATAAGTCAACCTAAATTTTTCAGAAAAATAGATTAACCTATAGTTGTCCTGTTTCTCTTTTCACAATATGATAAATAGCTCATCATCACCCTCAATAGGGTTATGTTGGGCATTCAACTAAAGCAGATGAAAAAAACTATTTAATGTCCACTACTCTAACAAGAATGATAAGACAGGATGGGATTCTAGAATAATTGTAGCATTGTAAATAGAATGTTCAGAGGCTTTAAAACCCTAAAGATGTACCTTTTATATGTTTGTATATACATTTGTTTCATATATTTGTAAGATAAGGATATGCTGTCAGCTTTGAATATCATCCCAAAAGACCAGACACTCCTAAGTTCTCTTCTTGAAACCAAGGTTATTAGTGTTTAAGAGACAAGCTTTTACTCTTGAGATTACTGTACCACAAATGAAAATCAACCAACTAATAAGTATTTACTGATTGTCTACCATGAACACAGAATTGTGCTAGACACTCTAAACTACAAATTAAATATAAGACACCTATCTACTCAGCAGGGTTAGCAGCCCAAGGGTTTTAAAAGTCCTGGCAAACTAAGATTACTACCTATATAACATTCCTCAAATCTCTGTAGCACAATTTGATTCTTTCAAATACTGAACCGTAAAAGGAGATCTTTTGCACATCTCCTTAAAAGGAGATCATGTGCACACAATGAGTTTTATAAAACATTGCCATCTTTTTATAATGGCATCACACTCTTCCATTCATCCAGAGATGAAACTATGGCTATCTTCAGTTTCCTCCTCTCCCACCAAATCCTATTTATTGCTTTTACCTTCTACGTCTCCTCTTCACCCTTACTGTTACTGTCTTAATTAAGGTCCTTGAGATTTTCCACCTAGATTATTAAAACAGTATCCTGGTTGGTCTTACCTCTCTCTCACCATTTCAAGTACATCTTCTAAAACAGACTGTAAATCAAGTATGGATTTAGGCCTTGGTTCTATAAGTAACAAGCTATGGGACTTGGCTATGTTATTGTATCTGCACCATAGATTCTCACATGCTAAGCGAAAAACAAACTAGATAACCTTGAGTCTTGACAGCTGTAGCCAATTTCAAACTACTCTCAGCCCACACTCATCTACAGAATAAAGACATCAGTGTGGCACCCCTAATGTGGCTCCAAACTACGTTCGTAACTTGTATCTCCCCATGCTGTTTCTCCTAACTGGTAGGCACTGACACAGTCTCTTATACACCATACACATTAATCCTATCATGTATTTTTTGCTCATGCTATTTCAAATACCTGCAATATTTTACTCATCAAGGCCCACTTCAAATGCCACCTCTCTTCACAGTCAAAATTAAGCTCTACATCTTCTCAGCTCACTGTTACTTACTAGAGCACTTGTCACTTATTTGAGTTATAGTCATGTAAATGCCTTTCTTCCCAACAAATCTATTAGCTCTTGGAAGACAGATCTGTTTTTGACAGATACTAGTGCCTACCGCATAGCAGATTATCAGTAATTGTTTGAATTCTTTCCTCCTTTTCAAAGATTTGCCACAGGTTCAACTGCACGAGGTACAGTCAACAGTATCACTTGCACATTGAAAAAAATCATAAAAATCTTTTAAGGGGATTAAGAGAGGTAAAGGTCATTTCTTGAAACCTAAATCAATGCTTGAATGCCTTCTAGAACATTCCCACTAAATTGTGGTTTGTGTCAAAAGCAAACTACAAAATCCAAACTTACCAATTCCTAAGTACCTGCACTGTATGAAAAGGTTTATTTATATTATTGCTAATCTCCAACACAAACCATGCAAAATAGGAGTCATTATCCCTATTTCAGTAATGAGGAAAAGAGGCTGAGAAGGGTCAGGTAAATTAGTCCAAGTTTCAGAGGCAGGTGGCAGTAGATCTCAACTGGGGTGGGATTACACCAGTGCCCAAGCCCTTGACTGGCAGCTGCTCGAATTTGGAAATGTATAGAGGCATTTTGTTTGTCATGATGACTGAGGTGAAACTGGCCAGGAATGCAAAACATCCAAAGCTGTCACGAGTATAGCACAATGAATTATCCTACCTCAAATTTCCATTTAGAAATAATGAATATAGGATGACTGTCTGTCCAGGAAAAGCCTCCATGGTCCCACTACACCTCAACATTTACTAAAATGCCTAATACAGGCCAGGCACTATGCCTTAGAAACATAACACATTTAATGTGATCCTTGTGGGAACCCTGAAGATAGGTATTATTTCCTACATTTAAAATATGAGAAAACTGAGTGGCTAAGAAATTTTACTAAAGTCACAAAAGTAGCAAGTAATAAAGTCTATATCTGACATCACATCTGTCTGACCCAAAGCCACTAGGCTACAGTTTAGCTGACAAAATTCTTTTCTAAAATAAGTCAAAATTTATATTCCTCTAAATTTCCACCATTCAGCACTTTCCATATCTTTAGACAGCTGTCATGTTCCCAGATTCTAATCACCCATAGGCTGAATGTCCTCAATTCTTTCAACTTTTCTCCAAGTGTCATCATTAGGAGTCATGATTTGTCATTTTGAGCCCATGTTAAGTCTCTAAGAATCACCACTATTCTTATTAGGTGCTTACAAATTATTCTTTCTTTAATTATTCTACATTTTTTTTCTGGATCATGGCAAAGATTAACCAGTAGTCCTCTTTCCCCCTCCGTCCTTTAAAAACCCTAACTCCATTTGCCTGTCTCATATCTTCCTCAGAGTAGCACAGTCTTCATTTACAAGTTTGTGCAGATATTCTTTGAAGCCAGGATATCTGACCTCATTCAGAGTTTCTAGACCTTATCTTACAATCTCTTTATCCAAGATGGACTTCCAATCCCCTCTTACCAATGTCCTTATTAGTCTGAAGTTCATTTTCTGTTAACAGAGAAGACAAAAGCAAATTAAGAGATCTGCTTTCCCAGCATCTTTCACCAATACTTTGCCATCAGCTGTATTACTGGCTATCAATCAGAAAAGAAAGTGAAGGGCCGGCCCTATGGCTTAGCGGTTAAGTGCCCACGCTCCGCTGCTGGCGGCCTGGGTTCGGATCCCGGGCACACACCGACGCACTGCTTCTCTGGCCATGCTGAGGCCGCGTCCCATATACAGCAACTAGAAGGATGTGCAGCTATGACATGCAGCTATCTACTGGGGCTTTGGGGGGAAAAATAAATAAATAAAATTAAAAAAAAAAAAAAAGAAAGTAAAGTAAGTATCTTTGAAATTATAAAAATCAACACATCCAGGCAGGATTATATTTATAAAATTCCATTCATTAGGACTTTTAGAAACTGCTGTATAATTCTGTATCCAAAAATCGTGGGATATACACATAATGTGTGTGTGTGTATGTTTATGTGCATGGGAATAGGCAATTTCATATTTGGATTAAATTACTTAATTAGCCTAGTTATTTCCTTAATATAAATCAGATCTGCATACTGATGGTACCTTAATTACCTGATGGTTAACTTATCCTACAAGGTGTCCAATATGGTAAACAGAAAACTATTAATACATTTTAGGTAAAAAGACAATACAATTTTACAAAGAAAAGAGAATGTAAGCTTTCTAAAAGCAATAGATGGTATAAGCAAAACTTGTATACCTATAATAAAATGCCTCAGATAAAACAAGGATAGAATGTTTATCGAATTGATGAATATCTGCTTCTTAGCAAACAGTTACTAGCAGCCTTGAAATGATGATGATTTTTGAACTGCCAAAAATAAAAAGAGAGGAAAACTGACCTTGCCACTTTATTTTAGGGGGTAGTTTTAAAAAGGCAGCAACTACCTTAAAACAGATCTTTTCTGGAATAGTTAAGTATTTAAGAAGTTTTAGTTTTCTTTGGTACATTAACCCACAATCCAAGCCAAATCAACATCTGGCCAACAAGACACCACACTACAAACCTAGTTTAAGTCTGTTTTAGTTTCTGGAGAGCAACTAGTACAAGTGGATAATGTCATTAACTTCTATTGAAAACAACAAAAGCTATAAAGTTATTTAGATTTTTAAAAAATAGCTTTTAATACATCTTTTATATATATTTATACATATATTTACTATATATATATATTATCCTGACAGTAGGAAAGTCATTTATATTTTTTGCAAATTCTTAATAATTTTGTTTTAATAATTTTGACCCATTCAATTGATCATCTTTAAAGTTACTGAATTCACAGCCACCACTCGATAAATAAAACAACAGCAACAAGAACAAATCTAGGCATCCTTTATGTGATCTCTTATCTCAAAACAAGTAGTACTTTGGGTTCAGGTGACACATTCACCTTGAATCTGAGACTCATAGAAAAAGGACAGATTATTCTTGGCATCTGAAACACTGGCAAATACATAATATGTGCTCAAAATGTAATCCTGTGATACCACCTCTTGCAACATAAAATCTAGCCATATCAAACTATTTGCAGATCTCCAACTAGGTCAGCTCTTTCACGCCTCTATCGTTCAATTTTGGTCTTCTCTCTGCACTGGACATTCTTCCTCTACCTTATTCACCTCATTCACCCTTATCCACGTAGACTGAGCTTAAGCATCTTTCTCTGTCAAGTCCTTCCTCCCTGACATCTCCAGGGCAGATTTTACCACTCAGAGTATGCATTGTATCCTGTATTTCTCTCTTTAACTGTACTACCCATACTATATTTTTGTTAGTTTATATGTCTGTTTTCTCCTACTAAATTATGAATTCCCAGAAGCTGTCTCTTGCTCATCTCTATATCTTTTACTACAGATTAAAATTATGTCTTGCCTAGAGGCTGTGCTTGATGAATGTTTGCTGAATGAAAAGGAAAAACTAGTTCATAGAATCTTGGCTAGAGATACATAATTTTCTGGTTTAAAAAAATTATGTTTTGAAAGTTATAGGGAATATTTCCTTATTCTTTTAAACATATTTTAAATGGGAGTGAAGGTAAGACAGGACCCCTTCCTTAAAAAACAAAGGATACTTGGTGTTTTACGATCTTCATTAATAACAATTAGATCTGTGAAATCTCTTGAGATACACTGTGGAATAATTTTTTTCAGAGCCAGTCCTCTTCTGTAATACACATGTGAATTTGGTATAACTGTGGATAGCTGTTCACAGAGTCGTACTGTTCTCTGTAAAACAAAATTACAAAAATCCTCAAGTGAAAAAGAAAAATCTTATACGGCATACATTTGTAAGGAAAGGAGTAATGATTATTGTACGATAGTGTTATGAACAGAGAGCAAGGCTAGGGGAAGAATGAAAGCTGAATAGTGCTTCATCCTTTATCAAAGGCTGATCATCCTAAAGCAATGGTTCTCAACCTGGGGGTGATTCTGCCCCACCAGGGGACTTCTGGCAATGTCTGAAAATATTTTTGGTGGTTACGACTAGTGGTGGGGTGGGGGATGGCTGCTACTGGTATCTAGTGGAGAGAGGCCAGGGATGCTGCTAAACATCCTACAATGAACAGGACAACCCCCGGAACAAAAATTATACAGCCCAAAATGTTAACATTGCTAAAGTTGAGAAACTCTATCCTGAAGAATAGGTGCTTAGCGAACCACAAATCACCAGTACTACATTTTATTTGGCTTATTCGAAGGCGTTATCTAAGGCAATTACTAATAATTTAACTCTTCTGAACAGAGTTCTTTTAAATAGTCTAAGTAATATAAGGAAATTAGGGATTCAAGAACTGTACTAATTGATGTATTTATTACCCCATGAGGTCTATCTGATGTCGTGATGAGAATCTTGGGAGAAGTTTGCCTGTTGAAGTAAGAAGCAAATTCATCTGTAGCTTCATCATATGCAACCTGAGAACAGAAAAAGAGAGAATTTTACATCAAATACTCTACTGGGCCAGAATTTTAAAAGTAGTTCTAGAAGGAATCTATGACAATGACTACCTAGCTGATAAAGGATTTAAAAAGAAAGACCAGGTAGGACTTAATAGCAACATGAAGACATTGCGTGACTTCCCCTCTGTAGAATACAAGTATAAAACTGGAAAAAACTATCAAAAACAACTTCAGGACACAAACTGAGATGTGTTTATTCTTGAAAAATGGCTATAGCTGTAGACACGAATATCAGGAATCTTGCCTAGAGCTATTCCATTTCCCCCATCAACGGGTTGGTGAAAACAGTTAACTTTACCAACTTCAGGTCTGATGGTAGACAAGAACCAGCAATCTTGAATCCATAGGTGGTGGACTCGATTCAGGGTGGGAGAGGGTGTACATATGAAAACCCTAGCTTTGCCAGTCTAAGGTTATAGGCCTAGTTCAGGGTAGGTGTGGACCAGCCAGAAATTTAAAAGAGAGCTCTGGAAGTGAAAGAGCCATAGAGGGGCTGAAATAATCTCCCCACAAATCTCTGGCTGACAGCTAAACTCCAATGGGAGAGACGTGAGAATCCAGTGCACATGAAAGGCAAGGGAAACTTGAGAACTGGCTCCAGCTTTGGATGAATTCCTCAACACACACAGCTCAGTTGGCAGAAGGTATGTATGTCTTAGTGGCTCAAGGTGTCTCAACACAACCTCTGTCCAAATCACTGGCTGACCATTAAGCCACCTACACACAGGGACAATCCCTAGGGAGTCAGGTTAAAAATGACAAAAAAAAAAAACAAGTAGAGACATAGCGCCACTGTCAGGGAAACAGATTCCACAGTTTAAGTCTAGGCAAATTACTAAAACAAAAAAACCTGACAATGCTTAAAAAATAAAACAATCCAGAGATACTGCAATATGTTATCTAAAATGTCCCATTTTCAACCAAAAAATTAGATATGCAAAGAAACAGGAAGGTATGAGCTATAATCAGGAAAAAAGCAGTCAATAAAAACTGATTCTGAGTGGGTGCAGATGTCGAATTTAGCAAAAATTTTAAAGCAGCTATAATAAATATATTCAAGGAATTAAAGGAAAATATGGACTTAATAGCATATCTGAGATGGCAGAAAAATCAATGAACTAAAAAAAGCTTAATAAATATTATCCAATCTGTACAATAAAGAATCATAGAAAAAGGACCAAGGCTGGAGAAACTTGTAGGACAATGTTCACCATTTCAACAGTGTGTGAAAAGGGATTCCCATAAAGAGAGGAGTGAAAGGGGCAGAAAAAAATATTTTGAAGAAATAATGGCTGAAAACTCCCCAAATTTGATGAAAAGCTCTATAACTTACAGATCCAAGCTCATCAAACCCCAAGTAGGATGAAAAGAAAGAAAATTACCCCAACACATCAGAGTCAAACTGCTAAAAGCCAAAATCAGAGAAAATTTTGAAAGAAATAAGAGAAAAATAAATCATGTACAGGGAAACAATGATGATTAATGGCTGATTTCTCATCAGAAATAATGAAGGTCAAAATACAATGGAATATATTCAAAGCACTAAAAGAAAAACAAAAGTCAACCAAGAATTCTATATCCTGCAAAATTATCTTTCAAAAATGAAGGCAAAATAAGCACATTTTCAGATAAACAAAAACTGAAATAATTAGCTATTAGATCTTCTATATAAACAAAGACCTAAGGAAATCCTACAAGCTGAAAGAAAATGACACCAGGTGGTAACTCGGATCCAGATGAAGGAAAGAAGAGCACTGTAAATGGTAAATATGAAAGTAAACATATAAGACTCTGGGTGTCTGTACACTCTTAATTTCTTTAAAAAAACATGAGATTGTTTAAAGCAGTAATTACAACACCAGGTTTACAACACACACAGACATACAAATGACAGTAACAGCACAAACAATAGTGGAAGAAAAGAAGCTATACTGGTGCAAACTTGCTATATTTTAGGAGAATTATGTCAATATTTACTTGAGGTGGATTGCGATAAATAAAAAATGCATGCTGTAATTCCTAGAGCAAGCACTAAAAAAATAACTACATATATAGCTTAAATGATTAAGAGGAATTAAAATAGCATACTAAAAAATATTTATTTAATAAAAAGGAAGCAGTCAAGGAGGAATAGAAGAAAAATAAAGATATAACATATGTTAAAAAAAAGCAAAATGGCTGATATAAATCTACATCAATAATTAACATTAAATATTAATTGTTAGACTGAATAAAAAAGCAATATCCAACCACATGGTATCTGTAAGTGACTCTTGAAATTCAAAGACACAAATTGGTTGAAAATAAAAGCACAGGAAAAAAAAGACATACCATGCAAACAGTAACCATAAGACAGGTTAAGTAGCTATATGTACATCAGACAAAATGGACATTAAGAAAAGAAATATTGCTAGGGAAAATAAGGGGCATTTTATATTGGATTATGGGTCAATACATCAGGAAGATATAATAATTACAAATGTATATGCGTCTAACAAAAGAATCCCCCAAAAAACATGAAGCAAGATTGAAAGGAATGAAAGAAATGAATAATTCAACAATTATAGTTGGAAATGTCAATACTCCTCTCTCAGTAACTGATAAAACTAGACAGAAATTCAGCAAGAATATAGAAGCCATAATCAATGAACTTGAAACAACTCTTATAGCAATCTACCTCAAAACAGGAGAATACACGTTTTCCAAGGGCACACAGATCATTGTCCAGAACTGATCATATACCAGGACATAAAACAGTCTCTTCAATTAAAAAGGACTAAAATCAAACAAAGTATGTTCCACAACCACAATAAAATTAAATCAGAAATCAACAGAAGAAAGAAATCTGGGAAATCCTCAAATATTTAGAAATTAAAGAATACACTTAAAAATCGATGAGCCAAAGAAGAAATCACAAGAGAAATTAGAAAATATCTTGAACAGAATGAAAATGAAAACACAATAAACATATCAAAATTTATGGGATGTGGTTGAAGCAATGCTCAGGAGGAAAACAAGAGCTTTATATGCTTATATTAGGAAGAAAGAAAAGTATAAAATCAATAATCTAAGCTTCCATCTTTAGAAGCTATAAAAAGAAGATCAAATGAAACCCTAGGTAAGCAGAAGAAAAGAAATAATAAGGATCTGGGGGAAACTAATGAAATAAAAAAATACATCAAACAAAAAACTAATGAAATTATAAGAAATCAGCAAATCTTCCATTAAAAGACATTACTGAAGGGGCCGGCCCAGTGGCGTGATGAAGTTCACATGCTCCGCTTTGGCGGCCCAGTTGCAGGTTCAGATCCCTGGTGTGGACCGACACACTGCTTGTCAAGCCATGCCGTGGTGCCGTCCCATATAAAGCAGAGGAAGATGGGCACGGATATTTGCCCAGGGCCAATCTTCCTCAGCAAAAGAGGAGGATTGGCAACGGATGTTAGCTCAGGGCTAATCTTCACCAAAAAAAAAAAAAAAAAAAAAAGAGATACCGAAGATTTGAACAATAATGAAAGTAACACATCTTAAAAGTTGTAGGCTATACAAAAAGTGGTACATAGAGGGAATTTTGTGGCCTTCACTGCTCAAATTAGAAAAAAAGATGAAAGATGAGCTAATCAATCAAATAAATAAAAACAGAATAAACTCACAGTGTAGAAGAAAAACAATAAAGATAAGGGGAGATATAAATGAATTAGAAAACAAAGATTCAACAAGAGGATCAAAGAAAAAAGTAGTTTGAAAAGAATAACAAAATAGATACATCTCTGGTGAAAAGCCCATGTAAATAATATAAGGAATGAAAAGGGGACATTACTGCAGTCTCACTCATGAACACAGATATACATATTCTAAGCAAAGTATTAACAAACTGAAACAATGCATAAAAAAAAGATAAAACATCATAGGTAAACTGGATTTATCCCAAGAATGCAAAAGAGGTTTAACATTAGAAAATCTATTTCATTTACTACATTAGTGCAATAAAGGAGAAAACTGCATACTCGTCTCAATGTCTGCAGAAAAAGTGCATAATTATCTCAATATTTACAGAAAAAGCATCTGATAACATTCTACATCCATTCATGACAAAACAAACAAAAAAATCCCCAGCAAAAAAAGAATAAATGGAATTTCCTTAACTCATAAGGAGAATCTACCATTAATGGCAAAATATTAATGATGACATATTAGAAGTATTCTCTTTAAAATCAGGAACATGGCACAGACGCCATTATTGTTTTTTCTATTTATTTGACATTATGCTGGAGGTTCCAGTCAGCAAAAAAGTGGGGTAGGGGGAGAAATAAACTGTTAATGGATTGAAAGTAAGAAACAAAATTTACTTGTAGAAATGAATAAACATGAAACGAAAACAATATTCAAACAAATTATTAGAAATGAATTTGGTAAACCACTGGTTAGAAGACCACTATCCAAAAATCAACTCTATTTTTATAAACCAGCAAATAAAACAATTTTCAAAAAGATGTGATTAGTATTATACTAATAAGAAGAAACGTAAGTTAAGCAGGAATATCTCTGACAAGATTTATGTGTAAAACTTGTATGAAGAAAATTATGAAATTCATTGAAATACATTTTCAGTATTTAAAGACCTAAATGAAGCAATATGTAGAGAGATCCTTAAAATCACTGATCTGATTTAGAGCAATTTATAATTTTATATGGAAGAGCAAAAGTGCAGGCAGAGAACACTCCTGTAGACAGGGATCTGAGGATAGGGGTGGGGAGAGGCGTCTCGCCCTAACAGATATCAAAACTTATCACGAAGCTAAATAATTAAGAAAGTGAAAAACTGATACAGTGACCAATTGCCTTAAGAAAATAGAAAGCCCAGAAAAAGGCCCAGCTGATATGGATACCTGATATATGACACAGCATTACAATTCACTGTGGGGAAAGGTTGCACTACTCCAAAAAGAGGGCTGGGGAAACTGGTGATATGTAGGGAGAGGAGAGAGAGGGCAGGGGAAGAAAGAAAGAAATTGGTTTCCCTTCTCACACCAAACAGAGAAATGCTTAAGTACATAAATGTGAAAGGCAACTCTTCAATTCTTTTAGGAAAAAAAATATGAGAATATATCATCACAGGATAGAGAAAGATTTCTTAAATATGACAAAAAGCATTAAATATTTAAAAAGTTTAAATCCCAACTATATTAAGGACTTTTGTTCATCAAAAGACACCATAGAGAAGGTAAAAAGAGAATCCACAAATTGGAAGATACTTGTAACACACGTAATGGTTTAGTATCTAAATTATAAAGTTCTGCAAATCAGTAAAATATAATACAGGATGGAAAATTGGGCAAAAGACATAAGCTGGCCATCTCTCTATTGAAAACACAATATACCCATGAAAAGATGCTCAATCACATTAGGAATCAGGGAAATGCAAACTCAAACCACAATGAGTCAGCCCTTTATCACTCGTCTGAATGTAGATGACCAGAAACATTGCTCTTATACTACGGAGGACAAAAGGATACAACCACTATTTTGGAAAACATTTTGGCACCATCATGTAAAGTTGAACATTTACACACCCCACGACCCAACAAATTCTTACCTTAAGCAAATATTTAGAGAAACTTTTATAAATATGTAGCCTTTATATGCCTATGATTCCCAATTTGTCTCCAGCCAAGACGTCCTCCATGTCTAGTCAATGACAATTCCATGCTTCTAATCGCTCAGGTTAAAAATCTGAATACCATCTTTGAATCCTCTTTCTCTCACACCCCATATCCAAAAAATTCTAGTGATTCTAATTTCAAGACACTCCCAGAAAAAAACCCCAAAACCTCAGAATCAGAATAATTCTCAACACTCACTGTAACTACCCTGGTCCAAGTCATCATCATCATCATCACCTCTTTCCTGGATTACTTTAGTAGCTTCCTAACTAGTCTGTTTACTTCTCTAATTATATTCTCAGAACAGCAACCAATTAACTTTTAAAAATTAAGTCCGACCACATCACTCCTCTGTTCAAAACCATCCAATGGCTCCTCATTTCACTAAATGTAAAAGCCAAAGTCCTCAAAATGGCCAGGCAAGTCACTGATCTGGCCTCTTCCCTTTCCCATACTTTCCTGGCACCTCTTCTACAACTCTCCCCTTGCTCACTTAATTTCACCCTGCTGGCCTCCTTGCTGTGCCTCAAAAACATAGTAAGCATGCTCCTGCCTTAGAGCTTTTGCATTGGCTGCTCCCCCATCCTGGAGTACTTTTCACCCAAAGATGGCTAATTTCTTTACATCCTTAAAAGTCTTTGTTAAAAGGTCATCTTCTCAATGAAGCCTACCTGGTCGCTGCATATAAAATTGCAACTCTAACCAACAGAAAAATGGGCAAGAGACACGAACAAATAATTGATTAAAAAGGAAGAAAACATGAAAATATGTTCAACCCCATTCATAACTAGAAAACAGCAAATTAAAACTACACTGAGATATAATTTCTTACCTATCAGGCTGGAAAAAAATTATTTGTAACTGCAACATCTTCAGTGAAAGTTTAAAGAGTAACATATATTGACATAATCTCAAAGTATCTCCCCCCACCCAATACTTATTAATTACAAAGGGAAAAATAGTAGCTATGGTGGAGAAACCTGGCAGACATTACTTTGATCAATGGATGCAAGTTAACATAGCCAGTAATGGGAAAATCAACAATATGTGACTAGTAAGAGGCACTGAAAAGAACATAACATCACATCTGTAGTATTCTTGTCAAAAGTACATAAACTGAATATAATCACGAGCAAACATCAAACTCATATTTAGTGAGATTCTACAAGAATATCTGGTCTGTACTCTTCAAAAAAGTCAATATCATTAAAAGCAAAAAATGTCTGAGGAATGTTCCAAATTAAAGGAGGTTAAAGAGTCATTATAATGGAAAGGAATACATGAGCTTGGATTTTTCTTTTGCTAAAAATGACATCATTGGGTCAAAACTGGTGGCGTCTGAATAAATCTAATATACAGATTATATTAATTTTAATTGTCTGATTTTGATAACGGTACACTGTGCTTATTAAAAAGCACACTCGTTTACAGGTAAAACACACTAAAGTATATAAGAGTAAAGGAGTCTCATGTCTGCCACTTACTCTCAAGCATTTCAGAGAGAATATAAATGAAAACCAAGTATGGTACAATTTAACACTTAGGAAATCTGGGTGAAAGATATACACGAATTCCTACTTTTCTATTAAGTCAGAAATTATGTCAAAATAAAATGTACACACACATGCACTCCTATATATATAAAATTGCAAACTCTCTCTATTCCAGGTAGTCCTGAAGCTCCTCTACCCTATTTTTTAAGTTGAGTAACCTATCATCGGCTAACGTATGACAATTTATTTATTATGCTTATTGTCTCTCTTCCTAGAATGTAAACTCTGAGCAGGCAGAAATTTCATGTGTCTATGTGTGAGAGTTTGAGAGTGTTCTGTGCACCGATGGATCTCAAGTCCCTAAAAGAGATCCCAATACATAGCAGGCAATCAATAAATATTTAGTGGAGAACCGACTGACTGAATGAATGACTATACCAGGAGAGATGTGAAAGAATGTTGATAATAGCACTGTTTGAAAGCAAACAAACATAACAAAACCAAGTTTCCTGTACAAAAATTAAAAAAATATATACAAAGTTCTTAAAACCTTGATTCTCTCACTGTATTGTCGCAAACTATTTAAAGGGAAAATGTGAAAAGGGGAAGATTATCTTGAACCAAGAGTTTTATGAGGACACAAAAAATACTACCAAATGTTATCCTCAGGTATTAAAATGTCTAACAAGTACTGCAAAAAATCTATAGTATGAGGAATGTTTTTCAAATGATATAAAAAAAATTTGAAGTACTATACAGAGATTAAATGACAAATAAAAACTTTACCTAGGTGTAAAATATAATACATTTCTAGAAAATAAATAATTACTGCTTTTTTCTATACCATTATTGGGAAATTTAATTATGAAATAATTACAGCAAATACTAATATGCCAACAGTATAGCTGAATCAGTCCATTATACAACTTCACCAGCCAGTACTTTAAATTAAACGTCAACATATGAACAGATAATTTATCAAGTGTGGCCATCCAAATTTATTTAAGACTTCTAACACTACCTCTTCATCATTAGGGTCTACTGTCGTTTCATCATACACTCGCTGGTTGTCAATGGTCTTGGGTACAGGCTTTGGTGGTGCCTAAATAAGGGAAAAAAGATTAAGTTTTAGAAGTATTTTACATTAACTGTTCATTATGGTTGGGGAAGAATAACAGAAATCTGTAAACAATTCAAAAACTCAATCTGTTCCTCATTTCAACCCACTGCTACATCAATCCTAACAACGATATTGACCAAGCGGCTTTTTAACGCTTTGAGCAGAGACACACACATACTGGAAGAATTGCTAACACCAAATGAAATGGCTTAAAACCAGGCAGAAGCAGCAGAGAGAAGAAATTGGGATCAAAATAATTATCCGCTAAGAAGAAAAATATCAAACAGAATGGAAAAAATTACAAAACTACATGTATACGTAGCTTTGTTCCAATACTTCCGGAAAGCTATTCAGAAATATATAACAAAAGCTACAAATCTGTTTCTCTCTGCTGAACTAGTAATTCTAGTTTGGGGTATTTATGGTAAGGAACAAAAGGAGGGAGCAATTTATCCAAAGAAATATGTAGTTATCACTATTGTTAATGGAAATGAACAGCAAACAGGGCAAATGTCCAACAACAGGGTAACGACTGTGGCACTTTAACAAAAGGAATACTGTTAGAATCAGCAATCACACACACTTACTTAGACCAGATAATTGTGCAAATGAAATGCTAAGGAGCAGGAACACAGAACTATAAGCATATGCTAACAAAAACTAATTCAAGACACATGTACACTAGCAGAGATACGCAGAAATATGAACTGATGAACTATTTAGGATTTTGTTTTTTATTACTCTATGAAACAATACTAAGTTTTAAGTAATTTTTTAAACAAGGCAGTTCTAGGAAGTCATCTTTCAGTCCAAAAAACAAGAATGGTGATATTTTCAAATGGTAATCAGCATACTAATTTGCTGTAACTGACTGATTACTGAGAGTTAAAAATAGACTTAACAGGGCCGGTTGGGTGGCATAGCAGTTAAGTGCGAGAGCTCCGCTTCGACAGCCCGAGGGTTCGCAGGTTCGGATCCTGGACACACAATGACGCACTGCTTGTCAAGCCATGCTGTGGCGGCGTCCCACATAAAGTAGAGGAAGATGGGCACGGATGTTAGCCCAGGGCCAATCTTCCTTGGCAAAAAGGAGGAGGACTGGCATCGGATGTTAGCTCAGGGCTGATCTTCCTCACAAAAAAAAAAAGAGAGACTAACATTGCTTGTTACGGATGTGCAAGTCAAAACAGTGTAATATTGGTAATTTCATGTGATTTAACCTAATACTATTAAGAAAATGCATGAAAGAGCAGAGTGTTTTATTTGTATACAGTCTTTATATTTTTCCCTTCCTCAAAAACACTTATCCTTATTTGGTACCTCATAAGAGATGAGGGTGGAAGAGTTGCACGTTTTTAAAATTTTAAAAGTATAAATCATAACCTAGAACTAATTATAAATAAAATGAAACAAAATAAAAATAACTTAGCTGTGCCATAATGTAGAAGTATTTAGTAGTTCTTTTTAAAATTTTCAATAGAAAGGTTTCACTTCTTATCAATACCACAAAAATAGCCAAATCCTTTCTTGATGCATTATCTCTGCTCTCTTCTTTGCCATATCCATCCAGGTATCTCACCTGCTTCCCACTTCCCATTCTCACTCTTCACAGATTCATATCCTCCGTGTCACCTCTCATTCCTACACACCCCAACCCTACAACAGAAGAGGCTCTGTCCTGCCTTTCCCCAGCCTTGCCTGACAAAGAGTTTTTGCTTCAAGTCACAAGAACTCCAGCTATAGGCCTAAACTGAGGAGTTTCTTCATTCCCAAAGTCAGGGAGATGTGTCTCTGCCTCTCAAACACATAAAGTTAAGTAAAATAAGCAAGTTGAAGTATACATACCATTTATGTGAAATGTTGAAAACATGCAAAACATCATCGTGTTTATTGTTTAGAGACACAAACATACACAGTAAAGGTAATAAAGAAGTACATGGGAACAATAAACAGCAATTTCATGAGTGGTTATCTTTGGAGGGGAAAGCAATCGGGAAGGAGTACACAAGGGGCTTTGAATATTATTTGTGAATGCATTACTTCTTAAGCTGAGTAAAGGATAGAAAAGGGTTTGTTATATTATTTTTATACATCTGAACTATTTCACAATAAATTTTAAAACAAAAGTGATTCAACACTATCAGGGAGCATTCCTTAATATAAGACAGAAAGCAGATGGCTAAAAATTTTATTTACCTTATCACCAAGAGCCTCTCTCTCTTTTTTAAGTTTTTTCTTAGCTGCCAACTTTTCCTAAAGGGTTTAAAAAAAAGAACAATATTAAGAAACCACCATTTACATCACAAACACGTACTGTGGCTACAAATTACTAATGCTATGAACACTCAAACTGAGCAATCTCTGTAATGTCTTAAAATAAACATCCTGACAGATTTTCATGCCTAAATTATTATAAACCAAATGAGCTGGCCAAGCAATAGGATTTCTTTAGCAAAAATCTTGCTCCTTCAAAAAAATCTAAATTGGCAAGTCTGAATATTTAAAATTTCACTAGTTTATCTTTTACTGTAAAACCTCATATCAAATGAAAGTGCAAAATGTGTATCTAAACAACTTAAGTTTTTGTTGTTTTGTTTTGCATTCCTAACAAGTTGCATCCTAAAGAAAACCATGGCTATGCTGGTTGCTTCTCTTGGAAAGTACTAAAAATGGGAATGAGAGATGAGTTTTCAGGTTGTTTCCAATAAAACCATCACTAGTTATCCAAGTATTTCATAATCAAAATATACTTTTAAAATTATTAAGAACTTGTGAGTTAGGATTGTCTGTACCGTAAATTTGTATCTTCTGGAGATTTCTGAACAGAACGCTTGACACACAACATAAAATACTTTTTTTTCCCCACTGCCTATTGACCCTCAATCCATTTCAGACTGGAAATTATAGTCCTAAGAGGTCTTCTAGGACACCCTTTTCCCATACTCCCACACCAGAATGGGTCAGATGCTCCTTCTCTGTACTTCAATAGCGCTTTGGTACTTATGATGATTAAGACTCACTCCAGGGCCTCAAAAAAGTCTAGTAAGAGGAGGCAGGCAAACAAAAAGAGCATTGTGTGTGTGAACTTTTATGATGTGCAAAAATAAGCAAATGCTTGCTTCTAATTTTGCAATTTAACCACAAATGAGCACTGTGACCTTGGGCTTGATTTATCTCCTCATATTTGTTTACCTCCCAGAACAGTATGAGGATGACGCTGACAGTTACTAGAAACTTTACAGTACTAATTTCGGTAAGAGATGCTGCAGGAATCAGAGAAACATCATTTTGGATTTCTGTACTGCCAGCATTACAGATTTTCGGAATTAACCGGCGGTAGGTGGACGATAAGTGGATGCAGTGAAGCGGTAAGCAGGAGTCTTTTACCTCCTGTGTCAAGAGAGGGTAATTTTCACTACTAGGAGGGCGGGACGTCTTGCTTTCATTCTCAGCCCTGGACTCAGGAAGGAGTTGGTAACGAAGGGAATCCCTGACGCTCAGGCAAAAACCTAAACCTAGAGCGAGTCCCCAAAGCAGGGCGAGGGGACCAGAACACAAGTGCCTTAGCCTCACCCGCCCGAATTAAATCACCGTCGCCCGGGCCCCCAGGTAGGGGTGACCGCGCATGTGCAACACTACCACCCAGCCACCCCCGCGCCCGCGCGAGAACAGCGCGCACGCGTCCTGCCGCCTCCGCCCCTCTCATACCTTCCGCTGCTGCTGTTTCCACCGCGTGAACATTAAGTGTCGCCGCTGTTTGTTCTTAATCTCCGAAATGCTGAAGCCTGGGGGAAAGGCAGCCGCTCTGGGGGGTTGGACCCCGCTTTCCGTTGCCCCATCCTCAGCGACTGCGGCCTCCTGAGGTTCTTCGGTAGCGGCTTTGCGTTTCAGACCTTTCTTCCCGCTGCCGCCTCTCTTATCCCCGGTCTTCGCCATGGTGTTCGCTCCTTGGCGTCTACGGAAACGGAAATAGCTGTGTCCTCTGACCTCTTTCCTTAAGCTTTTACTTCCGGGTGGAAAAGTTCTTAAAGGAAAATGTGGAATGCCTCATGCGCTTTAGCCCTTTAAGAAGGTGCTGAAATTTAGGCTTGAGGAAAGATTAGGGGGCTTTTCTAGCTGTGTGGAAAGTGAAATGCTGAGTTCGTAGAATCCTTTATTGGGCGTCTGCTATGTGCCAAGCCCTCAGAATATTGGAACAAAACGGTCTTTGCTGTGTAGAGTTTACGTTCTGCTGGAGAGAGACCTAAAATGAGCTCACAAATAGATAGTATGGTGAGCTATAGGGTAATGTATGGTATGGAAAAAATAGAACGGGGTAAAAAGAAGATGAGGTGAGGGTAGAGGGGCAGTTTGCAACTTTTAGATAGGATTCTCAAGGTAGGCTTCTTTTAAAAAGTTACATTGAGCAAAGATTTGAAGGAGGTAATGGGGTAAACTATGCAGTTTTCTGGGGGAAGAGCTGCTAATCTGAGAAAAGTTAGTTATCTAGGAGAAAAGCTGTCCAGGAAAAGGAAAGATACAACAACAAGGCTCCTTAGAAGCAAGCCTGGCGTGTTCTGGAAACTCCGTGGAGGCCAGGAGGAGAGGTGGGGCAGGGGTTAGGAATGACAGATTGTAAGGACCTTGGCTTTTATTTTATGTGAGACGAGATGCAGATCTCTTGGAGGATTTTGACAAAAGGAGTGATCTGACTTACATTTTAAAAGCATCGCTCAGACTCTTCTTTGGAGAATAGACTTTACGGGAGGGAAAGTGAAAGGAAGGAGGAAATGACAGTGGCTTGAACCAGAGTAGTTTTAATGGAAGTAGTGAGAAGTGATTAGATTCTTTTGGGAGGTACAGTTGAGTGAAGGGCATGAGAGAAAGAGAAGCGTCAAGGATGACTCCAAGACTTTTGAACTAAGCGACTGGAAGGATGAAGTTACCATCGGTTGACATGGGAGAGTCTTCAGGTGGAGCAAATTTGAAGGTTAAGATCAAGATTTCAGTTCTGGAGATACTAAATTTGAGACACTTATTAGTCAACTGATCGTTGTTGTCAAGTAGTCACTTGGGATGTATGATTTGGCAGCAGGAGAGAAAGGTGTGGGCTAGAGATCAAAATTTGGGAGTCATCGGTATTTCAGACCATTATAGTGAATGTAGCTAAAGAACTGAAAAAGAGAAGCAGACCAAGGACTGAACTCGGGAGCAGTCCCACGTGAAGAGCTGGAGGGAAAAGGAGGACCCAGTAAAGGAGAATGAGAAGAGGAAATCAAGAGAGTGTTGTGGAAGCAAGTGAAGAAGGTGTTTCCCCAATGGTTAAATTTTGCTATATTCCTCAATTTAATTTTATGAAAATGCCCTCCAAAGAGAGACAAAAGAATTCCTTTTGGTTAGGAGTCAATTTTGCAGAAGCTACCTTAATTTCAAGTTATGTTTCAATATTAACATTGGGTGTTTTGATAATCCAATATTTTGATATCCATACTGCGTTTTTTACTCTTTCAAGTTTTTTTAAACAGGATGTTAAAAACATCAAAACTGCATCTTCCAGACTACAAGCCCCATCAAAACCACTGTCAAACCAAAAGTCCAAAATTGTGACTAGAAAACTAAAACCATCATGTTTGGATTTGAATTATACTATACAGCAGAAAGGAAAAAATGGTGTTGAGCTTAAAGATCACTGACATATGGGTTTGGCTGCAGTAAATCATAGAAGTTTGTGTAGTTTATTTAAAGAGGAATAATCAGATCAAAAACAAGGAGGAAGAAGAGGGGAAGCAGGAACAGACAAACCATCCTTTAAAATATGTAGACTGAAAAAATATTTTAGAAGTCTCTTCTAGCCTTAATATTTTATCTCTTTGCATAGAATACATCCTTTCCTCATAAGAACATAAAATAATCATGAATTGGATTTAGATAACTATCTTAAATTTATTCAGAGGTACCATACAAATGAGACTATAAGCTGCTTAACATAGAGACTTCCTTTTTTTTCTTTCATGGCTTATTTGTAGTAACAGTTGTGTGAGTTGAATGAAAGGATTTCTATGATCAGAATAAAATCCTTATTCTGAAGAAGTCACAAAAGCATTGATCAATTCAGCAAATATATATTTAAGCTACTCAATAAAAGAACAGAGTGAGTGAGTATGATGGAAACAGTGGGCTCCACGTTCAGATCTGTGTTCAGATCTTCACTTAGTCACTTAGATGCTATAAAATCTCAATTAAGTCACATAACCTCTGGGAGCATCAATTTCTTCATCTGTTAACTGGGGCTAATTATACTGCCACATAGGTTGCTGAGATAATGTATATTAAAAAAAACACACTCAATAAATACTAACTAGCTATTTTTATATTTCTAGGTATAAGAGACTGTGTTAAACATCATGGAGGAAAAAAGACATCATATTTGCTCTCATGTAGCTTACAGTTTAGAAGAAGATGAAGCACAATTCAAGTGTAAGTATTGAGTAGTGGTCGGTATAGAGTGATCCTTAACTTGAGGTCCATTTCAGCCATTTACTTTCTAACTAATTGCTTCATTGTCCATTGTTTTCAAGGCCCATTCCCAATATAGTATGTGTTATTTTAAAATAAAACACTTATTTTTTATAAAATTTTTTTATTGATGTTATAATAGTTTATAACATTGTGAGATTCCAGTTGTACATTATTATTTGTCAGTTACCACATAAATGCGCAACTATACAATTACTCGACAGATTTTCAATATCTGAAAAGTGTTTGTATTTGAGTCACTCTAATTCAGTTTGGGCAGGAGGAGGTGTAGCTCTAATCTCTCTTCACAAAATTGTATTAATTCTACTCTTGTTGACTTTAACTTCTTTCGAAAGAAAGCAGACACTGTGAGAGTGCTGGTGATGCTATAAATCCCTGTAATAACTTTTTTTTTTTTTAACTACCCCACTAATCCTAAGGAACTGGCTCTCTCTATTTTTTGTGTGTGTGTGTGTGAGGAAGATCAGCCCTAAGCTAACATCCACGCTAATCCTCCTCTTTTTGCTGAGGAAGACTGGCTCTGAGCTAACATCTATTGCCAATCCTCCTCCTTTTTTTTTTTCCCCCCCAAAGCCCCAGTAGCTAGTTGTATGTCATAGTTGCACATCCTTCTAGTTGCTGTATGTGGGACGCGGCCTCAGCATGGCCGGAGAAGCGGTGCGTCGGTGCACGCCCGGGATCCGAACCCAGGCCGCCAGTAGCAGAGTGCATGCACTTAACCGCTAAGCCATCGGGCCGACCCCAATGGGTAATTGTACGGTGAATACTATCATCGCTATATACTAAGCACTATGAAATAGACATAATGCATGTGCTGGCCTTTCCAGAAACCAGAAATATATTAGGAAACTAGAAGTTTTTTTCCAGAAATAAGTCTTCAGATTGTGTCTTTAGAATAATTTCTAATTATTTCCTTGAGGTATATAACTTTTTTCAGCAGACTCTAAACTTGGCCATGATGCTATAGGATGCAAGGGCAGTCCTCACTATATTTTCCAAGTAGCTTGATTCGTAGTAATAAGGCGAGCTGTTGGGATAAATAGGAGTTTTTCTGCCTGTTAATATTTCCAGAGCATGTATAATTCCACATGTGTTTTCTCTGGTGATACACATTTCTGATTCCTACCTGACCAGGAAAAGCAACACCACAATCAAATTGCAATTTCACTAAAATATCATCTCCTAAAATGATTTCTAGTTGTTTGAGTTCATCAAAGGAGCTTTTATTTATATCTTTGGAATGTATATGGTGCCTCTGGCTGGTATTTCTGACTATGGGGCAACCATAAATATAATTTAAATATTGGTCTGGAATGGCTTTTGTGTGTCTAAGTATTTATTCTGTTGATTCGTTCATTCAACAAATATTTATTAAGTTATACTTTGTACCAGATCCTCTGGCTATAGCAGTCAAGAAGAAACCACTCCCTGCCCCCAAAGCACTCCAGTGGGGAGAGACCAACAAGCATAGAAGCAAATCCAAAAAGTGTGAGAGGTTCTATGGCTGCTACCTTTTTGTATAATCAAGACCAAATTTAGAATGACATCTTCTTATCTCTTCTTCAAAGAGCCAGATTAGGTATATTTGTAAGTCCCTTGGTGGTAGCTCGGATTATATTTTTCATAGAAATTAACCCATGTGTGGTGAGTAGATCACCCAGACCAGAGACACATCTACCATCATTGTTATTGGTTTTTGTATACCCATGAGAAAATTTTGATAAAATAATTCTTATGGTATCACCTAGCGTGGGCACCTAATTTTCCTATATGAAGACACAGGAAGAGACTGATTTGGTTCCCAGTTAGAGAAGCTTACCATAGACCCTAGAGAAACAAAACCATAAATGGTCTGCTTGTATGCATCAGAAGATAATAATGCATCCAGACCAGTGGGTCTCCAACTCAGGTGTGCATGAGTCATGTTTACTTTTTGCTAAAGTTAGCTAAGAATCTGACACTAAGGTGGCTCTTAGACACTCAATTCCTTTTTATTACTGCTTACATTAATATTTTGACACTGATTGGCTTCATTGCCCAGAAATGGCTGATTTTTGAATCTCAGCAGGAAGACATTAAAGTCTCTTCCTGCTAAATGCAATGTGGTATAGGGATTGAATCCTGGGACAGAAAAAAGACATTTGTGGAAAATGAATGAAATCTGAATAAAGCCCAAAGTTTAGTTAATATTAATGTAAGTGTTGTTTCTTAGGTATTATGGCAATATAAGATGTTAACATTAGGAGAAACTGGGTGAGAGTATATAGGAACTCTCTGTATTATTTTTGCAACATTTCCGTAAATCTAAAATTATTCCAAAATAAAAATTAAAAAAAAAAAAAATCTCTCCCTGACCTTTCCCTTAACAAAGCCCCTGAAGTATTATCAGGTAAAAGAAATCAAAGAACTTCTCTACACCAACTCAGGCTTCCCATTTGTAGGTAGACCAACATTGTTTAATTTGTTTTGTTGGGGTGACAGCAAAGCTACTAACAGTTACAAAATGCATTTGCTAAATATATAGGACAGACAATTAAAGCAGGAGAGGTGCTTCCTTTACTCTCCATTCCTTGAACTTTTATGTATAGAGTTTCCACTTGAGTACTTTGCACTTAGTGATATGTTGTTTTAATAATAATGCTCAAATCATTTCATGGATGACTGTTCCCATCCACCCCCGCCCTCCTTCAGAGCACTTAATGCAGTGTGCTGCAGGAAGCAGGCATTCAGAACTCAGATTTCTCTGACTAACTGAGTGACTCAATGTGCTACCTGTAATTGTATTTTAAAATTTAATCAGGGCAGTTCTAGGAACTCAAGGGGATAAAGTCAAAATCAACTATTCAAGGTAGGTTTGCATAAATTGTGTAGAGTGAATAGACTTCATCAAACTTGTCAAAATGCAGAATTTGTCAGTGGAAACCAGAATATCAAAAACTTAAATCATCCATATGAAATACTCTCAAGACTGAAGGTGAATAGTTCATGGTGAAGTTAACATTTCTAAAATAAATTTTGGGCTGAACAGAAAGTTACCATTTGTTACTTCTTTCAAGCTTTCATTTTATTGTATTTTGTTTTTTAAGGTAATCAAGGATCGCAAATATTGTCTTGTTCTGGCTGTCGATACATGTTGAGAAATTCTTAAAAAGGCCTATAATAGAAGGAACCACTTATCGCTCCAATCTTCCTCAGTAGTATCTGTGTAAACTAAACTCAAAGCTACTTAAAATTACCAAGAATTATGGTACATCTAACAATAGAGCTTCTCAAAGTGTTTCCAATGTATCATCTCAGTCCTAAAATTCCTGTAAATAGATGCAAGGCAGGAATTGTCACCATTTTTCCAGTGAGAAAATGGAAATTCAAAGAGATTAAAAACAGCACCCAGATTAAACTACAAATCGTAATTCTTAGACTATTGCTCTTCCAAGTAATCATGTATCATGCCCTTAGATCCATATTACTTAGAGTGAATTAAGTGAAAACAACCCATACATGCATCTGCATATAACTCATTTTCTTTTCTTGACTCTGCAGTGTATGTTCAGCAACAAAGCACTTGATGACGTGCAATGTGGATCCTTTAAAAGAGGCAGATGCATGAAGTTTGGAGCAGTGAATGTAAGAGCAATATTTGTTTTTAATTTACATATTTCAACCCATGTTTTCTATTGTGGAGATGGTAGAGCTTGATACCATTTTGGCAAAGTGAATTTAAGCAAAAAATATATATATTTGACATATCATTTACTGTATCTATAATTAGACTTACCTCAGGGGTTCCCAATTATAGAAAGTGGGAAAGAATTATCTTTATGATTTCCTGAGGTGAGGTAATAAATTGAAAATTATTTGGTTGACACAATTACAAAATTATTGGTCAGATGCCAGGGGAATTATTGATTTTTCTTCCAGGTTTTTTTCTTAGGAATAGAATAGTTTTCAAATACCTGAATAAGATTTCACATTCAAACCATTTATAGGGAGCTTTAATATTTGAGCTGCTAAAAAGAGGTTTACCATTTGAACTGCTAGGAGACTGTGCCTTCTAGCTTTATGGAAAATGAAGATGTACCTAATGTACTTTATATAGCTGATAAAAGATACCATCTATTTCATGTTTTATCTCAAATTAGCATAAACATTTCTGCATTTGTTGTGAAACTAGCATCTAACATAGAGCAGTCAGGGTTTGGTGTCCTAGATAAGGAAATACAGTGTGTTATCTTTTCCAGAGGAACATTGTATTGTCATATCACACATTTAAATAGGAGCCATGGTATTGATCCATAGCCATCTTCACTAAAAATGGAAGTCTCCCTTAACTTGGAATTGTATTTAATGAATAGAGCACATTTACTCCATATAAACTATTAAGTAAGATGATTCCATTACTCATTTATTCATTCATTCTATAAATTTTTCTGAGCTGCCACAACCAAGCACGGGCCTTATGAGGAAGCCAAATAAGCAAAACACAACATAAGGCCCCTCTCTGCAAGGAACTTAAAATTTAATGAAGAATCAAAACATACAAACAAGAAATCTTATGTCTTAATCCAGGCATTAAATAGCACTGGAAAAGAACAGTCCTGTAGAAGTTAGAAGATTATATCTACGAGTAAGTGCCGTGATATTAAATAAAGAGAGTGCCCTGTGTTTTGAAAGCAATGTATTATAATGGTTAGGCACGTAAGTTTTATTTTTTTATCGTATAATTTTATTGTCTATATTCATTATACTGTATATGAGATCTCTATGGCTTATTTACTGCTTGTTACAAGTTTGTACCCTTAAATACCATCACTCTTATCTCCCCTTTCACCCCTAGTAACCACCATTTTACTCTCTATTTTTTCACAGGTGTAACTTTTTTAGATTCCACATATAAGTGATATCACACAGTACTTGTCTTTCTGTTTGACTTATCTTGCTTAACATAATGTGCTCAAGGTCCATCCACGTTGTGACAAATGAGAGGATATCCTCCTTTCTCCTGGCTGAATAATATTCCATTGTGTATATGTACCACCTCTGTTTTATCCATTCATCTGTTGATGGACATTTGGGTTGTTTCCATATCTTGGCTATTGAGGAACACAGGTTTTAGAGCCAGCCAGATCTGGGTTCCAGTCCCAGTTTACCTGCATTACTTGTGTGATCTTGGGCAAGTCCCTTAACTTCTCTAAGCCTCTGTTTCCTTTCCCTTTAAAAAAAGTAGATAATAAAAGCACCTAGCCCATGGAGTTGTTGTGATGATTAGATGAGATTGATAATGCATGAAACAACTTTAGCACAATCTGTGTGGCCCTCAGTATGCTCTCACTAAGTACCTCCTATTATTAGTAGTTTATTATTATAATCAGAGAAGATTTCCCAGAGAAGATAAGAACAAAGGTAGACCTGCTCAGTGTTTGAGTTGAGTACAAGTGCTACCTCATTTGTCTCTGAGGCTGAGGAAAAGAGATGATCAGTGATGCCTCAGTTGGAAATTTACTGAATGACTTTGGGTAAATACATGGAAATTCATTCATTCATTCACTCATTCATTCATCAATTATTTCTTGTTTGTCTTCTCATTGCTGGCTACTCTGCTAGATGCCAAGAATATAATGGTAAGTAAAAACACTCAGGCCCTTCTTTCATTGAACAAATACTTAGATAAATATATATAGTTATTATAATGAATGTTATGAAGATATATACCATTCTCTGAGAGTATGTAGCAAGGGGATACCTGCCTAGTTCAGGGAAGGCTTTCCTGAGGTAGTGATGTATGAGCTGAACTGTAAAGAAGTCGGAAGTGGGAAGGGAGGGGTGGGGAAGGGTATTTGGGCAGAGGGAGCAGCATATGTGAAGACTGAGCTTGGTGTGCCTGCGGCCTAGAGAGACCAGGTCTAGGCAGTTTCACCACAAGCATCTTTGCTGTCACAAGCATTTTCCCCGCATAACTGGCTGTAAGGCAATTTTGCTATAAAAGATAAAATCACAAAAAATAAAAGAGGGACATCAATTAAAAAAGACATAATGAAACATGAAAAAATGAATAACAAAATTAAAAAGACTTGATAGAAAAGTACAAAATATTTGAATACATTTAAAATGTGTGTATGTAGATTCATGACAATACTGCATAAATAACTGATTTTATTTTATTTTTTGTGGATTGTACCTAAGTGCTTGTCTTCATTATACTGGAACTGTAGGTCAACTCTGTGCCCTCAAAGAGGACTTCAGCCCTCTTTTGCCTCCAATGTAGTGTGTTTTAAAATAAGAAAGCAACTCTTGGGACAAATCATCATCATCTATCATCTGGATAAAGCCATCAATAACTTCGCTAACTGGAAGAAATGCTAACTATTTTAAGACCACCACCACCTCTACATGTCACTGTATAGACCATTGTGAGGGCTAGCTAAGATTTATATCATATAAAAACAGGAGTAACTACAAGAACTTCATCAATGGAGAAATGAAATGATCAAAACAAAAAATTGTCAACCAGTTATTTTGTCTTTTATGGCAAAATTGCCTTATGGCCAATTATTTATGCAGCAGAAATGTTTGCAGTGAGAATGCTTATGGCAAAGATGCTTGCAGCAAAACTACCAGACACGGGAGAGACCAGTGTGGGTGGAGTGCAGTGAGAGGGGAGGCGGGTCAGGTGAGACTAGAAGCAGGGCTTTGGGAGCAGTAATAAGGATTTAGATCATTATCCCAAGTGTATTAATGGTAAACCATTAAAGAATTTAAGGAGGGGTGTGACATGATCAGATCTATGTTTTGTAAAAGCACTGTGGCTGCAGCGTGGGTAGGCCGAGAGTGCTGGAAGTAGAGCGGAGTGACTGGTTATATGACCATGTGATTGAAGGGACTGAATTCAGTGGGGTATAAACATGAAAAGATTCCACAGTTGTTGCTAACCATTGTCTTCAAATGTGCTGATATAATTTCCTTTCAAATTCCTTAACAACATCTCTAGCAGATTATCATAGCTGCTAGATTGTTTTCTGTTATTAAAAAGTCCTGTCTGTCCTAGTCCAATCTTATACCCAATTTAAATCTTTCTCTGCCCACTACTACCCCCAATGACCTTACAGTCCACTCATGACCCAAAGACTGAGGGACTT
The DNA here is from genome assembly GCF_057802395.1 of Ceratotherium simum simum. Classification (NCBI taxonomy): domain Eukaryota; kingdom Metazoa; phylum Chordata; class Mammalia; order Perissodactyla; family Rhinocerotidae; genus Ceratotherium; species Ceratotherium simum. The sequence continues at coordinate 79,065,413 of NC_141901.1, forward strand.
CCCTGGAAGTGGGGTTGGCATGTGGTCTGTTTTCTTACCTTCTCTATTATTGGTTTTCCTTTGTTCCCTGGCCTGTGTGGCCTGAGTGGAGGGCTGGGGTAAAGCTGCAAATGTCTCCCATTTATCTGAAGCCACTGCTGATATGCTCTTTTTGTTAGGCATCCAAATGCTGCCTCTTTCTGTTGAGGCATTCTTCAGAAGGCCCTGCAAGGGCCTCTGCATAGTTCTCTGATATGGGAGGGGTCACTTCTCTTGATACCCTACCTTAGCAATATATCCCACAGCCTCTTGGTGTTGGGGTCGCCTTGCTTGGGATGTGGCCCTCTTGGGCAGGTACCAGCAATTCACTTCAAGCTTGGCTTTCTTCTGTAGTGTCTTCTGGGAAATCTAAGTGTCTTGCCACCCCAACTGCTATCACTTCTCTTTGTTCTCTACTTATTGTTTTTCTGCTGCTTGGAGTGGTGCTGAGAGCAGATTAGCAAGTCCACTGCCTAAGTAGGTTTCCAACCCAGCAATGAGATGCTTGGTCTCCTTCTTACAGGAGTTTCTTGTCTTTATAAGTAATTTGATTGGGTTTCCTAACTTGGGTTGTGGGGAGGGAAAGAGGTACATCATTTGCCCCCAGGAACTCCCTTCATAGCCTCTAGTATTTATATATTTATATATATATATATATATATCCCTGTGAGAACTCAGGGAGGGAATAATTTACCATCCTGAAATACTGGATATGAGAGGTGAGAGAGAACAGAGTCAAGTATGATTCCCCATTTCTGAACTATAAAATTGATGGACGGTGAGACAGAGAAAAGTCAAGAAAGGACCAGGTAGTTAGGGTAGAGGGGAAGCCCTGAGTTTGATTCTGCACATTTCAAGTGTGAAGTGCCTTTTGAACATCTAACTGGAGTTATCAAATAGGCAGTTGGACTTATGGCCTGGAGCTCAAAGAAGTCTGAACTAGAGGTGTAAATTTGGAAGTAATTGTTGTAAAGATAATAATTGAAGACATAAATATGCATGTAACCAACTAGAGAGGATATAGCATAAGAAGAATAGTAGGTCTAGGACTGATTTTTTAGGAACTCCAACAGTTAAAGGGTGAATAGAGGAGGATGAGTTGGCAAAAGAGACTGAGGAAGAATAGTAGACGGAAAACAAGGAGTGTCTGGTGGAATAGAATCTAAGAGAAGAGAGCGTTTTATAAAGGAGAGAGTCATCAACATGTTAAACGCTGCTGAGAGATCAGATAAGCTGAGGACTAAATTATCCATTGGATTTAACAACCTAGAGACCATTGGTGACCTTAGTGATAGTCATTTCAGGGGAGTAGAAATGGAAGTTAGATCAAAGTGAATTTAAAAAGGAGTGTGTAGTGAGAAAAGGAAGACAGAGAGTAGACAAATTCTTTATCAGTTTGTCTGTGGAGGGGAGGACAGCGATAGGGTGGTAGTGAGTAGAGGAAGTGGAGTTGAGGGAGGATGTTTTAGAGGTGAAGAGACTGAGTAGGTTTGAAAACTGATGGGAAGGATCCAATACAGAGGGGCATTAAGAATTGAACACATTAGAGAGAAAGCACTTGGGGTGGGATCCAGAGCACAGGAAGAGGAATGGCCTTAGATAGGAACAAGGAAAGTAGGAAAGGATTGCTGTAATTTTATGTAGATGTGTAGGTTTCATTTTGGGGAACTTGAGGGCGTTTCTGACCCTTTTGTGTAGTAGAGGTAAGGTCATAAGGTGAGATTTTAGCTAAACCGAAAGCAAGCGTATTCATTATTACTGCTTTACCATCATCTGTAGAAGACTTTAGATTCCAAATTCCATTTGACTTGACATTTTCCAAGGTAACATGTCTCTCTCACCCTTCAAGGCATCCTCACACATAGTTCCAGACATGCCGAAATAGCACAGTTATCTTTCTGTGGCCATTAATCTCATTTCACTCATTAATGCACATCTCATCAAAAGCTAAACCCCAAGAGATTAGGGAGAAGGAAAAAGTATTTCAGTGATTTCAGTAGTCTTGAGGCTTGATTATCATTAAGATCACTTGGCTTTGACCCTGGACTTTAGGGCCAGTGCTTATTTTCATGACTACCAAAAAATACAGTGTCCTTGTAATAGGCAAAACTTGTAATAAGCAAAACTACAGAAATAAGTTTGGATTTCCAAGCATCTTCCCATATAAACAAAGTGACAATTTGGAAACTCCTGAAAAGCTTATAATATATGTCATTATATAATTTTTACTAAGTGACCAGCATGCTTAGAAAACCAGGAAAACCGGTTTCAACTGGTTTTACTTACAGACTTAGGTGAGTAGGTAAGTTATTTAAATTCCTTTAACAAAAGTCAGTTTCAGAGTAAATGAGTTGGGACTCTGATACATGACTGATTAGTAAACCTTGTAGCTCTGATCCCAGGAAATAAGACTGACTAAAATGTAAATACTGACTCATGGATTAACTGGATTCATTAATTAGTTCTAGTTCCCCACGCTAACTGGGATGAAATTGTTTTCAACAAAGTTCAAGATTTTTTAACTCCTGCCTTCCTCCCAAACTAAAAGGCAGTCCCTTTCCTCTCTCAGCCACCTCAAATTAAGTAACCTCTTTGGACTCATATTTGATTATTTTCTAGTCACTAAGCTCTTGAGAGTATGTTCAAGTGTCCCTGAGTGGATTTGGGTTTGTGTCTATCCTACTTCCCCCATTAATTTATCAGTTCCTTAAGGGTCATTCTCTGTTGCAGTGGTTTTGAATTGTTTCTGGTGTCTTCACCAAAGAACCTGAATCCTACCATGATGGAAACAAATAAACTCATGTTTACATGCATTCTGTTATTATACTTCGCATTTCCTGTATTATTTTAATGACCAAAAATTATGGTAATATGGTAGGGAGCATATTTTGTTGCAATAATAATGGCAGATAACATTTATCTGGCACTTTTTACATGCCAAGCAATGTTTTAAGTGCTTTACATCTATGACTCATTTAATCTTCTCAACAATCCAGTGTGTCAGGTACTATTATGGACCTCGTTTTTGTAGATTAGGTATCTGAGGCACTGAGAGGTTAAATATCCTGCCCAGAGTCACCTGACCAGAGCCAGGATCCACACTCAGGCAATCTGGCTCCTGCACCCACATTCTTAGGGGCTATGCTACAAAATGATCCACCATATAAAACCAAGTGTTTCATTAGTAACTAAAAATATGCTACTATTTTGGAGTCTGAACTTCACCACTACAGCACTGAAATGAAGATAAATAAAAATTTTCAAAGGTAATATCAGCAAGTAAAGTGGGCAGAAAATGGTGCGTTATGCTTGCAAGTGGGATTAGGAAGAATGAATATTCGAAGATTCTAATAAAAACCTTGTGTCCTACCTAGAACGCTTTTCCTTTCCCACTCACGGTCTGCATATCCCTAGTAGAGAGTAGAGAATTACTGCGTTAGTAAACATTCTGCGTGACTCCTTACTACACCTGCTGTATATGATTCCAAGCAGAGTGGACCCTCAGTGAGTACTGGTGTCTGATTCGAAAGTTCATTAGTTCATTCAACAACCATTTATTCAGAATATACCCCCCCAAAACTGATAGGTCTGTAGGGGAGGCAAACATGTAAACAAATAATTACAACACAGTAATATAAATGAAAAAATAGAGGCATGTGCGAGGTGTATAGTGGGGATACTGAGATGAAGAAGAGAAGTGGTGGTGGACAGGATGACAGGGAGAAGAGGAAGTGTTTGAATTGGGTTAGTGAGTTCTGCAGGCAGACAATGAATAGGGAAGGCCATTCCAAGCAGAGGGAGTGACATGTGTCAAGACTCATGGATGTGAAATAGGATAATGTGTTCAAGGAACTGCAAATCCCTTAGTATTATAGGGACATATTGTACAGGAAAGGAAGGGAATTGGAGATGAAGCTGGAGGGATGGGGAAGGACTAGAAGAATATGAAGGAATTTAGAACTTTATTGGAGAGAATAGAGAGCCAGTGAATAGTTGTCAGCCGGGGATTGACACGCTGAATTTAATACTCAAATTGTTCTCCAACTTCTTCCAATTGATTATCACACATGAACAATGTATTAAAAAGTAATCAAGCATACGAGATTTTCATATATCTAAAGTGGCCATCTGTAGTGGGCAAATACTGTTTATGCCTGCCCAGCATCCACTCTTTCTTTCTTTCATTTTTTTTTTTTTTTTTAATTTTTTTTTAAGATTTTATTTATTTATTTTTTCCCCCCAAAGCCCCAGTAGATAGTTGTATGTCAAAGTTCCACGTCCTTCTAGTTGCTGTATGTGGGACGCGGCCTCAGCATGGCCGGAGAAGCAGCGCGTCAGTGCGAGCCCGGGATCCGAACCCGGGTCGCCAGCAGCGGAGCGCGCTCGCTTAACCACTAAGCCACGGGGCCGGCCCTCTTTCATTTTTTTAATTTTTGTATTTTTTGTGAGGGAGATCAGCCCTGAGCTAACATCTGATGCCAATCTTCCTCTTTTTTCTGAGGAAGATTGGCCCTGAGCTAACATCTGTGCCCATCTTCCTCTACTTTATATGGGATGCCGCCACAGCATGGCTTCACAAGCGGTGCGTCGGTGCGCGCCGGGGACCCGAACGGGCGAACCCTGGGCGGCTGCAGCTGAGCGCGCGCACTTAACCGCTTGCACCACTGGGCCAGCCCCTCTTTCATTTTTTGTAATAGCACCTTGACTTTCCTTTGGGGGGTTAACCCTCCCCCTGTGCCTACAGTCTCCTACAACTATCAAAAAAGTTATCCTACCTTCCCTAGCTGAAAGTTGAGCAAGGGATCTAAGCAAGTTTCCTCCACCTCTTCCAGGAACTGAAATTTTCTGAGGAGTGACTCAAGAATGGGAAAAGATTATAGCTGATACACTTGGTGTCAGCACCCTGAAGGAAGCCCGTACTTCCTTTTACCCAGGTCATCCAAGTTACCTTAGTTTTCCCCTTTCTGAAGCTAGGTCTTCCCAGATTGCTTTTGATTCCTTGAACTTCCCCATAACCTTCCAATGAATTCCATTTTTGCTTGAAGTAATGCGTTCTTTTTTGCTCAAACTAGGTGCAATTTCCTTCCAAGCTAAGAACCTTAATTTGTACATCACCTGTGGGGATGATCTGCTTACCTTTACCTGCTGAAATTAGCTGGAAATTTTGTGCTTAGGTTGTTGTACTCCTACCAGCCTAGACACAGCAGGCAGCTCTTTTCTCTCTGGGTCTTGATGCTGCACTAGTATGCTGGCAAGAAGTGGGCTCAGGTTTGCTTTACTCTCAGAATCTGCAAACCTCCTTCTCTCTCATTCTCTTCTCCCCACAGCCACCAACCTAGAACAGTGGAATCTCTACTTATGAAAGTCTTCGTCCCTTTATATTTCTGGCCAAGACACTCTTTCTATGTTTAGCATAGAAACATTCATCCCTTTCACAAAACCACTATGTTCTCTTAAGGCCCTGGAAGAGTACTGAAAAAGATTTGTAGGCCTCTTCTACTTTCCACCTTCCCCAAAGCTACTCAGAGGCAATAAACACGTAATTATCTATGTGCTTGAATTGGGAAGTAGGTTGGAAGCAGAAGAAAAATGAAAAGACACAAAGGAGGAAAAGAAAAGAAGTTAGCACTTCAAAATACTCCAGTAGCTTAATAATAAAAATAACGATACTTTTCAAGATATCTTTATTATCGTTCTTTATTGTATTTTTTGTTTGTATATTTTGTTTCATTTTATATTTTACTCATGGATGGAGAGTGAACATTTATTACTGGTTGTATTGGGTTGTTTTCCTGGATACATAGTGGCTGTTTTTAGTCACTGTAATGCCAGCAATGGTTATGCTTGTGTCCAAAGCTGAACAATCTTCCTACATTTTCCAAGTCATCTGAAAGAGCTCTCGGAAGCCACACTTCCCATCAGAACGCTTGGGACACAGTCTGTCCATCTTAGACTCTGGCTTTTGGGTCACTGGCAAGGTGTTGTCCTTAGTTGTCTTATTCATGCACACCTTTTGACCTCTGTCATTTAAAGCTTCCTATATGTAGTTATGTAATATCAAATTCAGATGGTGGAATGTATGGAGGTGCAATAAATGACTGTGAGTGTTTTAACATGTTTCATGACTGGAACTTATATGATGGACTTTCTTTCCTAAATCTCCATCTCTGCCACATTCTGTGATAATTTTCACCAGATTGTACATTCTCCTAGAACCCTCAAGGGGGATAAATGTTTCCTCCTCTAATCTTCATTACACTCTCATTCTCCCTTCTCATGTCATTCCTTTCTTTTCCACAGAAACTTGGAGCTTTGCAGAACAGAGAAGGTGGAGGCAAAGAGGAAGAGAAAAAGCACCAAAAGGAGAAAAAGCCAGTAATGGAAGCTGGAGAGAAGAATGAAAATTTGAAAGAGGAGGAACCAATACTCTTAAAATATTTTGTAAGTATTCAAAAACAAAAGACTAAAATTAGTCAACAAAAATACTAAAAAAGTGTCACTTATCCTCCTCTCCTCCTTTTACATCTGCACCCCCACCACCATCCATCTCCCCCTCCCCAAACCTTTCTGATACAGGACATTTCACAAAAGTCACAATGGTTTTGAACATGTTCTTTCAATATATGTCTTAGAGCTATTGCTCATCATTACTTGGGTTCCTCTAATCAAACAAGAACTGCTTCTAACTGCTTTATCATTACTAGTAGTAAAGTTATCCTTCTTGCGAGGGACTGTCTGAGAGAATGACCCAAGAAGGGAATCAAGATTTGAACCCACCTCTTACATTATCCTCGGCATGGAGGTAGCTTGTACTCTAGACCTCATAAGGTCGTTTTCTTTCTTGCTCATGGTTATGTTTTGTTTTTTATGATTTGTTTTTACCTGCATATCCTTGGTGTTATTTGAAAATTTTTGTTTGGCTTCAGCTGTTTTCTTGGAAATAAATGGAGCTGATAGTAATACAAATGGTACTTTGCTCAAGAGTGATGGCAAAGAAAGCCTAGTTCATTCTTTTTATTATAGGTTTTTCTTCTACGGAGAGGCTACACTGAGATGAAGGTACCATTATTTATGCTAGCAAATGTTATGTGCTTGTGTTTTTCTAGTATTTCATTTTTTTCTATTTCCTGATTTAATAATAAATCTCTTTTTTCTTTCATCCAGTCAGCTTAGAAGGGGAAGGTAAGAGGCAGTTACATCCAAGGATGGCATTTCTTCTTTTGGAGATTTGTTTTAATAATTACCCAGGCTTTGATGTCTGTATTTCCATATTTGTTGTCATTCCTTAATAATAGAGGTAATTTCTCTCAGAACTTTTTAGCCTCATAACTTTACTTCCCAGAGGCAAAGGACATGCTCTCTGCCTGAGTGCATTATGAAACACCTGGGTTTGTCTGGCCTATCCCTCCACAGGTTGCACCACCCAGGACACTATGAAAATGAAGTTGCCACTGACTAGGAGTCAGCAGTAATCTGCTGGCTTCAGATGAACTCAAACCAACATGGAACCCCAAAGACCAGGCTGTAGAAGGTCATCTTTGAATCTCCTTGAAGTAAGTTTTCAGCCAGATTTTTACTTATTTTAGTGTTGTTTTGGAGATGCCACTTCATTGGGTTTTTAAAAATTTGATGCTCAGCATAGAAGCATGAGGTCTCTAAATGTAGGACTTCACTGAATGAGGGTGATCGTTAGCAGGCTCTCCCTTCTTTCCTCTTTATAAGACCCTCTTTTTCCTTTGTTGATGTTTTATGCTCAGTGCGTTGGGAGAAACACTTCCTAGGAATTACCTCTATTTTATTTTGTAGCAGTCTAGCCAAAAAGAAAAAGGAGAGCTGAAGGGAAATGGAGATGAAATTCAAGGATTGATTTATAAAATATAAACATTTTACTTTAGGTTTTATATGGCTCACAGCCCATCTTTATGCTATAATACATCTGATTCTCACAGATTACCCCAAATATTGTTTGTCATTCATGCATTTCAACAAACATCTATTATTGAGCACTTTGAAAATAAAGAGAGAGAGATTTCAACCAGAATGTAAGCTCATGAGCACGAGTCTGTTTCGTTCACTGCTGTATCCCTAGCACTCAGTACAATGCCTGGCACATAGGAGGCACTCAATAAATACTTGTTGATGAATGAATAAATGAATGAATGGATGTTAGTGTGATTGTTTAAAAAAGAAATTTATTTTAGCGTAAGAGATATACTAAGTATATTGGACCTGGAATTGTGAACATCGTAAAGCCCATTATTCAGAAAAGGACCCCAAGGAAGACTTGAAGCACCCAACTGTCAGAGGACATATGCTCCTTTATGTTCATAGTGGGCAGCTATTTTATGATCCAGATTGTTTTTGCCTCTGACGAGGCATGTGGTTAATTTCATCTTTTCATTTTCACTCTTGCTTAGAAGGTAAAAAGACTCTGATCTATAAAAACAATGAATTAGTTTTATTTACTAGTCTTTTCTGTGTTCATGTAGTGCCTATCTCTAAAGAATTCCAAAGTATCCATCAAATGGTTGTATTAAACGTCACAGCTCAGCACAGAGGTTGTGAGCAGAGCCAGCCTTTGGGATGGGCGGTGTGCGCTTCTGCACACAGCTCCTTAGGCAGGGCCAAGCCAACTCTCACTAGTTTCTGGTTTTGAATTTTGTATTTGCTGTTCCTCTATTTCTGTATCCTTCCTAGGGCCAGCAGTAAAGACAGGGGGAATTGAAGATGCGGACCTGGAATGTTGGTAGAGGACTTGGCTGTTACCCTCTGTCACCCACTTCTTTCCTGTCTACCTAGCTCAGAATATCTTTTTTTATTCTTTGCTCCTCTAGCAGCAAAGTCATAGTGGGAACCAAATACAGACTTGGCCGAGAGCACTCCCCAGCTAAGAGGGCACCATCACCTCCCTTTTGTAGTCTCAGGAGCCTGACTTCAGAGTGACCTCACAGGTTATGCTGTGCCTGCAGCAGCGAGAGCAGTTCTGTCTGAGGTTTTAGCCATTATACTGCACTATAAAAAGCACATAACATAGTCTAATACTTTTATGTCACAGTTGGACTGTTACGGTATTTCATTTTATAAGAACTTTAAGTCCAACACATAAATCTGTCTTAGGTCAGCGAAGCTGTGTGTTTTTTTTTTTCTTTTCTTGTAATTCACTCTGAGTTCATCCAAGGCAAACATTTCTAAACCAGCCGATTAGAAAAGACCTTGTGGTGTAGTGGGAAAAACACAAGATTGAGAATCAGGATCTCAGTTCTAGACTGGACTTTGTTGCTAACCAGCTCTTTACCCAGAATGAATCAAGACCCTGTGCCTCATTTCCTTGGTTTATAAACTAAGAGAATTGCATGAAATGAACTGCAGCAGCACTTTCAGCTCTAATGTTCTATTTCGGCTCAAGACCTTTTGTCCCTCCTTGCTACCTTTTTGAATAATGTAATATGAAGTGTTGGAAAGAACCCTAGCATCAGTCCAGTAAACGTTAGTTGTCTAAGCTAAATTGAATCTAGACAACAGACTTAGTTTATAGAGGAGGGAACTACGTGAGCACAGAAAAGTCAAGTTACTTGCCTAAGTCACACAACTAATTAATAGCAGAAACCTGAGATTTTTATTAATCATGAATTTTTTCTCAGAAAAATTCCCCCCATTATCTTTTGTTGATGGTGGTGCTGGTGGTGGTGGTGATGGGTGTAGAAGAAACATAAGTTTTCATGACAAAGTGTAACTGCTATTTCTGCTAAGATGGCATTGCCTATTTTGATATTCCCTGCATATCTTATGCCAAAACATTGGTTGCTGTTGTGCAGAAGTGTGTGTTGGTTGCTTTAGGATTAAACACAGACCAGAAACTCCTGGAGAAAAAGACCACCCTGTTTTTAAGAAACTAACACCTTTCTTTAGTTTTTCCTTCTGATTTCATTTTTAAAATCATGCTCATTATTCAAATAGTAAGGAGGTCCTAAAAATCCATTCAGACAGGCAAGAACTAGGAGTTCCAGTCCAGCCTCTGCATGAGATTTGGAAAATCTGATGGATGAGTAGCATCTACTAATGTGAAAATGATAATGCTGTGCTCCACACACTGTTTTCCTGGTCTGGAATGAGTGGTGTCTAAGTATGAACTCCTCGGGCTCTCCAGAGGCTAGCTCTTCCTGACTTCTCTACCTCTTTGAGCAGTGTCACTGTTCTCCAAGTTACTCACACTTCAAACTTAATCATCTTTGACTCCTCCCCTTTCATTGATACGTTGAAACAGTTGCTAAACTCTATGGATTCCTTTTTTGCAATATGTCTTACATAAGTTTTCCTGCTTCATTTCTATTTTTCACATATGTCACATATAGTCATATTTTGTGAGCAGTTAAGAACGTGGGTTTGAAGTCAGGCAGAACTGAGTTTGAGTCCTAGTCTGCCACTTACTACCTATGTGTCATTGTTTAACCTCCTTGACCCTTAGTTACCTTATCTGGGGTAACTGGGAATACATGGGGTACAATGGGGATCACAATTGTATTGGCCTCAAAGAGTTGTGAGAATTAAATGGCAGAATGTATGTAAAATACTCAGTAGAGTGCCTAGCACTTAGTAAGTATTCAACACATGATAGTGATTATTACTGTTCACCTCCCCTGTCCATCCTACTTCCTGCTAGCATGTTAATCCTCTTAAAGCCCAGCTCTGACATCCTCTCTTCCTTACTCCCAAAGACAGGCCCCATTGCAGGGTGGCTAAAATTATTCTCTGCAGCTGGAGTGCCTGTGTTACCATCTACTAGCTGAGTGATCTTGAATAAGTTTATTAACTTCTCTCTCTGCCTCAGTTTTCTTATCTGTAAAATAGGGATAATAGTATCTATCTCAAAGAGTTATTATGAGGTTTATATTATTTAATATTAATAGGTAATATTTTAAACTACCTGGCACACAATAACTCAATATTAATTTTTGATAAATAAAAACTTATGCTGGCTTCTTATATTTGCTATTTCATAACATGCCCTGTATTCATTTCTTTGGTGTTTCTGTTCCTTCCACCTGGAATGTAGGCTGGTTTAATGGAAAGAGTACTTGCAGCCCAGGGAGCGTAATAGATTTTACTTACCTGCCAGCTTTGACTTAGCGGTAGTTACCTGGATTACTTGTAAAATATTCTGAGGCTTTGTATGGTTTCAGTGGGAGGTTGGCTCATTTTGCCTCCCATGGGCCCTGGAGGGAGAAGTGGAGACATATCCTTTTATTTTGCCATAATAAAGAAGAAGTCATTGTCATTTATACGAATCACAATGCTTTCATAATAAAAATATACAGTTCAGTGTGAAAGATAAATTTTCTTAATACTGAGGGCTGAAAACAAGAATTATCCATGGCTCTTCAAAAATACCATTCTTCTAATTGCTTTATGCACTTGAATTCTTTTATTCCTCACAGCGTTCTCTGAGGTGGCTATTATTATTGTCCTCATCTATTTTTTACAGATGAGGAGGGAAAGGCACAAAGAAGTGAAGTAACTTGCATGAGATCATGCAGTTAATAAATGGTAGAACTGGGATTTGAAATCCGGGCAGTCTAGCTCCAAAGTCTACACTTTTCGCCAGTGTACTAAACATGACTCTTGGTCTTTTGGTTACCTTTTAAGTAAATCTAACAATTTAAAAATAAGGTACCTCAATGCAATTTGAATACATTTGATTCAAGTACTTTCAGACGATTAATTCTGTAAAGGCCCAAATCACTGTTCAAATGCATATCTCTCTGATGCTTTGGTTTGATCTAGCAATACAATTAAGAATATCTGAGCAATGGATTCAGACCACTCCCTGCAGAGCTCTAGGGTTGCAGAGAGGTTTTTCTGGAGTCTGAGAGCTGGTAGTGATGGATGTAAAAGGGGCTGTGAGCCTCTACTCCCATTTCAACCAGTATGGCCTTGTTTTATCTATTTAAAAATTGGGATTCTGAATAGGATTTATTTTGAAGAAAGAGATTTTTGCCTTTAAAAAGTGAAAAATCACTGATAGAAATGAATAGCATATTTTGGGGGCAACTCTTATTAAATTTTATTTCTAGTCAGTGAGCTGTCATTGTGAATTCGGCAGCAGCATGTGCAAAATTATATTTCCAGAAAGAACCTGGAGTGCAAATAATGTTGCAGTTATGGTCAGATACACATTCGTTGATGGTCAGTGGTGCAAAGGACAATGTTAATATTCTCTAACAAAAACTGAAGGGCCAACCTAGAGTCACATAACAGTCACTAGGATGTTCCTGTACTCGGTGGCTCATTCCTTGAATTTTAGTGATTTATATGTTGAAACAAAGTATTGTATATCTCTGTATTCCCCTCTTCCACACACCCCAGTTTCCTTGTCTTTTTTAGTCAAGAGCACATGTTTAATCTCTCTTACTCATGCATAATAGAAAAAATAATTATATCTGACCTCAATGGATTTGTAGTATCTTGAGTGTTCAATTTTATTTAAAAACCCTGCTTTTTGATAGTAAGGCATGCCCAAGTTATCTTGAGATTGGAAATGTTTCCTGTAATCTACTTTTCATCAAATTAATACATGTATCAACCTTGATTTGGAATAGAGGGAACTAAAAAGGAGAAGATGAGCAACATTTGGAAGAATGCTCCTTGAATTTACTTCTGAGAATCCAGAAAAGGCTCTATTTTTTTTTATTGAGGTAACATTGGTTTATAACATTATATAAGTTGTGGGTGTACATCATTATATTTCAATTTGTGAAGACTACATCATGTGCACCACCAAAAGACTAATTACCATCCATTACCCTACACATGTGCCGTTACCCCTTTTGCCCTCAGAGAGGGCTATAAACACGCCCTGTTCTTCTCTAGAACTTACTTGTCAAAATGCAAGTTATTGGGTCACCAGGGTCCTGGATTAGGCTTTTAGGAGTATGCCTAAAAAATATCTGTCTTCGAGAAACGTACAATTCTACCAGCAACCGGTTTTTCCATATTATAGGAAGCAGGAGTGTGGTGCTAATTATTCAAAACTTTAAGTGAGTGGCTTATTTGGCTTGGGATGCATTTTATTCTTGTCCTGGAACGGAATTCCCCTCCTAATTATGATTTACTTTAGGTGAGTGGCATTTAAAATGACTTTACTTTGAGAAGCACCCACCAGCTGGGGGTAGGCCTAGTAGGTTTGGGAGAATGCTGATAGCAGGAAAAAGCCAGCCTGGTACTAACATTCCATGTGGAAAATATACCAAATAGTAATCCACATAGGGAATAATTGAGAGTTGATTTTACAAGCAAAATCCATTACTCGAGTTGCTTTGTGATTTTGTTCAGCTGTAACTCTAATCTCCATGGCATACTCGTCAATACCTTTATCTCTAAGAGTGAATTAATAAGATACTAATAGACCACGGGAAGGGAAATCCTCAGTCCTCACCACTGGCACTTCCAACAAAGCCCTGGATACCTGAAGACTTAATTTAAATGAAGTAAAACTTCAATTCTTGCTGAAACAAGTTTAACACTTCAAAAGCTGTAGAATTTAAATGGCTACTTTTTTCATTTAAACTTACCTTTTTAAAAGCACTCTTGAAAGAAAATCTTATAGAAGATCCTGTGGAAGGCAAAATCCTGATCTGAAGCAAGGTTGTATTGAGTGAATATTCAAACAGAGTACCTTCCAGTGGGGTTCTATAAATGCATTTGTGTTGAGTTTCTTGCAACTTTCATTCAGAGGGTAATGAGTTTTGGAGAAGTTGGACTAGTAATCATATGGAAAATTATGCTGGCTCTTTCTGTAGTGGTTTTGGGTATATGATGATGATTCATATCCGTGACTTAGCTAAGGAGGTGGAATCTTTAGTTTTTCTGAGCAACACTGCCTCCTAGTGTAATGAGAATTACCTTCTAGTCCATTAGTCTGTATAATTTTTTTAGAAGTATTGTCATTTGAATTTAATGGCTTAAACAACCCAAGCCAGAAAGGCTGCCTCACTGAAGAAAATCTCACTTTTGATAGTTTCCACTGGTAAGACCAACTGTCTTTCTTTTCAGGGACTGTTTGCCCAATTTGACATTACCTATATTTTTTCCTCTTACTCCTAATCCCTCTCATTATGCCTTTAAAGTGGTGAAAAGGAATAGAGAAAGTGGATGAAATACAAAGCAATATTTTTCCTACTCATCTTTGGAAGTTTTCCTTGGAAAGAAATGTGAAAGATGACATGAGTGGAGTTATATTAAAATAGAATTGGAGCAGCCATTTCAGTGGAGTTGCCTTGCACATCCTGTTTTATTTATCTTCCAAACTGGACCAAACTGCCAACATTCCAAGAAGTCAGTAAGGACAAGAATATCCTGTTTGTAAGGACTGATAAAACTGGACTTTGCTGATGACCGAGTCACTGATGAATCAATGAAGTGCAAGTCTAGCCATACCTCATCTAGCACCAATGAACTCTTCTTTAATACAACACACCTCATTCTCATTCTCCCTTTTTCCCATAAAAACTCTAACCCCCTCTCCTGAAATTGGAACACATTTTGGCTTTCTACCTGAATGTGTCTCCTGAATTGCAATTCTAATTGCCCAAATAAATATCTGCTGTTTAAATTGTAGTGATTTTTCCTCAGTCAACAGAAGATAGAAACCTTTGGATAAATTAAAAAATTCACTAATCAGATTCAAATCATAGAGGTGTTCTAACTTGATCAAAAGCAGTTGATCCAAAGTAGTAAAGCCTAATGAATTTAAGTTATATATTTTCTCACCTTTTTCCTACTTATTCTTGGTTCAGGAGATTGGTGCTATTTGGCTTCAGGCAATTCATTCAGCAAATATGTATGTGTATCTGTTAGGTACCCAGCACTCTTTTAGATGCTGGAGATACTGCAGAGAATGAAACAGAGAAACATTGTTGTCCTTGTAGAGCTTATCTTCTAGTGAGGGGACAGATAAGAAAGATACTAAAGTAAAATATATATCATTTTAGAAGGTGGTAAGTGCTAAGGAGAAAAAATAAAACAGAGAAAGGGAGTAGGGAACATCCAGAGTGAGGAGTAATATTACAATGTTGGATAGGGTGGCAGGGAAGGCCTTACTGAGGAGGTGATATTTGAGTGAAGTTGTGCAAAAGCAGAGAGTGCAAACACGAGGATATTTGGGAGAAGAATGTTACAAGCACATGTGACAGCAAGTGCAAAGGTCCTGAGCAGGGAGTGTGTGCCTAGCTTATTTGAGTGAGCTAGGAGGTTAGCATGGCTGAAGCAGAGTGAACAAGCATAGAGTTATAGAAGATGAGGCCAGATAGGATCTGATTGACTTTGTAAGGATTTGGGATTTTAGGCCATTGTGAGGTTTTGAGCAGGAGTGAGATCTTCTGGCTTCTTTTTTAATAGAATAGAATGAAAGTGGGAGTAAGTGAAAATAGAGTGGTTGGCTAGAAGACTGGATTTTGATTTTATAATCATCCCATCATCTATTCTAGAATATGCATATTGTCATGAACTGAGAATTTGTTGGTAATGTACAGGGGTACATGCCATGATCAAGGTTTGTTATTAATAATGAGTTACCATATTATAAAAAAGTTGAACACTACACAGGCAATAATTTTTAGAATATTAAACAGTTGGCTCAACAGTAATCATCAAGATTTTTATTTAAACAAACGAATGATTAGATTGGAGAATAGAAATGCAAATTGATTCTAATTAATATTCTGTTTGTAGAAACTTACCCCATTTTCCAACATTGTGACTTATGCAGAAATAAATTTAGGACATTTAGGAATAGTTCATCCTCTAAGAGAGCAGCCCCTTCCTGACTGTGTTAATCTAGTCTAAAAATTTCAACTAGGAAGATCTTTTGACAAAAAAACAGAATAAAAACTTGCTTTCTTTTCTTTTTTATATAGAAACTCAGCCTTCGCAGCAGTCCTGCTTTCCAGGGGTCTTTATTTAGGTTGCAACTGTCTGTGTTTTCCTAAAATTACTTTAAATGAGCATTGCCATTGTGCTCTATTTTATTTTTGTAGTTAATGCTTTGGAAACTTTAACATTATTACCCCAAAAGCTAAAATATTACAAATATAGAACATTATCTTTTCTATATTGACCCTGGATTTGAGAATTACTGTCTTCTCTTCTCCTCAAGCTTAGAATAGACAAGGATCTATTGTCCCTTATCCTTCCACTTCTCATCCACGCCCAAAATTCTTAAACATTTACAGTATTTCATCTTCTCTGGCCATAGTTGCTGATTCCCTCTGATGAGCCAAGCTTGTTTGTTTTATGCACACCCAGTATTCAAGCCTTTGAGGAATTTCTCTGTCAATTCAAGAAGGGATTACCACCCGTGTCCCCTTAATTATGTTTCCTTGGATACCAGAAAAAAATTCAAGCTTTTGCCTAAGCTGGGTTTAGGGCCAGTCTTTACTAAAGCATGGAATTTTTCTAGGTGCTTAGAGCCTTGTTCAAGGCCCTTTTCTCTTGCAGGCCCTTAGGGCCCCTATGATGCCCCTAGGTTCCCTCAGGATCACTTGATAGGACTTCTTCCTCCCCAGAACAATCTGAACCTTTCCTCCTTCAATCGTCTGTCTAGAATTTTGTAGGATAGATTTTTTAGCAAACAAATCCTTGTGGATTTCCTCAAACCACAGTATATCGCAGTATTCCACCTTTGTGGTAGCTGCTCCATAGATATGTAATCACAGCATATTTTTAGAACTAGAAAGAACCTTAGAGCTTTTCTGTTTTTGTTTTTTTTTAATTAGCATGATCTTTGCTTAAAAGAAGCCTTATTTGGAAATCCCGTATATAAAACAAGTAAGGGTAGAGCTGTGCTAGTTGGAGGGGCAGTGGGTCCCCACTGTTCTTTAACTTCTCACCCTCCACACCCCGAAAGCAGCCCGGATACACCATGGAAACACTCTCCCACAGAGACCTCTGAAAACTGCCTGATTTACTAGATGAGGATTGCCTAAGAGCTTAATTTTGTACTTCCTCCTGCCTCTTGGAGGTCTGATCTCTGTTCTCATGAACTTGAGACTGTTATCTACCTGCCCCCAACCTATTTGGAGGGCGAGGTGCCAGCCCCCTGGCAGTCACAGGCCTAGCAACACTTCACCATAGTGAGTGTCATGAGGCTAGGTTGGATGGATAAGGGTCCTTGAAACTATTCCAAGAGCCTGCACACAAGTGCTAAGTTTTCTCTTATTACATTACACTCTTAAAAATATTTAGCAAAAATAGAGACTTGTGAAAATGTTCTTCTTTCCAGTGACTGTGGTGAGAAAGCACTTCCCTCTGAGTTTGCAAAAACACAAAATATTTCTCATTCTCACTTCAGCTTTGACCAGCAAAATCCAGCTGAATTTTCCTTCTTATCAATTGTCTCTATCCTCAGAGGAATCTAAGACCATTTTCATTACTTTAATGGAAGTGGAGCGAGGATTGGCACGAAGCTGAAAGTGGTGATCATTTTTGGAAAGATCCATGTTAGAGAAGAACAGATTGTTTTATTTACATGGCCCACATGACAATTTAGGACAGATAGAAGATAATCAGGAAGGCTTGATGTAGGAAACTTAATTTAGTTTAGGCACTGATTTAAAAACAAAACTCTATGTTTAATGGTGAGAGAAGAGGAGGGAGGAATTGGAGGTTGCTTTGTTTTTATTGCTGGTAATTAGATTTTGCCATCCTATCAGACTGCACCCTTCTAGGGAGGCAGTGGGGTATAGAGGAACCCATCTGGGCTTTCAAGTCCTTTGTCATTAATTTGTGCTCTCCTTTTCTTCCTTCTTTCTTTTCTCAATAATTCTGTAGGCTCCTAAAATGTGCTTGGTGTTATTAGCTACTGGGGACCCAACACTGAATTACACAATGTGGTGCTTACAGCCTGGGGAAGATTCACATTCCATCTTTGCCATTTACTACTTGAAAAACCTTTGGCAAATCACTTAATCTCTCTGAGCTTCAGTTTCATCTTTTGTAAAATGGGAGATATAGGGGCTGGCCCCATGGCGTAGTGGTTAAGTGCACGCGCTCCACTGCTGGCGGCCTGGGTTCAGATCCCAGGCGCGCATCGATGCACCGCTTGTCAGGCCATGCTGTGGCGGCGTCCCATATAAAGTGGAGGGAGATGGGCACAGTTGTTAGCCCAGGGCCAGTCTTCCTCAGCAAAAAGAGGAGGACTAGCTCAGAGCTGATCTTCCTCAAAAAAAATAAAATGGGAGTTATAGTAAATCCTCACAGAGTAGCAATAATTAAATGAGAATTAAATGAGATAATGTGAAAATTACCTCTATAGAGTGCCTGGCACATAGTAGGGGCTTAAAAAATGGTAGCCTATTATACAGTCCCATCATTATAGTCATTATAACCTGATATTTATCTTCCCACATTCTATGAGGAATTCTCTGAGGGTTTTAGCTCTTAGTTTCATTCTGCCTCAGAGATCCTTGTGAACATTCCCCTTCAGCAACCTTTAGACCAAGAATTGCTCCATCCCAGAGATCCTGAATTCTCAAAACCCCTTCTAGACTCCAGCTTTTGTCCTTCAATCTCTCTTTTCAGTTCACTTTCCCACTAAATGGGCCTTTCAGTCCTTTGGTATGTCTGGTCTCTGGATCTCATCATAGTTTCCCAAACTGTCAGTCACACCCCTCCATCCTCCACCCCATCCCTTCTCTCCATGCCAATTTTGTTTCCTTTCGTGTTCCTCCTGCACACCACAGCCAAACATTCACTGCCACAGTCTCACCAGGACGTTACTCTTTTGTCCATTCCATTGGACATGGAAATCTATAACTGTGAATCAGCCCAATTACTTGTTTTTTCTTCTCATGCCTTTGGTTTACCTGTTGTGCTGGAGAAAACCACTCAGCCATTCCAATCCTCATCTCCTTCAGCTTATATTTCCAGTCTTACTGTCCCCTCAATACTGCCCAGGGAGTCTTGTACAAATCTTTAGTTGGTTTGCTTTTCCTTTCCTCCTGTAGCAACTGCTCTAGCATAAACCTTTACCAGTCTCCTTAAACCCTCACCTCAATGCTGTCCTCCTGAAATCACCACCCTCCACCACCATTCAAAAGTCGTTTGTACATCCTCTCCTACTGTCCAGCTGTCCCAGAAGAAGATGTATTCTTACTTTTTTCCAAGCCTCCACCTGTGCTCTTGATCCTTTCCCCTCCCAACTTCTCTTGAACCTGTCTGAACCAATCATTTCTTCCCTCGTCTGTCTCTCCCTTTTCATTGGCTCTTCCTCATTAACCTTCAAACATGATGAAGTCAGCTTGTCTTAGGATAATTTCTCCTGCCCCACTCTCTCTTCTGGGCACCACCCTGTTTTTCCCTTCTTCTCTGCCAAATTTCTTGATAGTGTTGTTTATCTGCTTTACTTTTTGTTTCTCATTTATCATTTAAACTGTCACTGAACTGAGCTTTCACTCCACTACTATACTGAAACTCTCTTGGGGTCACCAGGGACCTCTTAAATAACAAAGCTAATGGATTAAATTCTCCCTTCTTGGCTTCTCTTGGGTTTTTGACATTGTTGACTTCCTCCTTCTTAAATTTTTCTTCTCCTTTGGTCAATGTGATAGTAATTCCTCTTAGTTTTCCTCCAAAGTCTCTGAGGCTTCTGTCTCACTTTCCACTAATGGTTTCTCTTCTGCCCATTCTTTAAATATTGGTGATGTTCCCCAAGTTTCCATGCTCAGCCTTCTTCTCTTTATTTCCTATATTTTGTCTTTGGATAATCTCACCCATACCCATGATTTCAACTCTGACATATAGGTTAATGATTTTTAAATCTATAACTTCATTTGCCAATCTCTCTCCTAAACTTTACTCCCTCTGATAATAGGTAACTGGTAGGTTGAAGGCACTTCAAATTCAGAGGGGATCACCTGCCCCTTCATAATCTGACCACCCCATCCCTACCATTTCTCAACTTTAATGTTAGATGCTTTCAGTAATTTCAATGGTGAAAGAAACTAAGACCTTTGTAGAACTCTTTTTCTTTCTCCCTCTCCTCTGTTACAAGTGACTAATGGTTAGCAAAAATCGCTGGGTAATTTTATAAACAATTTCCTGCCCCCAGGCCTTTTCAAAAATTCAAATGGCACCCAAAGAACTTGATAATTATATCAAGGTGAGAATGGTCTTAATCACCACACTCACCCTGAGTTAAAAGAGAGCAAACAAAGAATAGCCCCAAACAATGAGAAATCTGGCACCTGGTCAGAATTTGCCTGTGTCTCATCATATATAGAAGGAAAATTTCCAGTGTCATTTAAATAAGTTTCTAATATCCTTGGAATACAATTTTTCAGGTAAAGTCCAAAGCTATTTACTAAAGACATCTAATTGTCTCATTTTTTTTTGTTTTGTTTTAAATTGAAAAAAACAGTACAAAACAACCTGAGCTTCTTGGTCAGCAGGGGGAGCACTACTACTTTGCTCTGGGAAGATTTTCACCAAGGCAACAACTATCTTTAATATAGACCACATCCTAGCAACGAGGAGGAAAGAAACAATGATAGCATCGATAAATTTGCTCCCTCGTGGTTGCAATTTTTAAAAATAGCTTTTTTCGCCTTTGTAATTCAGTAGTGTTCGCTTAGAAAGGGGTCATCTGCCGTCTTTTCATCTTCTCTGTCCTGCCTTTCAGTCACATTCTGATTAGAGAGAGATATGTTTATTTAATCCAGGAGACAGACTTTAAAATGGGTCACGGAGGCTAGTGTTACAGCACCTGGTCAGTATTTAGGCTGTGTCAATATGATACAGAAACAGACACTGATTTGCTCATTTTATTTAAACTGGTCAATTCAGTGAAAGAAATCAGTCAAACCACATTTCTAAAGTGACCTTTTGTTTGAGTGAATTGATTCAAGGAGATCGAAATGGGGACATGGTGTCCTTCCCAGACTCAGCTGGAGTGAAGCCTATCAAGGAAGAGTGGCAGCACCATGAAAAGGAAGAGTCAAGAGACCAGGCTCTCATCCGGATTCTGCATTGTAATCATGGACAAAACATTTTATTTAACTCTTTGTACCGTGATTTCTTCTTTTATTAACATCACACACTTTTAAGAAGAGGAAATGATATATATAAAAGATCTGAAAACACCTTGAAACACCAGGAAATATCTGTATAAAAATTTACACAAACAACCTAGTTTGACACATATATGTCTGTACATATAGGCTATAGATGCATATATAGTGCACATATACCATATGTATACACATATATATTTGTGTATGTATGTGTATATGTATATGTAGCTAAATAGATAATATTTATGTAAGATATATATGTCTATAGAAACCTACGTCTATCTATAGTCTATAGATATATCTTATATCTATAATATATAGATAGACTATAGACATATAGATATACCTATCTCTCTCTATGTATATATGAAATCTATAGACATATAGGAGGTAAACAGGTAAAGACAATTATTTCTGAAAGTATTATACTGTTTATAATAATTATTCCACTCACTAACTGAGAATAATAATAACTTACAGGCAGAAATACTAAAGAATCCAGAATAATAAAGAATCCAAGAAATATAGAAAATAAACAATCTATTGATAATTGTTTACTTCCTAACATTCTTATTTGGTGAGGAGAAGTTTGTATCTTTTATTTCTCATGCACAAATTTATAAGGAAAGAATTAGAGATGATGCTTTAACTAAAGCTTATAATACAAACCCATCCTTATCTAATAATATGTCTGATTAAATTCTCTCCCAGTTTACTTTTCCCTTGTCTCATTTGTACCCTGGAGGGAAGCATGGTATCATATATTTTTGTAAGCATTTTAAGAGGAGTAAATGATTAAAAAATTTACATGATTCTGAAGAAAGATAAATCTAATGTGGCATAATATATAGTGTGCATTTTATTCACTTAGCTCCTAAAATGGCTGATTTTTTTCAGTAAATCTCTTTTTCCAAATGACAACAAATAATTTAACCTGTGACATTCAGACTCTTGTTTTTTTAAGTAGTGAATTTTAAAGATACAAATGGAATAGCTCTCATTTTTACTAAGATATTCTTCCATTAGAAAGTGCAATTTGATCTGTGGGTGGTTAACTCAGAGGTTCAAAGTGAGGTGCTAATGAAGTCAAAATAATAAATTTAATTCTTTTGACGTTTGAGTTTCCTCATTACTATGGTCATAGACACATCCCTAATCCTAACTAATCATTCATCCTGGAAGTTTTTATTGCTGTTCAGATCTGAGACCAGACAATGAAATGTCATCTAAAAAAGGCAAAACTATCTCCATCCAACTCAAGTCTGTTACCCTACTTCTAAGTGTTTTTAGTATCATCTTGTGACAGCTCATTCATAATTGTATTTTATATTCATATAGTGCTTAGGAAACGTTATAGGTTGAAGAATTCCAGATATTTTAGTTGAACTCTATAGGAACACTGATATCATACCAGACAAAAAGCTGAAGTGCAGTGAAAAATATCCTGTATTGCGAGCTACACATACTGTATTTGAATCCCAGCTCTTCCCTTTATCACTTTTGGGCACTTAGACAAGTCACTTAACATTTTGCAGCCTCAATTTCCTCCTGGAAGTGGGGAGAGAAATACCTGTTTCCCAGCTAATTGTAGGAATTAAGATAATGTATGTAAAATACTTAAGCACAGAGCTTGACACAGAGTTAGCACTCAGTAAATAGTAGCTATCTTTATCTCCTTATCATTATTCTAACTCTTACCAAAGAGATATTGTAAGAATTAAATAAATATGGAATATGAATCACATTCTTTCTTGAATTGAAAATATTTTGCATACCATTAAGCATTAAATCCATATAAAGTATTACTGTCTCACTAGGAGGAAATAATGATAAGAAAATTAACTTAGCAAATTAATTAAAAATTCACTTGACAAATTATTGTATATTATACACAAAATACTAAGATAGGTATCAAAAAGTCTTATATGAGACTGTCTCTTCTGGGTAAGATGTAGTAGGCCATGGCAAGCCAATGATCCTCCTAGTGCAACAAGTAGGATAAAATGGATAAATGACAAAAATTGTATTTTAAAGGCATCAAGTTGCTATAGAAGCAATGAGGATTAGATGAACTAAAATTCCAGAGAGAGTAGAATCCTTTCCGAAGTGAGCTGACACTATCTGATATTTTTTCCATAGGGCATTTGCTGATTCTGAGTGTGGGTTGAGGGGTTTGCTTAGGCAGAGAACCTTTGCTGGGCAAAGAAAAACTGGTGAAGGTCTTAGCAGTTTTAAAGGGATGATGTGACTAATAGGGAGGAGGAGACTCAAACACATGGCTGATTTTCCCCGTAATGTATTTGCTGAATTCTGGTACTGCGCAGGAGGCTACAGAGCCAGGGCAAAAGCTTCTAAAAGAAAGAGTGAAATCTACCTCCCATAGTCTTGAAACACTTAGGAAACAAAGGCCCTCTGGGGAGGACACTGCCTCAAAATGCCTCCAGTCTCTCCTCAAGACATTTACCAGATATTGAAGCTGTGGGAGACAGGAGGCTGAGGAGCTGGGCTGGAACTTCTGAAGGGCAGAGCTGGATCTCCTGCAGTCTTTCAGGGCTTACAATCACAAGCCCAGGAAAGCCATGCCCTAGGAACAGGGGCAGATCAGTGGTAGAGCAAGTCTTAGTAAAGCTGCAATTCAAGCCGAAATCCACCTCAAATTCTCATGTAATTGAGAACCAACTCATTACCCTCTCTGCCTAACAGAGGAAACGGGGAACCTTCTCTGGTAGAAGGTAAGATTTGGCATCTTGATATTTTTTATGCCTAATGTCTGGCATATGGTATAAAATTAATAGACATGTGATAAGGCGGTAGAATGTGGCTAATAACCAAGAGAAAAGGCAGATAATAGAAGCAGGCCCATTGACGATCTAGATATTGAAATCAACAGTCAATAACTGTAAAATAATTCCGAGCGTAAAGTGGAGGCCAGCAAAAGAACCAATTCCAATACAAAGTAATAATTGCTTATGATTGAGCTATGGTTTGTGGGGGAGTGTCCTCAATAAAGAGACACTGTTTCTTTCCCCCTTGTGGGGGTGGTGATAAGAGGAGGGGAAGAATGGTCTTTGGACTGTACACCAGAACCAGGGACCTCATGTCCTGGATTGTGAGTGAGAATAAATCCAAAATTCCAAAGGGGAGCCAAGGAGTATGAGCACAAAGTTTAGGAATTAAGAACTGAAGTGTGACGGCAATGACTGAAGACATCTCGTGATGCAACATGCAGGTAGAGCAGCGCATGGGAAGCAGGCTGGAAGGAATAGATTTGGGAGATGTTAAGGAAGCAGAATCAAGAGAAGGTGGTGATTGTTTGGATGAGTGAATGAAGGAAAGGGAAGAATCTATGGTGTCTCCAAAGTTAGGTTATTGGATGAGTGGTTCCCAGACAGGTAAAAACCAAGGAGGAGCAGGTTTGATGAGCACGAAGGAGGCTTGACTATGGGACATTTTAAGTGCCTTCTAGGTGAAGATCTTCCCTACACTGTTTTACATACTCACATGCACATATTCACACTCAAGTGAGAACTTTGTCAGAAATATAGATGTGGGTCTCATCAAAGCAATAGTGGATAAGAGTGCCCAGGGAGAATGTTTCAAGTGAGAAGAGGTCTAGAGATAGAACCCTGAGAAATATATATATATTTTTTTGGTGAGGAAGATTAACCCTGAGCTAACATCTGTTGCCAATCCTCCTCTTTTTGCTGAGGAAGATTGGCCCTGCGCTAACATCTGTGCCCATCTTCCTCTACTTTATATTTGGGACTCCTGGCACAGCATGGCTCGACAAGTGGTGCATAGGTCCACGCCCGGGATCCAAACCTGAGAGCCCCGGGCCGCCGAAGCAAAGCGGGCGAACTTAACCACTATGCCACCGGGCCGGCCCCGAGAACCCTGAGAGATATTGACATTGAGGGTTCAGAGAGGGGAAAGGAATCTTGAAAGGAGACCCTGGTAGGACAAAGGTATGAAGAGAAAAAAGCAGAGCAGTATTACAGGGACCTGGAGGAAAGCATGGCTTAAGAAGGATGGGCACAGTCAAATGTGCAAATGCAAATGTGCAAAGATTAAAACTTAAAAAAAGAAAGTATTAGAAATTAACAAGAGAAGAGTCCTTGGAGAGGTGGCCACAAGATTCAGAGCTTTTCCTAAAAGTTTAATTGTGAAGGAAAGAAAAGGCATAGATCAGTGCTGGGAGAGGGTGGGGTGCTGTAGGACCCAGGCATATTTTTGTTTGTTTTGTTTTCAAGGTGGGAGAGACTTGAACATGTTTATACGCTGAAGAGAAAGATTTAGTAGAAAGCAAGTGGCTGAAGATGTGGGAGGATATTCCACAAATAATGGAATCAGGTCCTGGAAGAGGTAGGAAGATATGGGATTTGATTAAAAAAAAAAAATATATATATATATATATTTATATATCAGTAAGACTATTTAGATAAAAATCAATTCTCACTGGATGAGGTTTTTACTATAGTAATACGGAATATACCTAATATTTTAAGTGAAAGTACTATTATTAGCCAACATAATAGAATCCAAACTTAAATGCCAACTTTAAAATTTTATTTTGGAAATGATTTGTCCAAAATGCTTTACTTTGCCTTCTTAAACAAAATGTTCAGAACATAATTTGACCTTTTCTCAGTGACTCACTTTGAATATCAATCATTGTCCAATGCTATAATATTACCATGCCCTCAGGAGCATTTGAGGTCCCCAAGGCTGTTGGCCCAATGCTAAATAGCTCCAGAGAGCTGTGCATTTAGAGTTCTTCTGTCTTCCCACTCCGTCATTTGTCACTTCTCTGGTGTTGTCAGTGTGTCGTCTCCCTGCTTCTCGTTGTGCACACCCAGGACCGCCTGAGAGTGGCTCCAGCCATCCCCAAAGTGCAGACACGGACAGGGGGACAGCTTGTTCAACTACTCAGGTGCCTTCATGCAGAGCCCTGGCCCAAAGGAACTCAGGCCCTCCTGCCTCCAGGTCCCCACTGGGCTCCAGGAGGGAGCTGAGAAAACTGCAAGTCTGGCTTCTTGAATGCAGAGACACAACTGGCAAGCCCTGCAGGTTAGCCCAGCCTCTCCTTGGTCACGAGTCATCTTCCTTCTCCTGGAAGTGTGTAGACCTGAGTCATCAGGAGGCTCTGATTAAACCCTCATCTGCGTATGGTCCTGAGCTAAGAGGCACTGCTATAAATGAGTCATGAAATCTGACTAGTGTTTTATTTTTGTTTTAGTTTTTCTGTCAATGGGCCCAAATTATTTTGTCCCTGATAAAAGTGGCTGGATTTTTATGGCTTCCTTTTCTGTTCTCTAAGAACCGGCTGCTCCCGGGACAGATTACTCCATAGCTAGCGTCTTTGTCTTACTCCCGCAATAGAAGTTACACCTCTCTATTTGGCTGAGTAGCCCACTTGCACACACATGCATATAGGTAACCACAAGAGCAGAGGCAGAAGCCAGTGATAACTGCTGCTGCTTCCCCTGCAGTCGGGCCTTTATGGAGACATCCATATTAACTGCAGGGATGGTTTTGACTTCACATCCTCTGGCTCCTTCCTTATCCTGAGGTCTCACATAGGTAAGAGGGAGCTGGCTCTCAGGGGTTCAGAATTATGAAGGAAACCAGAATATGTCATTCCCAAATATGCCACCTTGGCTTAAGGATTATTTTGAGCTAAAGGCACCTGAACAACAGCAGGTGCAAGAAGGGTGCTCTGATTGCCCCTTTTGTTCCTAAAAACAGTCCCGTGTGAAAGATGTCCTCCCTGTACCAGGAGGAAAGAAACATTCTCTGGGGGTTGAGGCCCAGAGAATTCTGTACAAACAGACCTTGTTAAAATAACTCTTTTCTTCCCCCCTGCCCCGTATATTTTAGTTACTTTTCCACAATTGCCTCTCTTTGTTCAACCTAGTGTAAAAGCATTTAGATTTTACCACTTCTTTGGGTCTTCATTTCCTTCTGAGGGCTCCATGTGACGTAAAACCTATTTTAAATAACACTCGTATGCTTTTCTCTTGTTAATCTGTTTTATGTCAGTTTGATTCCTAGACCCAGCTGGAGACTCTAAGAGGGTAGAGGTAAGGTTTTGCCTCTCTTATAATTACTTCTGGAAAATGATAGCTTTGTCTCTGGAAGAAGTGGTTAGAATATTCTGTTGTCCTCTCCTTTAAAATGGCTAGTAAAACTCTAGGTGCAGAGGGTTGTATAGTTGTATATTAGGCACAAACATATAGGTGGAATCACATTTTCAGAGGCAGATGTAATGTAGTCAAGGGGTTGGCAGGAGCTGCCAGTAGGTTTCTCAGCAGTCAGTTGCCATTAAATTACTGATGGCACATGTTGCTATCCAATGTTTATGTAGCAAGATCCTGACTATTAAGTGTGCAGAGATTGTTAAATCATCAATAATGAGATCCTGGAGGCTGTAAAAGTCAGAATAGCTTCCTGTTTCTCTCTCCTCAAAGCAATTTTTTCCCTTGGGTGTTATGTAATAAACTTGGTGGGAAAGGTTGGTTATGGTGGTAAAATCTACTTCCAGGTAAGAGAGTAAAAAATAGAAATTGATAAAACCCAGTTACATTTGGTCAAAAATGGTACCATTTACGGGCCGGCCCTGTGGCTTAGCGGTTAAGTGCGCGCACTCCGCTACTGGCAGCCCAGGCTCGGATCCCGGGCGTGCACCGATGCACCGCTTCTCCGGCCATGCTGAGGCCGCGTCCCACATACAGCAACTAGAAGGATGTGCAGCTATGACATACAACTATCTACTGGGGCTTTGGGGAAAAAAAAAGGAGGAGGATTGGCAACAGATGTTAGCTCAGAGCCGGTCTTCCTCAGCAAAAAGAGGAGGATTAGTGTGGATGTTAGCTCAGGGCTGATCTTCCTCACACACACACACACACAAAAAGGATATCATTTTTGTGTAAACAAACAAATATGTGTATGTATAGATACATAGAAAATCATTTGAAAAAATGCACATAAGTGTTTTAACAGTAGTTTTGTATGGGTGATACCAGAAGTACTTTGAAAAGTATTAATCGGCTTATAAAGGCATAATTTGCATACAATAAAATACATCCATCTTAAATATACAGTTCGATGAATTTTGACAATATATACACATTTGTAATCATCACCACAATCAAAACAAAACATTTAAATCTCCCCCCAAAAGTTTCTTCATGCTCCTTTTGATCAATTCTGCCTTCCCCAACCTCCAGCTCCAGGCAACCACTGACTGATCTGCCTTTTGGCAGAGTACTTTGAATTTTATTTCTTTTGCTTATCTGTATTTTGTAATATTCTCCAGTGAACACATATTTCTTTTTTTAATAAAGAAAAAGAGATATTTTTAAATTTAAAAATAATTTTAAAACTATGTTAAAAAACTGGAAAGAAATGCAAAACATTAATTTATGAGATAAAGTTATTTCAAAATTGATTTATATATCTCTCCCCTATAACACATACAACAACGGGTGGGATTTCTATCTCCTGCTTTGCCCCCAACTCTAAAGGACCTCCCCTCTTCTGCCCACCCACCCACCCTCCAGGCATTTGGCTGACCCAAAGTCACTCAGACCAACCCTGCCCCCAAAGGCGACAGCTCCCCACCCCCCTCATGAATCAGTGGCCTCTAGGGTTTATAACAATCTTCTCACCCAAAATGGAAAAAAAGGAGTCAACCCCCTTTTCAGAAGGTTGTAGATATATGACATTGATATCAATTTACTGTTTAGGACAACTGTTTAAATTACTCCTCTTTCTTCAGTTCTGTTTGAAGTACTTCCCAGCCATAGAGTGATAATTAAACATAGTGGAAGCTTAACACAGTCCAAATCTATCAAAAAAATTGCCTTCCGTGGATAGCTTTCCTGCCAAACCACTGGAAACTTGCTGAGACTACAGGAAATGAAGAAAAACAGTAACGAATGAAATAGACAGGATCTTGGAATTAGGTTAGAATGCTGCAGACCTAGGAAGCTGGTGGCTTTTCTACCTTCAAACGTTATGAAGGAGGGCCGGCCCATGGCTTAGCGGTTAAGTGTGCGTGCTCCACTACTGGCAGCCTGGGTTTGGATCCCAGGTGCACACTGACGCACCGCTTCTCCAGCCATGCTGAGGCCACGTCCCACATACAGCAACTAGAAGGATGTGCACCTATGACCTACAACTATCTACTGGGGTTTTGGGGAAAAAAAAGGAGGAGGATCGGCAATAGATGTTAGCTCAGAGCCGGTCTTCCTCAGCAAAAAGAGGAGGATTAGCATGGATGTTAGCTCAGGGCTGATCTTCCTCACACACACACAAAAAAGTTTATGAAGGAGATCCTAGACTGGGTATCGGGTACACAAAGTACTTCCACTAAAGCCAAAAGAAATTATCATGTATTTATTGGGCACATGCCTGCCAAATATCCAGATACAAAATCCAAAACACCATGTATGCTTCAGATGGTGCAGCCTAGAAACCCTGATTAGAACAGACAATTTTATTTAGCTAACATTGTCCTCAGGGAGTAGGGATACAATATATACTGCCTGCTTACTGTGTGGAAGAACTTCACATATATTTGTCTTCTTAATTTTCTCCATTTCACAGATGAAGAAATCAAGGCTTTGGGGGAGTTAGGTAAATTGCCCGAGGCTGCATGGAAAGTGGCAGAACTAGAATTTAAACCCCCTAAGCCCTGCTCTCATGAAGAGGCTCATGCCTGTTTGCTCTGCAAATAATGGCAGCGGAGCCCTTTAGTCTGCTTGTTAATGCTGTATTGAAAGCATTTGCAAAGAATCCTCATGGTTGGTTGTAAGGCTTATGCCTGTACCTTCCTCTTTTCTGAGTATATTTCTTCCATTCTTTTCCTCTTGATTCCTCAAGTGTTAGATAAAGTAAAAAATGATTGCCTTTTATTTATTTGTCTATTTATTATTGAGAAGTCACTGTCACCATGGAGAAAGGGAACAATTGAAATAGCATTCTCAGTTCCTTTACTCTTTTTACATCAATCTGTTAGACTGATTTCTTCACGGCATTGAGTAGTTGTTAGAATGTGGTACAGACAGAGCATTTGCTTTTCCCTCAACCTCTGAATTAATAAGATTAATTAATATAGTTAATATTTATTGTGTTGATAGTTGAAAATTGAAGATAGGGGAACATTTTTATGTGCTAGGCACTAAGTGTTTTACATAGATTATCTTATTCCTATTGTTAACATTCTTGTTTTTCAGTTTAGAAAGTGGCTTAGAGAGGTTAAATAATTTGTTCAAGGTCACACAGCTGGTAATTGCTCAAGGTCAACAGAGCCAGGTTTCAAACCCAGGCTGTGTGATTCCAGAGCTGTTATACTCTACCATGCTCCTTTCCAAATTTAACTGGGCTCTCATAGGGTGGCATACTGAATTCATTCAAATAACACTAATATATTGAACATTTCCTTCAAAGATCTTTGCAAAAAAAAAAAAAACATGTGAGGAGAAAACAACAGCAACAAAAATCAAGCAATATTAGAAATAAATGAGTCAAATGGAAAAGAGAAGCCAGTTAACAAGGAAGAGGGAGTGAAGTGGGGTTAGGGACAGCCAGGATCTTGACCTCTGACCATCGCTGCCTAATGCAGGGAGTTATACTGAGGCTTTAAAGGGGATTTGGCAGAGAGTTCCATGTCATGGGCCACTGCCTACAGAGTGATGAGACATTTTAATTGTTTGGCTGGTGTGTGGCTTCTGAAAGTCTTTTGTAAAGAGAAGTGTCAGAAAGGGTTGGAAGAATGAGACTAAAGGATGAGCTTTTAAAGTGATTAATTGAAAAGGACTACATTCATTTGTTTTGTTTTTTTTTTTTTTAAAGATTTTTTTTTTTTTTTAATTTTTTTTTTCCCCCCAAAGCCCCAGTGGATAGTTGTATGTTGTAGCTGCACATCCTTCTAGTTGCTGTATGTGGGACTCGGCCCCAGGATGAACGGAGAAGTGGTGCCTCGATGCGCACCCGGGATCCGAACCCGGGCCACCAGCATCGCAGCGCGCGCACTTAACCACCAAGCCACAGGGCCGGCCCGACTACATTCATTTGAATGTATAAGTGCTGATGAGATGGATAAGAAGTCATTTTAATCCCTTTGTGGTGCTGCCTCATATAGGCCTGGTCTGCTCTCGTAACATAACAACTGGTCTGGCTGGAGCTTGATTCTAATAAGGTCACAGTCATATCCGTCATAGAGGCTGTCTGTTTACAATAGAGGACATCTTTTCCACTTGACCATAATCAGCCAGCCACCTGCAGGACACCAGTGACGAAGGAATCTGAATGAGAGGATCTGTAAATCCGTTGCCATTCTTACACAAAGGCTTGTAGATATCTTGCCAATGTTCAATAATAGGATCTTTTTATGGTATGTAAGCAAATACTTATTGAGCACCTACTATATATCATGTTCCCATTATGGAAATAACTATAGTTATTAATTTAGGCATGAAATCCTGACAGGTTTTTTTTAAATGTCTCTCGCATTGATCTTTTCCTGTTTCGCTTGTTAGAATCTTAGGCCAGGATTTCATATCTCATATCAGAATTATTGTCAGAGCCTCCTAAAATGGAAGAATAAGAAAGAATAAATTGTTTTAGAGCTGAGGGACATCATTTAGTCCAAATCAATAACAAGGCTCAGACCCTACCAGAGACTAACTTCCCTTGAGTCATTGCCTTTATCATGGTGTTCATCTATCTCCTCAAGAATATGCAGGGTTGGCCCACTGAGTTTAATTCACAGCTTAGCTTTAAGGTCCCACCTTGCATTGTGGCCCTACTGTACCTGTCTAGTCTCATTTTTCTTACGTTCCCAAAGCACATCCTCTCTTTAGTCAAGCCTCACTCCTTACAGTTGTCTCTTCCTTATATGGTGCTCAGGTCTGCCTCTGAGACTTTGCTCATGCTATTCCTTTCTCCAGAACATCTTTCCTCCCATTCCAACTGTCTAAATTCCACCTATCCTTGGAGAACCTTCCGTTTCCACCTCTTTTTTTTGTTTTTTAATAATTTTTATTTATTTATTTTTTCCCCCAAAGCCCCATTAGGTAGTTGTATGTCATAGTTGCACATCCTTCTAGTTGCTGTATGTGGGACGCGGCCTCAGCGTGGCCGGAGAAGCGGTGCGTCGGTGCACGCCTGGGATCCGAACCCGGGCCGCCAGCAGCGGAGCGTGTGCACTTAACTGCTAAGCCACGGGGCCAGCCCTCCACCTCTTTCTTGAAGACTTCTTGACTGTTCCAATCTTCACTAATGGTCCCTATGTGAACCGATAGTTATAATTCATCCCACAATTTAGTGATTAATTATAGAATTTCAGTGTTGAAAAGGATTTAAAGATCATCCAGTTACCTCTCAATCTACATGTGAATCCCCTCTAGCACAGCCCTCCCAATGAGCTTTTGCTCTTCACTCAAACACATATCTAGGCAGATCTTGCCATCTTTACGTTCATTCATTCATTCAGCTGATATTTACTGAGCACCTAACGTTCCAGGCATTGCACTAGGGACTGGGAATTTGACAGTGAACAGAACACAAAAATCTATGTTCTGTCATGAAGAAAATATCATATAGTGGTAAATGCTAAAAGAAAATAAAATAGTGTATTGTATTAGAGAGTGACTGGAGATACTAATTTAGATAGGGGACCAGGAAAGGCCCCTCATAAGAAATTACTTTAATGCTGAGGGCCTAATGATAAGAAGAGGCCAGTCATGTGCATATCTTGGAGAAAAGTTTTTCAGACAGCAGGAACAGCAAGTTCATGACTGTGAGGTAGTGTTGGGTTTGGTGAGTTTGAGGAATAGGAAGAATGGCAGTGGTGAGGTGCAGTGAGTGTGTGGAGAGAGGTGGGATAGCAGCTGGAGAGGGAGCCCAGGGTAGATTCTGTGGAGCTCATACACCATGCGTGGCAAGAGGTTTGAAAAACAGTTTGTATTTAGTTTGAGCTGAATATAGATCACTCTATTTTCCATTTCTTTACCCTAGCTCTGCCTCTAGATGTCATGTAGAACAAGTATAGACCCTCCTCCACAGAATAGTCTTTTGTATGTTTGAAGATATCTATCTTGTCCCCAGTGAGCCCTTTCACGGATAGACATTTCCATTTCTTTCTACTGTTCCTTCTACTGTCTCAGGAGCCATCACTATTCTGGCCAATTTCTTCTATACATCCTCCTCTCTTTCGATATTCCTCATAAAGGTGGTACCTAGGCCACCAACACAGGATAGAGTATGTCTGTTTCTCTACTCTTTCTAATATGTGTTCTATTCATACATCTCAAGATTGTATTAACTGCTTCATTTTTTTTTCTTTTTTCAGCCAATCACACTGTTTAGTCATATTTAGTTTTCCGCTAAACCCCTGGATCATTTTCTACATCGTCTGCTGCTAAACTGTATATCCCCTCAACCATATCTCTGTGATGGCCATTGTGGGTTTTTGCTGGGTGTTTTTTTTTTGTTTTTTGGATTCAAGGGCAGAATCTTACATTTATCCTTATTATATTTAGTATTATTTGATTTAACCCATTATACCAGCCTTTCAAGTTCCCTTGGGATGCAATTTCATCATCTGCTGGATCTGCTATTCATCTTACCTGCTTGTCATATACAAATTTAATAAAAGTATTTTCTTTTTTTTTTTTAATTTTTTGTTTATTGCAGTAACATTGGTTTATAACATTGTAAAAATTTCAGGTGTACATCATTGTACTTCTATTTCTGCATAGATTACATCATGTTCACCACCAAAATACTAATTACAACCCATCACCGCACACATGTACCGAATTATCCCTTTCACCCTCCTCCCTCCCCCCTTCCCCTCTGGTAACCACCAATCCAATCTCTGTCCCTATGTGTTTGTTTATTGTTGTTATTATCTACTACTTAATGAAGGAAATCATACGGTATTTGACCTTCTCCCTCTGACTTATTTCACTTTGCATTATACCCTCAATGTCCATCCATGTTGTCGCAAATGGCTAGATTTCATCGTTTCTTATGGCTGAGTAGTATTCCATTGTGTATATATACCACATCTTCTTTATCCATTCGTCCCTTGATGGGCACTTAGGTTGCTTCCAAGTCTTGGCTGTTGTGAATAACGCTGCAATGAACACAGGGGTGCATGTACCTTTACAAATTGGTGTTTTCAAGTTCTTTGGATAAATACCCAGCAGTGGAATAGCTGGATCATATGGTAGTTCTATCCTTGATTTTTTGAGGAATCTCCATACTGTTTTCCATAGTGGTTGCACCAGTTTGCACTCCCACCAGCAGTGTATGAGAGTTCCCTTCTCTCCACATCCTCTCCAACACATGTTGTTTCCTGTCTTGTTAATTATAGCCATTCTGACGGGCATGAGGTGATATCTCATTGTAGTTTTGATTTGCATTTCCCTGATAGTTAGTGATTTTGAACATCTTAATAAAAGTATTTTCTGAATACTCACCAAAGTCATCTAAAAATATTTATGGAACAGGACTAAGGACAGACTCAAGTATAAGATCTATAAGGGCAGAAACTGTTTTGTTCATTGTTGTTCCTTTTGCTCCTCACAGTGTCTAGTACAGAGTGTGTTTGATGGATTAAGTTGGAGAAAATGCTTGAGCTCTTTGTTATGACACCAAGAACCTCCCTTCAAATTGACACAAATAATGCATAAATTCACTGGACTGTACTCTAATCCATCCAATGTTATCATCTTGACCATAAGGATATCAAGAGAGACCTTTGTTTTTTTGCAGCCCAAGAATACTATACCTACTACAATTTTATGATCCACCAATCTTGTAACTTTTGTCACAAAAAGGACATGAGGTAGTCAGAGATGCCTGACTCCTATAGAACCTGGTTCATGCTGACATCTGCAGATTGTCTAGTTGATCATTTTCTAGGTGTTCACAATCTGGCCCTTTTAAGATCCACTGAAGAATTATGCTGGGGATTACATTTGGGACTACATCTTCCATCTAGTTTTGAAAATTAAAATGATATTTATCTGTTTTCTGTATTTCCTCAAAGATCTCTGGTCTGGGGGCCGGCCCTGTGGCATAACAGTTAAGTGCACGCGCTCCGCTGCTGGCGGCCCAGGTTCGGATCCCGGGCGCGCACCAATGTGCTGCTTGTCAGGCCATGCTGTGGCGGCATCCCATATAAAGTGGTGGAAGATAGGCACAGATGTTAGCCCAGGGCCAGTCTTCCTCAGCAAAGAGAGGAGGATTGGCATGGATGTTAGCTCAGGGCTGATCTTCCTCACACACTCACAAAAAAAAAAAATGGTGTTGCACAGAAAAATAAAAAGAACAGTGTTTTTTTTTAGGAAAAAAAAAAGATCTTTGGTCTTCCAGTAGTTTTCACTGTTGTTGATAGAACCTGGAAACATGAATTCATTGTAGGAATCTGTGTGCTCTTTTAAAATTGCTTTGCAGTAGTCTTGGATTTAGTTCTCTCTGACCATTTTTTTCTACCTTCTTAGTTTGAATACCATTCATCTTTACTGAAAAGATAGAAATAAAAGAGACAAAGTTTTTTTTTGGGCATTCAGAACTACTATTAGTTTCAATGTAATCCTGTATAAAACATTTTTCATTAACCTTCATTTTTGTAACAAGTAGACACTGTGGTTTCATATAATTCTGTATATGGGTTCGTGCCATTCTTTTATTCTTCGTTGCTCATTGTCCTTTTTGTCCCATGCTTTGTGTGCACCTAAGTTATATATGAGCTTGTGAGAAAGCGGGTGTAGTTACCTTGCTTTCTCTAGACCCGTTTTTCCCTTCCTCCCTGATAGAGAAATCACATAGTCAGAATTTCATTTTTGATAACTTCTTAACCTCTTGAGCTGCAGTCCCTTTAAGAGTCTTCTTCCATGGAATCATATTTTCTTCTGTACCTCAATCTCAGACTTTCTAAACTTGGGCTATATTCAACTTTTCTTTCCCTAATGATCATCTAGGGACACTTTTCTCCTGGGGCATCGTTGCTTCCGTTTCACCAATAAACTCCTCTTTGTCTGCAAGTCTTAGGTTCTAGTCATTTCATCTACTCTTTGGGAGATAAAATTGTCAGTGTGTTAAGTCAAAAGTTAATCAAGAATTATTTTAGCTGAATGAGACCCTTAGTAAATGTCTGAATATGTGAAGTTCTATCATTACTTTTATTCCATCCCACCAAGTCCTTCCTGTTGCTCCTGTGAAGCATATTTACCATGCCATGCTGTATCAAGTTTACTTTCTTTATAACCCATAGTCTGTGTTGGTATGTAAAACACCTGAGAGTGTGAGACTGTGAGAATTGTTTATGGCCCTTTCTCAATTATTATTTTAATTGAAATTATTTGGCACCAAACTCATACTGTCATTCTTGTTTCTACATGATTTAGACGAGAATTGTTGGCTTGCAAGAAACCTGTTGAAACTATCTTAAGCTAAAAATGGGTCATTTAATGAAAGAATATAGAGGTGTGTCATAGCATATGTGACCAGGGAGAATAGCTGGGCTCCACAAGGAACTCAACTGACATCTGAACAGTTAGCAATTGATATCATTCTCTCTGTGCTCCTTTGATCTCGTGGTATGTTTGCACCATTCTCCAACTTCTGCAGGCCAGCATTCTCTGCTTCACAAGGCAGAAAATGGTGATGATATCTCCAGTGGACATGACCCTTCAGATCAAGTGCCCTAGTCCCAAAACTCAGTCTTGGTACCCCTGCTTTAAACTCTCCCCCAAATCTGATTGCCTTGGCTTGGCCTATGGCTTATTTTCTTCGGTGTTACAAGCCTATGCTTGGCCCAGTTATTTGGAGCTGGAGAGGAAAGGATCACTTGATACCAACATATTGTGGAAAATAGCTTTTCTAAGAAGCGTGTGAGGGTGTAGCAGAAATGATTTGGAATTTCCATGTTAGAACTACCATCCTCCACTCTTATTAGTGCCATAGGTTTTATTCTGTTCTTAATTTCTTTCCTCCACAATCACATTGAGTAGTTTCCGGCCAAACACAATCTTATACTTCTTTGTAAGATACACTCCCATCCTAGATATGGGTCTTCCATTACAGTATTTTAAGCCGTGGTTTAGAACTTAAATTTTATTCGCTGATCTCTCTCAGATCTTCCCCTTTCTCCCAAGTGGAATCAATAAAAACACCCTCTTTATTCTCAAATGTTTCAGTTTCTTTCCAATGATGTCATTTTCCTAAAGATACTTCCCCACTCTCTCTACAGCATCACTGAGTAGCATTCCTGGGCATATACTTGAGAAAAGTAGCAATAATAGTGCTCTTTGGTTTATTGTGGCTACCTCTAAGCTCCACCACACAGAACTACCAACACCAAAATATATTCCTTCCTCCCAGTGTCAGTATTCGGTATCTTTGAAGTGTCAGGGATATTCAACTCCTTTCCAGCATTTTTTGCTTCCTCAAAGGGGGTCTAGCCACTTCCCATCTCCCCTTCAGCAGGAACCACATCCTTAATGTGCATCTCCAGTGGGCCAGCATCTTCTTTTTCTTCTCTCTGTCACATTCCTATATTCTTTATTCTATGGATTTTGATTTTGATTCTCTTCTCTTCAGACTGTTCTATTGAGTTTGGGGTGAAAGCAATTTTCTAGAAGATATGGATTTACCTTTTAGGGGAGGGGGCTCATACCTATTGTGTATTTTTAGGCCAATAGAATTTCTTTACCTTTGTTTTCTCTTTTTCCTTTTCATTCATTCATTCCTCTCTGTACCATTGGATCAAGTTTTGAACCTCTTCACCTTTAAAGTCAGGGTCTTATACTTTTAAATTTCTCTCTTAATTCTATTTTATTGGAATTATTTATGTTCAGGTGCTCTTTGAGCAGCCAAAACATATTTTTCAAGCTTCTTCATATTTTCAAGCATGTGAGTTAGCTAGTTAGTCTTCACCATACCCGTAGCTCATGCTTGCTTCTGACGGGAAGATAAACTTAGCTTTTTCTCTGCTAGTCATTGAACCAGTGCCTTTAGGTCCCATGAGTTTTGGTTGGTATTGAGATATCAAGATATATATTACTCTATATTGCATCATTTTCTTTTATTTTTTCTTGGAATTGAAGTTAAGAGCTTAGCCTTAAAAGTCAGATAGACCTCTGTGATACTGGGTAAGTTACTAAAACTCCATAGGCCTCAATTTCCTTGTCAGTAAAATGGGGGTAGTAATAGTTCCTACTGCATAACATTGTTAAGAAAATTAAATAACAAAATGTGGGTTGAATATTTACTATGTAATAAATACTCACTAAGTACTACTTCAAGTGAATGTCCCAAGATCATACAGTTAGTAAGTAGCAGCTACAAGAATGATAAGACTTAACCATAAACCAGTGAGAAAGAACTTTAAGAAGAATATGGCTAAATAGTATGAAATACAGAAAGAGAGATTTTTTTTTTTTTCTTTAGAAAAGGTGGGGAGGAGAGTCAGGGAAGTTTTGTGAAGGAGGTGAAATTTAATCTGTGGGATGGCCAATCAATCGTGAGAGCTGATTGAGAGCTGACTAATCTAGGACAAATATTTTTTCTTTCATTCTTTCCTTTCTCATTTTAGTTATATAATAGTTTATGTTTATGGCATATAAATGCAAATTAGATAAATTGCCATTAGTTGGAAGACAAAATGGAAAACATGGGAGAAAAGTATTTTATTTGATATGTGGACTGTAAGTACATTCACAGCCTTTTAATATATAAAGAATGGATCTAATGGAAGAAGACCCATTGTCAATGTTCAAAAGGATAGTACGTGTCCTTTCACCTAGTTACAGTTCTCATAATACAAAACTAATCCTTGAAATGCTTGGTAAATATGCTGATTCTGGGTACAAATGAATCCTCCACTTCTGAAGGCTTGATATGGGCTCCGATTTAAGTCTCCAATACATGTCCAGTGATTTTTGGTGCCCTTTTGGGAAATACACCATTTGGCGTGATCCTGATGAGAACTGAAATAAGATTGTCTAGAAATCTTAATTGCTTTGACATTGTAGACATGGTAAGGAAGGGAGCAGTTTGAAGGAAGCTCTTGTCTCTTCTGCTGCCAGGTTTCTGTTAGCAAGTGCGTCTTCAACCGTTGAGCCATCCAGGCTGCAAAGATGTCTAGAGTTTACAAGGAGAAAGATAGTGAGGTTGGTATTTATACTTAGATAAGTCCCTGAAAATATCCTCAGGAATGGAAATCATCATTCACCCCTGATATGTGGATGTCACAAGCACAATAATAAGAACATAATTGAGATAGTGGATGGGAGAACATTTTGTAAATGCTAAAGTGATAGGCAAATAAAAGTTATCATCATTACTATGATGATATAGGTGTCTGCAAATGTCTTCTATTCCACACAAACAAGGGAGCAATATATATTTTTGCCCTGAAAAGACCTTTGGAAAGAATAAGTTTAGAGAAGTAACCAGGGGCTAGCTTCTTGTGATCTTTGTAAGCCATGCTAAAATGTTTGGATTTTTCTGAAATCAATGGGGGATTTTTAAAGGAATGTTAGTGGGTAATTAATAGAAACTGATTTGTGATCATAAATTTCAACTGAGAGGCAATGTGCAGGCTGAATTGGGATGGGCGTGTTAGATTGGAGATAGGGAGAACATCAGGTTGTCACGATAACTGTGATAATAAACACAGGCGTGGACTATGGTGGTGGCAGAGTTTGGAGAGGATAAGATAAATATAGAAGTTACTAAAGACCTAGAACTGATTGATTTAGATAATTTGATAGAGGGGTAGGAAAAAGGAGGGATCTAGAGTGCCCAGGTGATTACATAGAAAAAGAGTAGATTTGTGGGGGATAATGATGAGTTTGGAATGTCAAATTTGGTGTGGCTGTGCCACCTTCAAGTAGAAATGTCCCACTCACTGTGGAATACATCTGTCAGCACAGAGGTATGGGATGGAGATCTAGACTTAGAAATCACCTGAGGGCTCACTGGAATTGCCCAGTGTGAGTGTATAGAATGAGATGAGGAAGAGTTGAGGCCCACATGGAAACCCAGTCACCTAAGGAGTAGATAGAAGAGGAGGACTTGGCAGAAGAGACTTACAGGATGTGGGAGGAAGACCAAGAGACTGTATACTCTTCAAAATCAGTGATGGGGAATGTTTCCGGAAGGAAAGGGTTTCAACAGTGCCAAATTCTGCTGAGGCTATTTCTGTCCTGTTAATTTTTGGATCTCTAGTGCCTAACAGAGGGCTTGGCAAGTCTGAGGCATTCAGTAAATTTTATTTAATGTATAAAGGAAGGAAGGAAGCAAGCAAGCAAGGAAACAGTGAGGTCAACTAAGACAGTCATTGGTGCCTGGGGAGAGATTGGAGTGTCTACAGACAGAGAAGCAAGACTGTAGTGAAGGAATATTGAGCAAGTAAAGGCCCTGAAGAGTTTTAAAAAGAAATTTGGAAGAAAAGGAAAACAGAGATATAGGGGATTTAGGATTGAGGGATGGTTTTTAGGCGTGTTTGTGTGCTAAGGGGACAGAGCTTGTAGAGTGGGAGAGTTGAAGTAGAAGATAGACAACAGATCAAGTAGATGAATCAAAGTATTCTCTGACGCTGGGATAGGCTCCAGGGCACAGCGGGTGCACTGCTTCCATTGGGATGGGAGAAACCCAGTAAGAAGGAATGGAAACAGATAAGATTGTTGTGTGTGCTAGTGAAGCGGTTTGTCCCTGGTGATCTCTGTTCTCGCTATGAAGGAAATAGTGAAGCTGAGAGTGAGGGGGCCAAGTAATGTAAAGGATTTGAGAGTAAAGAAGGCTTAAAATAACTGCATAGGGAATGAAGAAGAGGGAGACAGCTGTGGTCCCATGCCCAACAGAGGCCAGAGACTGTGTTTTTATTGGCCCCTGGCTGGATGGTTGTGAGATACTTTTGTGGTTAGATCAGCAACCCTGCTATTCAAGTGGAGCAGGTGAATGTTTTAATTGATCCTTGACTTCTCTTCTCCCTTTCCTTCCTTTTTCCTCCCTTCTTTTCAATTTCTCTTCCCCTGAATGGTCAGAATATTTCCTCTAAGCAATCCAAAGTGAGTCCAACAGCAGAGTTATATAGCATGTTGTTTGATGATGGTCTTTCATACCGTCAAGAAAAGACTCAGACTTTGCAAAATGGATGAAGTTTTGTCCCTGGGCTGACTGAAGTGTGGCCAAGTGCCGGACAGGGATCTCAGATGCACTGGACCTGGCGCACAGCCGGGGCATGTGAACAATCTTCTGGTGAAAGATGGCAGGGATGGAACAGCTATAAACGTTTGGGTTGCAGACTAAGAGTTGAGAATCTGAATCAAAAAACAGTAAAGAAAAGTTGAGAATTAAGGCACCAATGGAAGTGCTTGTTGATATTACAGATCTTGTTGTGAATTAGAAAACAAAACAAAACAAACAAAAACAAAAAGATTCCATTCTTTAAGCCAATAACCTTCAAATAACTTTTGGTTAAAATAGCTGACACCTGTTGAACACTTCCTACTTTCCAGGCATTAATCTATGAGTGTTACATGTGTTTACTAATTTAATCCTCATAGTCACTTTTATCATTATCTTCATTTTACAGATGAATTAATGGAGAATTTATGTCCCATGCCCAAGATTATAAAACTTGTAACTGATGGAGTTGATATTCATACCCAGGCAGTCTGCCTTGGAGGCCATATGTTTTTTTCTCCTATATGTACGTATATAAAAGTAGAGAGCTCCCGTGTACCAATCATTAAGCTTCAAGAATGATCAGCTACTCAGTATTGCACACCTAATCTCTATGCTGAGTTTGGCTGTCTAATCATTACATGAACTCCACTAGTTAGACTGGGGCTTGACTTGGCTCAGAAATCCTTGCCATAAGATGAAATTTTGATGGAAAACATTTTCTAAACTTCCTGTATCTAGAGGCAAGTCACCCTTCACCACTATTTAGCAGCCCTCTCACTAAAAAGTGGTTGGTTAAACAGTGTACCATGTTCTCCTTCCCTGTCATAGTTTTCCAAATCCAAGTATTTTGGGCAATTGAGTTTGAGATCTTAAAGGGAGGTCTTCTGGCTCAGAGGTGTCAGGTTGGTGATCTATAGGCAATATGAGGTCTGTACAATTTTTTTTTTACATGAGATTGAGACCATACTTAAAAATCAGGATCTCTCTCTCTCTCACTCACACATACAACCTAGGTTTCTGGTTCCTCTTGAAAAAGATGGAAATCTGTAAGCATTATGTCTGTATTCCTGCAG
Organism: Ceratotherium simum simum; assembly: GCF_057802395.1. Classification (NCBI taxonomy): domain Eukaryota; kingdom Metazoa; phylum Chordata; class Mammalia; order Perissodactyla; family Rhinocerotidae; genus Ceratotherium; species Ceratotherium simum. Next base: position 79,107,777 of record NC_141901.1, read on the forward strand.
AGCCACAATATGATGGAGCTGAAGCTTTTGAGGTTAGCTAGGGGAGGCAACACCCCAGTTTGTCCCCACCGCCCATGCAGTGTCTGCCTATCTGTTTCACCCATTTTCGTTACCTGCCTGGCCCCTGTAGACATTTGAAACTACTGCCCCTGATCAAGTTCAAAGACTTCATTGGAGGACCAGGAAACTAAGGTCCAGTAAGTGAGCCTGCCCAAGGTTTCATCATGGCAAAGCCAATAATAGAATGTAGGTATCAGAGGGTCTATGAATAGAGAAACAAATGAAGTGATACATTTATTAATACATCTCCAAATCCCTCTTCATCATTGCTATCTCTTTTTTTACATACTCTAGTGTTACCTATTGCTTCATACTGGTTATACTTGAAAGTTACGCAGATGCCAGTTTGTCCATTTCGTCTCCCTGTGGGTGGATAATCATAGCCTTCTTCAGGAATTGGAGGAAATTGGGGAATAGAATGAATCAGCCAGAACCCCTGGACTCTGTTCCACAGTAATAAACCTACCAAAGATACAGTTAATACAGATAAATTAGAAAAACAAAGCTCCATTTAAAAATAGAGTTCAAAGCTGCAACATTTAAGCCCATTTATACTTTAGGCTAGTGTTATATTAGGCTAATAATCATGAGGATTATGTTCATTTTTAAAAGATTTCAAAACCAATTCAGACACACATCACATTGCCCCATTACTGATAATAAGCCCCCACGAAAGGGGATCTAGGGCAGCCACCCTGTGAAGAGTTAAGAGGAATTTCATGTTGAAACCACAAGGAAAATTTGTTTTGGCAGAATGCAAATTTGCTAAATTGGAATTTGACGTTGTTAAACTATAGTCACCTGGTAAGCTTCAGATGCTGTCTTCACTGCTAAGCAGCTAAGCTATTTTCAAAAGCCGGCTAAAAAACAGAGTTGAATGAGAAAATATCAAATGAAGAAACGTACTTGAAGTAATTTGTTGTAAGAAATGGATGCTCATTTATTTACAGAAGAGTCACCCAATTCCACAAGCCCGAAAAAAAGAGGCAAAGAGAAAAAAAAGGGAAGCCATGCTAAAGCATCCCAGTTAATTGTGTTTAGTAAAAATCCCTAGAGCAGAATAACATGAAAGCCAGAAAGGCAGAAAACAGAAAGATTTTCATCATCTTGTGACATGGCAAGAAGAACCCTGTCCAACAGGTATCAGTGACTATTTCTGTGTTTATAAATATGTCAGGATAGTTTGGTATGCTAACTAGACTTTCCAGTTTGCGTATGACCCTGCAAAGATAAAACTCATTCATGTTTACCTTTTGTTAAGTGGAAACCAAATGCCTGCCAGTTATTTCTTTTTCAAAGAACACACCTTATGAAAGCACACTATTGCTCTCGCAGTAGATGTAGAATCAATACCTGTGCTGAGATAGAAAATGTTCTAAGTTCTGTTGCCTGACAGAGCTGGATGACCTTCAGGGGCTCTCTTTTGCCCAGATGAGAGTGCTGTTTGGCTGAAATCCTAACCTCGTGGTACAAATGTCACAGGATGTCAGGGCACATTTTGGCAAAGAGAACTCCCTCACTTAACACCAGGTCCTACTCCCTTTCCAGTCTTCTCTCCAAACCTTTGTAGCAACTAACAGGGTGGAGCAAGAGTGGTGGTGGGAGTTTGTTGGAGGAGAGGTTGGAGAATGTGGCGTATTATAAAAATTGTTGGGCTCCATGCAAATAGGACCTTCAGGAGGGCAACTTGGCTAAATCAAAAGCTTTCAAAGCTCATGACATTTGACAGCCATTACAAATTATATTCTTAATCAGAGGTTGCATACTGGCACCCCACAGACCAAATCTAGCCTGCAGATATGTATCATTATGCTTGCAAAGTGTTTTTAAAGGTTTATTTATTTTTTTTTTATTTTTTTTTATGAGGAAGATCAGCCCTGAGCTAACATCCGTGCTAATCCTCCTCTTTTTGCTGAGGAAGACCAGCTCTGAGCTAACATCTATTGCCAATCCTCCTCCTTTTTTTTTCCCCCAAAGCCCCATTAGGTAGTTGTATGTCATAGTTGCACATCCTTCTAGTTGCTGTATGTGGGACGCAGCCTCAGCATGGCTGGAGAAGCGGTGCGTCGGTGCGCGCCCGGGATCCGAACCTGGGCCGCCAGTAGCGGAGCGCGCGCACCCAACCGCTAAGCCACCGGGCCGGCCCTAGAGTGTTTTTAAAACTTTGAATTCATTGCCAACATTTAAAAACTGGGAGATTTTCCACAAATACTAATTTTCAACATCTCCTGAAAAATTGCATCCCTATAGGGCAAGTTGAATAGTAACTGCCCCTTTAGACCAAGTATGTACTCTCGAGTTCTCCAGTTACCTGCTAGTTCAGCCCACTTTGCTTGCTGACATCACTTGCCTGCCCCCGAAGACATTTGACTTGGGAACGTTCTGAAGAAGACTTGTTGCCATGAAAAGTTACTCATGATATATTAAGTTGAAAAACAGTCATTAAGTAGTTTTATAAAAATGTTTAAAAACATGTATCATAGAAAAAGTAGAAAGAATTAAGTGTGATTATCAAATGGGTATTAGGATTACAGATTTTTTGTTTACTGGCATTTTGAATTTTTCTGTAACACATATACATACATATATAGTTTATAAATAGAAAAATGCCAAAGTTACTATAATAAAAATTACTATAATATTACAGTATATAACAAAATATATAACAAAAATTACTAATATAAAAAACTATTTAAAAGTAATTTTCAAAAATGTTTATATACATGGAACTGTATACTAAGATGAGTGAGTTTTACTCTGTATAAATTATACCTCAATAAACCTGGCTAAAATTTATGTGTATACACACACACACACACACACACACACACACTGGCTGATATTCACTGTAGTAAGTACATGGATTTCTGCTCTAAAGCATATATTAAAAAATATGTTAAGAAATAAAATGAGATTTGTGAAAAGGAGATTGCCAAGTCAAATTATGTAATTATAACCTGTGATATAGAAATCATGCATTTTGATAACTCAAAATAAACCATTAAGAAGAAAAACTATCTTTTTAGTGTGGAATATAAGAATATTCAAGATGCGATGTTTAGGGAACTGTTGATTTCCGGTAGGAGAGAGAAATTAAAAGCCTTTGTCATACCTTTGGTGTGTCCATACTTTCTGCTATAATTCACAGATTTAGGGACTCCATCATTGTATATTAGATAGGCTGTGTTGTTTCTCTGCAGGAACATATTAGAGTTATAATGGCATAAATCTTCTACTTACAAACATTCACAAAATTTCTACCAGCTAACCAGCCTACAGTACAGAGCTTTCATTAATACACGAGAAGTCATCCGTTCCCCTAATAGGCAGCTTCTCCATCAATATGAATTCTGTGACATGCAAGATGGGGGACGGAATTTCATTGTCAACTGTGCACGGTTTTGTCCTGTGTGACAGGAGCCCTATGCATTGTGATGTGTGTGTGAGGGCAATATTACAATTTCTCTTGGTTGTTTTGGACCGGTGTTTCTGATTTGGCAACCAGTGTATAATAAAGGAATACTTAAATATTTGTTCAGGAAATGAAGTAGGAACAACCAGCCAAGGATTACACCTGGATTTTTTTCCATTGATATTATAGGCACAATGCAGAACTGGCTCTCAGGGCTTGATTTCCTCTGCCTACTTTTTGCTTTGTCACTCAGTCATAGGTTTGTGTTTAATCAGGATTCTTCATTCTCTGTTCCCCCTACCTCCCTATAGGGGAGGATTTTTCTTTAATTTATTTCTCAGTGTCACTTCACCTTTGTAACTTGATATTTCCCGGCTTAGAAAAAGTGGCAAAATTGAATGTGTGATATTGGATTTCACCTGTTAAGGCAAAATACTCGTAAATTCTCCAAACAGTTGGCCAAATCGCTGAGTCAGAATGAAGTTATTATTTTGATAATATCTCTTAGTCGTGTTTTGGAAACTTGCTTATATTTGTTCTGTGTGGTTCTGTTTCGTTTCTGTCATGAAGTAGTGACTTTTATTGAAGTCAATAGTGTCGATATTAAAAAATCTCAGCAACATAATTAAAAGCAGGAAAGGAAACCCATTCCCTTAAAAAAGTCCCTTGCTTTTCTCACAGAAAAAAAAGTCAATAATGGAGTCTCTTACAGTTGCTTAATTATTTGATGTAATCTAAAAATATTTTTTTTAAATGCGCGCCATAGTCTGTGTAGCGTTCTTGGCTACTGTTTTTAGGAATATCCAGGGAAGTAAGCTGTTTTTTAACCCTTGTTTTCCGTAATTGACCATAGCTACAGTTGGTGTTCATATCTTCTGCTGGAGAGCTCTGACAGTCAGTTATTCTATGAGCCTGCATTGAATGTGGTAATGAGGCCATTGTGTGCTTTTGGGGTGCAAAGTGGAGGAGCTCTAGGTAGATTCAGGGAGGAACTTTACCCTCATAATAGATGAAGTTTATTAATTCTAACCAGGAGTGTAACAGCCAGTTAAGGCTAAACAGATATAGCTGTAGTGAAGAAAGGCTCCCTGATAAAGAGGAAAGATCATGGATTTAAGAAGAGGTAGTTCTGGGGCCGGCCCCATGGCGTAGCGGTTCGCTCTGCTGCTGGCGGCCCAGGTTTGGATCCTGGGCGTGCACCGATACACTGCTTGTCAGGCCGTTCTGTGGCGGCATCCCATACAAAGTGGAGGAAGATTGGCACGGATGTTAGCTCAGGGCCAGTCTTCCTCAGCAGAAAGGGGAGGGTTAGCATGGATGTTAGCTCAGGGCTGATCTTCCTCACACACACACAAAAAGAATAGGCAGATCTAGGCGTGTGCCTTTGGACAACCTTATTCCTTTACCACATATGTTGGGTATTATTTTGACTACGGATGTTGAATAAGAGGGGCATGGTCTCAGCCTCCAGTCTAGCCAGAAATATAGGCAAGTACAGGCAACTGCAATATAATTTCATGAGTGATATTATGAAGGTATAGGAAGATTCTTATTTGCAAAGGCAAAAAGAGGGAAACAATTCCAAATGTAACGCACATCACCTGGCTCACCTTAACATTTGGGATTTAAAACCAATTGATCTGATGTTGCACTCTGCTCTCTGTTAGAAGCTCAATTCCAGGTCAGGAGATAGGGGAGTTATGCTCTCGTGGTCACTTCTGGCACATAGTTATAGCTTCCAAAGAATACCCAGTCTCACTTGGATATCACCCACTACTGTTGCTCCTCTTCCTTTGGCTCCATGCCAGTCAGACATGGAAATCAACCCATTTACTGTCTTTTTTTCCCCAGAATCGGTCACTCAAGGCATTGTGTGAGCAGGTTTTACTGAAGGTATGAAATGTTCAACGGTTTTACATCACCATGCTGCCCTGCCCCCAGTCTCCCTCCATGTTTCTTACACTTTTTAATTCCTAGCTCCCATCTCCCCCTTTTTTATTTTGCAGAGCAGTTTAGCTTTCTTTCTCTCTTAGGCTCTGGGGCTACTTTTCCGCCTCTAAAGATCAATTATATTCTGCCGAACTAAGAACCATCTGTTCCAACTAAGGTAAAGGACAGAGGCTTTGTGGTATAGCTCTTTCCTTTCCCCTCCCCCAGCAATCTCTGCGATGGGGAAGGGGACAATGTAGGTGCTGATTTTCTCACTGGTGGGTTATCCTGCCGGTCTCCATCTCCAACCTTGCAAAGGAACAGCAGTGGCAAGCAGTTTTGATTTTATTTAATAATCTATTTATTCAAAACAGGGTTGTTGCTGAGATTACATAATTTTTAAAAGCACCTGGAACCATACTTGGCACATCACATGTACTCAAACAAGTTTTAATTGTGTCACTTGGCTCTGAAGGCTGGTCTTAATGGCAGGTGAATAAAGTGAATATTAGCATACACAGTGACAGCTACCTGTACATTTTGAGTAAATACTCAGATACGTATGTGCAGTAGTGGTAGAGGCTAACACAGTATTGTTGTGGGGATTAAATTAGTTGATATATGTAAAGGCCCAGCACATTCTAAGTGTTGAGTCATTTTATAAATTTACTTCTTTATAAGTTATTGTTAGGAAATGCATATGATGTTAGGAAATGCATGAGTGTAATTGGATGTTAATTATTATTCAATTTTACTTTTCACTCCTGGTTGGAAAGCAGTATCTTGTCACTGAACAGCAGATGGTGCCTGGAACACTGGGAGACTGCCCACATTGAGCCAGCAGGCCTACTTGCCTATGTCTCTTTGGCTGGTTAGCTCATTGCCTGATGAATCCAGATAGCAGGTTTAATCTCCATTCAGGCAGGTTCTAGGGCCTTGAACCAGAGCCCTAGCTCTCAACCTATCATTTTGAAAATGATTAATTTAAAGGAAGACTGAGAGGGACCCTTTACTTGGGTCACCACCACTCATCACCACCGTGGCATAAACAACCCGTAACTCATGGTATGTTGATCACAAATCTATATGCAGTGTAACAGGAGAGGGCTCTTCTCCATATTTCCATTAGGGAGATAAAATAGCAAGTACTGAGTGAATTGGCAGAGTTTGGGAACCAGAAGACTACAATATGCAACTAGTTCACACTTTGCCCAGTGATACCATTGGACACGTGCCAAATGTACCAACAATTTGGCATTGCTGTAGAGTTTGATGATATATACCCTGAGGTCTTGGTCAGGTTGATTCAGGAAGTTGTCCTGGGCTAGTTCTGAGCTATCTTACTTCAAGTTGCTAGGATTGGGATTAGGTGGGTGAGCAGGAAAAATCTTTTAAAGGCTTTGGATTCTGTTTTATGCATTTTATATGATTCAAATGAATGATTAACTCTAACATACCTTGGAGGCATATGCTTCATACAGCTGTTGTAATGTCCTCCCCAAAACACTCTTGGTGGTATTCATTAGTTGCTTACTCCTCCTCCAGCTTCTGGTTGTAGAGTCTAGGTATAGGTACTCTAACCCAGTCTCTCTACTCTTCTCGTCTTGCCTTTTAGGTAACTTATAAAAGGTAAACCTAACAAAGGAAATAATTACAAATCACTAACATTTATTGACTGCTTTCCTAGTGGCAGCCACTGTGTTAAGCACTTAAGTTTATCATTTCTCTTATGTTTCACAGCTATAAGGAAAGGGATTTGCTCAAACTCTCTTCCTCTTATTTCACCCTTATCTTTGCTCCTTCCCAGAGAAGAAAATGCAAATCTAACTGGACATGTTCTAAGACATTAACTGGTTTCCTGGGTGGGGTCCCTGGAGAGGAAGTGCATGTACAGTCAGAGTGGCTCTCTCTGTTGTTTCCACAGTCCATATGGCTGCAGTGGGGAGAAGGCCAAGGCCCAGGCCTGGACCGGAGAGATCTTAGATGTATTTTTCTCTTCTGCCCTAAGTACTTGGCACGCTCATCTCTTTGCAGCTGGCTGGCTGGGTCTGAGATGTGGATTTGGGCTTCAGGGTAGGTGGAGGCTCCCTTAAGCCTCTGGCCTAAGCCATGTTCTTCAGCTCAGTTTATCAGAATGCTCTACATTGAGGATTCTGGGCCAAGACCAGCTAATTAAGTAGGCACTTTGCTTTCCTTTACTATTGTCTCCCATTTGTATATCTCTTTTGATTATCTCAGAAGGAGCAGAGGTAGTTGGGCCTATATAGCATTCAGGCATTCTTGGATCCTCTAGCCTAGGGTTTCTCAATGTGCTCTATTCACATTTTGGGCCAGATCAGCCTTTGTTGTGGGGGCTGTCTTGTGCATTGTAGGATCCCTGGCCTCTACCTTAGATGCCAGTAGTACTCCCCAGTTGTGACAATCAAAAATGTCTCCAGCCATTGTTGAAAGTTCTCTGAGGGCAAAAATCAACCTGGTCAGCCAAATACTCTCTAATAGCACAAACCACACAATTAACCCTCAAACACTTGCAGTGAAGCAAACACTGTAATGCATTCACTGTCACCATACAACAGTGTCTCAACTGCCCACAAAAGCTTCTCACTCTTCACTTGGTTCTCTTCCATCTATGCTTCTATTTGAGTAAACTCTTTCCTGCCCTGTCCATGCTTTCTTGCTCTCAGGGCAAGGTCCTCACATTTGGGAGGAGACATGAAATTATTTTTTGGTGCTGACTTGGTGTTACTCTGCCCTTTAACTCTCATGCTAAGTTGTAGCAGCTTGAGAATGTGTCTCATTGTTTGCTTAGCTCAGCATTCTCTCTGACAGATGTTGCTAAGTAATACGTCCATTCAGTTGTGGCAATAATAAATTTTGTATATTGATCACAACTTGGTGGCCCATCAGTGAAGGGTGTGTGAACTATCAGTGTGCCATGGCACCCCCGTTGAGAACTAGTGCTTTTAAACATTTTTCCTGGGTGACCGTCTTCAATTATATGCTGAAGATTCCCAAATCTGTTTCTAGCCCAGACTTCCATGCTAAGGTCAAATAAACCTAAATGCAAAGATGTTCCAGAGACCACCACTTCATGTTTTTGAAACTTTGTTTCAAAAATTTTGAAATATTGTTTATAATATCTTATTCCAAATCTGCTCATCCCCTGCTATTAGGGCACACCTCCACACAGTCACAGAAACCAACAACCTGAAAGTCTATTTAACTTCTCCCTCTCTCCTACGATCTTCACCTTCCATTACCAAGTCTTCTCAGAGTGTTCCTTCCTCTTTGTTTTCACTACTACTTCTTTAACTCGGGTCCACACCTCTTCTCACCTGTAATGCTGCAAAGGTCCTATTGGTCCCTATGGCTCTAGACTGGTCCCCAGCCAGCCAGCCTCAAAAGTACTGCCAGAGGGCTTTCTAAAATGCAGATCTGACCACATCATGTCCCTGCCTGAAGTCCTTCGATAGCTCCCTTTCGAGGTCAAGTTCAGAGTCTACAGCTCAGTACGCAAAACCCTTCATGACCTGGCCCTCACCTGTCTCTCTAAGTTCACCTCGTGGTGTTTCCCCACATTCTTCTAAAGTGCCATCAATACTGCACTGCTTCCAAACTTTCTCCATTGCTTCTTGCCTCTGGGCCTTCTCGTTGCTCCTTCATTGGCCTGAGATGCCCTTGCATCTCCCTTGTTTTTCTAACTCATAATTGTTCTTAAAACTTAGCTCAAAACTACTTCCTCAGAGAAGACTCTTGGGCTCTGTGCTCCCCAGTGCCCCATCAATGCCCTTACCACATAACTATGAGTTCCTTGAGGGCAAGAACTATGTTTTGTTCATATTTGTATTTTCAAAACTCAGCACAGGGCCTGGTATGAAATCAGTAACTTTTGCTGAAAGACTGATGAGTGAGCTTCTCTGTGTTCTCTAGCCTGAAGTGTACACAAAGCTTGCCGTCAATTACGGAACAAAAAAGTGATCAAAGCTTCAGGGGAATCTGTGACTATGACGCAACACGGTGTTTAGTCTCTTTGACACTGTGCAAGAGCCAGTGACCTACCACTCACTCCAACAGCTGCCTGTGCTACCTCATAAATGAGGTTAAGCATACAGTGCTGTGTATGATCAAGCCCTCTTCTTCTCATAAGGAGAAGTCCAAGCTCCAGTGTCAGAAAAAAAGTAATCTGCCTTCTCTCCTTTGTCAGTATCTAACAGGATGCTGGAAGATTTCTGTTAGGAAAGCCAGAATGCAGTAAAAGGAAATTGCCAACTGAGAGAAGTTGTCAGCTCTTCCCCACCTTTGTGGCTACCAGCCTTGCCTTGCTGGGAGCAGTGAATCGGGCCCATGCAGGGCTGCTTAGCTCTTTCTCTGGGGGAAACTCCCTTACTCAGAAGCCTACCACTATCTGGATATTTGGTCCATTTACACACTTGAACTTTTCTTTTTAGAGAAGAGAGTCAGAGTGAAAGTTCTGCTTAGGAACTTCGCAGTGAACCAATACTCCGACACTCTGGCTTTCTGCTGTCATGCACCAATCCTTACATTTCTTTTACCTACCAATCCACAGCTTCAGCTTCTTCATTTCTGCATGATATTGTCGCCTCCAGGATCCCGAGGAGGCCAAGGAAGAGCAAAGCAAGGGTTGTGCTTAGAAGTCTTGCTGTCATTTTCTATCTGTCACCTTTATTCCATGGCACAGCAGGAAACTTTCCCCATAGATTGTGGAGTCTGAGTTTCAAGTCTCTCTCAGGCTGTGCTGGCTCTGATGTTTGATTCCATTTACCTCTGCTCTTTCCTGTTTGGGCATTTTCAGAACGGGACGAATCCCACGTAACTGTGTGATTCTGTCACAACAGGCCAGCGTGACTCTGGATGCCTTTGTGCTGAATTGTTGACTGGTTTGCAAAGTCACCAGAAAGTTCTGGAGAGAAAAAAGGGATATATAGTTAACTCTTTGGAGTGAACATCATGTAGTGTGAAGTTCAGTGGACAGGGGAACTCCTTGTTGATAAGTACATATTGAATTAAATACATTTCATGTTTTTTTTTTCCCTCATGATTGTCTCTCTGTGAGAGCAAATGCTTGTGGTTCACACACTAAACAGAAATGACAAAACCTTATGTCTTGGTAATAATTAGGGTCTATCACTTGTAATATTCTCTATCTTAAGGAAACAGTTCCAAAAGGGCACTTCCAAGGGTTGCGTCAAAGTAAGAGCATGTTGTATTTTACCAAAGATATTTACATAGCCTCTCTACCTCCTGGTTTTAGCCACTCAGCGTGGTGCTTTACTTTAAAGAGGCCTTGGTGTCCAATTGGCTATAATGCAATCAGGTAAACATATTGACCGCTCACTCTTCAGGTCAAATAAAAAATGTTGTAAACATCTGTTTTGCCCAAACTCTTCTTTCTCATTCTTGAAACTGAATCTGAAGTTGAAGGCCAAGAGAAAATGGCCCATTACCATAACGACTATAAAAAGGTAAGACCACTCTTTTTTTGAAGGAGGAAAAGGGTAGGTAGGCATATGAAAAGAATTTCTTTAAGTGCATGATGCTTTTGAATCAATTATTAAAGATGCTGTCATAATATATAGCAGTTTATCTCATGCCTGGAAATCATTATGGCTCTGATCTGTCCCTCTGATTATGGGTCCAGATCAGAGTCACTTAGGGATCCAGACCAAACTGGACCCTTGCAGATGGGTTGAGCTGGAATTGTTCAGGATTCTCAGGGTTCATAGGAAAGGGAGAGATTGAGGCTCCATTTCTCCTAAGACAGAGTTTCGTGAGGGATATTCTGGACCACTCGCCCACATTTTCCTGTGGTGCCTGCAAAAAGGGAAGAATTCTGGGCTTCAACCCAAACCTGCTAAATCAGAATCCTTCCAGTTGGGCTCAGAAATCTACATTTTTTACAAGATTTTGGGTGATGCTGTGCACTCTAAACTTTGAGACTCATTGCCCTGAGGCCAAGGCTATGCTGTATCTGGTAGATTCACAATGTACCAAATTGATAAACCAAGAAACATTTTTCTGACCATTCCTCCACAGGTATCATTTTGTCTTATATACATTTTTACTTCATTTAGGAAAAAGGATTTCAGCAACCCCAACCTTTCATTAATTTTTTTAAAAATTTCATAGCATGAAGTATACTTTTCTAAGTTAATGTGAAATAAAATTAATTTTATTTATATTGTGGTATACCTTTTGGTATTACAATGGTAATAGCTGAGTATACCAGGCTTAGGATTCATTGATGCTTTTAAAGAATATAAGCAACTTGTTTTCATTTATGTATGCTAAAGAACAATTGTTGAACGGAGTATAAAATAATTCCTGCTTTCTCATCATTACATGCTTAGCACAGTGCCTGACAAATAGTAAATGATCCATAAATGTTAGCTAAGATTATTTTTACTACAACTTGAGCCCTTTCTGTGATTGGGATGGGGAACATCAGTGTTAGGATGGACTTTGCTAAGTCCAATTTTATTTCAAGGTCTGGAAAAATGCCGTTAGGTTACTTTCTTTCAGATGTTGCTTTCAATAAGCTTTCTTATCTCCCAATTTTGCTGACCTGATCATGCTGATTCTCAGTCAACAACCTTCCTTATGCAATCACTAGGTGTTAAACACTGTACTGGACATTGAGGGGCTCCATGGATTTCAACATTACCCTAAACTCTAGTTTTCAGTGTGTCCCAGTTTTTTACCGAAAATAGCAAAGTAATGTTGTGGAAAGAAACACAGTGAATTTGGTGGATGGAGAAAATGCAAACTGGACAGAATGTTTTTTACAATATTAGCTACCTTTGAAGCCCAAGTAGTACAATATTATGAAAATACCATGTCACCTTCACATGATTACCTCTAAAAATAGTAGAAAGTGTCTTCATTGTAATTTGGCCAAGAATAATGAACAATGAAGAGTTCTTCACTTGGTAATGGGCTTCTTATTCTGTGGTTGACGGTTTGCATTCATTCATTCAATAATTCTGGAAAATCTCTGTCTTGATATCTTTGAATTTTTCCTCTTCCACATTCTCTTTATCATATCTTTCTAGTACCTTTTATGTTTCTTTCATATATTCTATCTCCTGTGCATAAACATTAATCCTTGATTCTTTATTTGGATCTCTCTTCCAGTTCTCTAATGCTCTCTTTGGCAACATGAATCTATTCCTTAATTGATAAATTATTTTCCAAATAACTAATTCTTTCTTCAGTTGTGTTTAATCTGTTTCTTAATTCACTTGTTAATGCATTTCTAGAAGTTCTATTGGGTTCTTTTTCAAATTTACTTGGTCTTTTCTTATGATTCTTTACTTCTTGCTCAAGAGAAGATAAGCTCTATCTCAGGAAGAAGATATGCTCAATCTTTTATTTCTATAAAAATAAACAATATATGATTTTATCATATATATGATACAATATATGATTTTATGTTTTGTGTCTGATAATTTCAATATCTGAAGTCTTTGCAGATCAGACTTTGCTATGTGTTGTTTCTATGACTCTCTCTCACAATACCTTGCTACCATGTGTACTTTTGATTTTTGGCTATGAGTTCATATTCCTTGAAGCTTTATCTGTGAGAATTTTTTGAGACTGAGATAAAATTGGACCAGACCCTGGTCTGTGCTGGTTTCATTAAAGTTCAGTCATCCTGTGAGGACTCCTGGGAGTCAGACTGCTGGCTTTATTTATTTATTTTCAATAGCTTTTTGAGGTATGGTTTACATACCATAAAATTTATCTAAGTTCAACTTTTTTTTTGCTGAGGAAGATTCGCCCTGAGATAACATCTGTTGCCAATCTTCCTCTTCTTTTTTTTTTTTTGGCTTGACGATGAGTCACCCTGAGCTGACATTTGTGCCAATCTTCCTCTATTTTGTATGTGGGTCTCCGCCACAGCATAGCTGCCAATAAGTGGTGTAGGTCCATGCCTGGGAACCACACCCAGGCCGCTGAAGCAGAGCATGTCCAAGTTAACCACTAGGCCATGGGGCCAGCCCCATGTTTGACTTGTTTTTGTTCAAACTTTTGCAAGATTGTTGATGTACTACCAAGTAAAATCTAGAATGTGACAGACTGAAGGAAAAAGTTGACATACTTGTTGCAAGAAGAAGGGGAAGAGACTTGAATTATTTTGATGAGAAGGGATGAGACAAGCAAAATGACTCAGATATTTGTAAAATAAAGAATTGTTCATAAGACATATAGTTAAAGGAAAATATAAGTAGAATAAGTGGAAGAAGGCCAGAGAATTTTATTTGGTTAATTCCTACTCATCATTCAGGTGGCTTTGTGGATGCCAATTCCTCCTGGAAGCCATCCTTGATCTCTGTCTCAGTCTGGCTTCAGTGTCCCTGCACAGTCCCAGAGCTCACTGTACTTTTTCAATTAGAATAATTATTACAATGTTTTCTAATTACTTGGTACTTTTCTGAGGCTTCCTCAAGAGAGCAAAGGTCAGCAAACTCCTGTGGGCCCAATCTGGCCCACTGCCTGTTTCTGTAAATAAAGTTTTATTGGAACACAGCCACACCCATTCATTTATGTATTATGTATAGCTACTTTATGCTATAATGGCAGAGCTAAGTAGTTGCAACAGAGATTATATGGCCTTCAAAGCCTAAAATACTAACTCTTTGATTCTTTACTGAAAACTTGTCCTAGTGTATAATCTCTATCAGGGCAGAACAGTGTCTACCTTGTTTGCTATTGTATCTCTAGCACGTACCACCACGCTTGTCACCTAGAAGGAGCTAAATAAATGTAGGTGAATGTATGGATTGAATAAAAAAGTTTTCAGAGACTTCTATTTTGGAGTTATGTGGAATTTAGAATGAATTAAATCTAATCAGAGAAATAAACAAAAGTGGGTATGTAGGTAAAATCCCATTTTAAAGAACTTCATTATAATATTCTGTTAGGGAGGCAGCTGGTTATAGTAAAAATAATCAGGCAGACCTGGGTTCCATACCTGGCCCTGCCTCTCATTAGCCACGTGGTTTTGACCCTTTAACCTCATGAGTGTCAGCTTCCTTTTCTAAAGGTCAGACTCATGATCTGTACCTTCATGATCTTTACTTCATAGAGTGCTGTCAGGATTCAGTGAGATGCTGTGTGCAAAGCCTCTGGTACATAACTGGCTCTCATTAAATGCTGGTTTCTTCCAACCTTGTTTCCTTTTCTTGCATGACACAGTTATTTCCTTATCCTTACAGATGGACTGAAAATAGTCCTTTGATGATAGGATTTTAATGGCCACAAATAAGCCTACATCACTCATGTTTTCAACGGTCTTTATGCAGATAGAAGTCAATGTTCAATTCAAATGTAGTGCCCTGTTGTTGAAGGCATGAAGCTGAATTTTCATCCTGCCCCAAAGAGCAATCACCCTTTGATTCTCCCGTTACTTCACAGCTTAAACATCCCTGCAATAAACACAGAATCCATCTGAGCTTAGAATTCTCCTGTAATTTTTAAATGACTAAAATGCTAGAAAAAGTGATGGATTGGGCAAGAGGCATTTCTCAGTGTTGGGTAAGTTCTGCCTAGTATAGTGTAAGTAGAATAAGACTCTTGAATCTTAGCAAGGCTCTTTCCACTATTCTAGTCTGCCTGTTAGCTGTGTGACTTTGGGCAGCTCACTTATCATCTCTGAGCTAGTTTACTTTAAAATAGGGATTGTTTCCACCAAATCACAGGGTTTTTGTGAGAAATAGATAAGATAATGTAGGTCTCAATGGGTGGGAAGTTTAAAAATGGTATAGAAATACAAGTTTCTGTAGTAGCATGGCCTTTTCTCTCCTTCTGTTGGTATCAGAATGCTTCCTTTCTCTCTCTAATGAGTGGAGGGGCTGACCATCAATGGGATATAGGGACTCTGATGTAGTGGGAAAGAGCATGTCATTTGGGGGCAAATGGGCTGGGTTGTCCTCCTGCCTCTGTCACCTAGTAACTGTGTGACCTTAGCAGGTTAGCTAACCCTAGTGTCTTCCTTTGTAAACTTGGATAGTAATACCTACTGCACGGGGTTCTTGTAAAGGATTAGAGGAAATAATATTTGCAAATTTCCTGACATATCAAACCCTCACTAAATGGTTGCTACTGTTATTTTTATTTTCAAGTCTAAACATTTGGAAAGAGATATCTTTCAATGTGTGCATTTTCGTAGAGTTTTCTTCCAACCACATTTTTGGATTTCTCCATCAATTCTTTGTTGTGGGATTTCCTGCGCCCAATCCTAGAGGCTCCTGAGGGCCTTGTTCCAGTTCTCTGCCCTAACGCTATTGGTGCTGAGGAGAGCCTGGCAAAAAAGTTAGGATTTCTCCTGGCATTTCGTGATGAGTTTCTCTTCCTTTGTAATAGGCACAAGTATGAAAATAAGTGAGCACCTATAAATGGAATCTTCATTAGGTAACAGGTCACCCTTTCTTTCTACCATAATTATGCGTATGAGTTGTTATACTGTTCTTGAAACATCTGCTTGACAAATCCTTTTAGAGTCACACTTTGAACATAACTCAGCGCATATCCTCCCTTGATAGCAAAAATAAGCCACTCTACAGCTGAAAGCAACATGACATTTCTACTAGATATCAATATTTTTCAATCTGACATTTAGTAAATCATAGGCAGCCAAAAAAATACCAGCTGCCTCTAAGATTATTATTCACCATTATTGTTATTATTATTATGTATTAAGATCCACCGAAGTGATATTAAGATTGTTCATATGAGTGCTCCCTTTTCTTATATTAGTTGAACATTTTTCTCTGAAATCTTTTTGTTCATGAATGCCCAAGAAAATAGCCAGGCAAAGGAAAAACCTGGGCAGAGAATTAGAAGAACTTCTCCAGCACATTCCAAAGACAGAGAGAGAGGCTGTCTCGTGTACAGTTCTTCCCTCTATCACAGCATGCTGCAACTGAATTGATATATTTATGCATGTTTGAAGGGTCTTAAATAGCTAGCACTTTTGTATGTCTCTCTGTCATGGAAGATAGAGATGATGCTTACAGAAGCTCTTCTCCGACTTAAGAGAAAATTCTAGTCATTTTAAAATTTAAATTTATAGGGCTGGCCCCGTGGCTTAGCGGTTAAGTGTGCGCACTCCACTGCTGGCGGCCCAGGCTCGGATCCCGGGTGCGCACCGATGCACCGCTTCTCCGGCCATGCTGAGGCCGCGTCATAAGTACAGCAACTAGAAGGCTGTGCAACTATGATGTACAACTATCTACTGGGGCTTTGGGGAAAAATAAATAAATAAATAAAATAAAATTTAAATTTATAAAAATTTTACCATACCTTTCCTAGTAATTTTCTGCCTCAAATACATCCACTGGGCCTTCTATAGGTTAATAAACTCCAGGATAAGAACCCCTGGACCTGTAGTGACAACTACATCATTTTCACTGGGGCCTGGAAATAAGACAACACTCACTAACTCGTTGCAAAAGTGAAAATTCGTAAGATTCACATAAAGTCTCTGAGAATTCTCTCCAACTCCAACTTTCTTGTTGCCTGCAAGTAATGATTCTCCATCCCTGTATATTTCAAGGCATACCTAAGAAAAGGAGATTTTTCTTGTGTAGAGCCAGGTAGAGATTGACTCCTGTTGATATTTTGTCCAGAGTATTACTCTAGGAAATTGAGTTTCCTTTTGTAACTTTGTTTCCTTGAGCCACACAAGCCTGAGGAAGGACAACCAAAGTGTGAAAGCAGAAGTAGGCCTCATCATAGCAGCAATCTTTGATTTTAGCCCCTCCAGCTCTGGATTGGTGTACAGTCTGGATATTTATCTCTAATGGTAACTGGAAGGACCCTTTGATGCAAAATTTGACATGTAATTATCATTTATCAATGATAATTATAGCTAATATTTATTGAACACTTACTCTTTGCCAGGCACTTTTCTAAGTGCTTTATGTTTTTTCTCACATAATCCTCACAGCAATCTTGAGAGATGGGCACTACTATTATTCTCATTTTATAGATGGAGAAATTTGTCTCCATTCACAGAGCTAATAGGTGGCAGAACAAAGATTCACACCTGCCCTGCCTGACTCCACAGCCCAGAGCCCATTCTCTCAGCTACCTGCCCACCTTCCAGATGAGAGCCAACTTCGTATTTAACTGTACAGCTATCTTGGACATGGATCTCTGCACCATACTGTGCATTATACACAATAGGGTTCTGGCACCTACTTCTGGTTTCTCTGACTTCAGAGCTGGGGGAGGTCTTATTGAGGAGAACAGCCTCAGTTCTGGTCGGGGCCATTATCTGTTCTGTCAGTTCCTGCTGAGAGACTCTCAGTGTCCCACACCATTTTTGTTCCATCCTGCTCCAGCCTCAGATGGTTATGTCCTTTTTATTCTGACTCATTGCTCAGTAGACCTGATTACTCAAGCTTTGCTTGAGTGCCAAGGCCTAGTCAGGAGCTTGCTAAGGAGTGCTGACCCCTTCCCGTCATGCATGAACTCCAGGACGGCTGTGCTGTGCTGGAGCACTCTGTCTTATTAGCAACGTGAACACTTTGTGCTGCATCGTTGACTCTCTACACTCAATACTGCCATTCCTGGGCCTTTGTTCTCTGGCCAGCTGTGCCTGTGATCTCCACACTGTGGTGATCAGAGGGCAGGAGGTGCCTTCCCCACTTTCCCAGGAAGAGGAACTTCCTGATTGGGGTCTGAGCTGAAGCAGCTCTTCCTATGTTGAAATCTTTTGAGTGTTTTCATTAAACTATTCTGTGTCGTGGTGGTGGTGGTGCACCATTCATTCATTCATTACATATTTATTAAGCACCTATTTATGTTCCAGGTACTGTGCTGAGCGTAGGGGTTGCCATGGCGACCAAGATAGAAATTATTTCAGCTGTCATAGTTTACCATTTTTGAACGAATCAGACACGTGAAGAGGCAATTGCAATATAATTTGATAAAGACTCTGATAAGGCAATAATAGAGTATTTTGAGAGTGCATAGAAGGGGCACCTGCACCAGAATTGAAGGTCTGGGGCGGATTACCTGGTAGAAGTGACATTTGAGATTTGATGGATGACTGGAAGAAGTTAGGCAGGTAAAGAGGTTGGTTATTGATTAGTGAGGAAGAGAAAGGGTGTTCAAGACAGAAAGAGTAGCAAATTCAAAAGCCCACAGGCAGAGAAAGCATGCAGAGCCTGGGCAACCACAATTAACTCAGGATAGCCGAAGCCGAGTTTGAAATAGGGTGTGGCAGGATATGAAGCTAGAGAGGTGAACAGGGGTGGGGATAGGAAGGGTGGCTATCATTTAATTTTTCTATGTATCACGTAGGTACCACTTGCTTTCACAGACTAACCTACTGTAGCTTGGGTATTTAGTGGCAGGGGATGGGACTGAGGAGTAACATTTGTTGAGTTCTGCTGTGTGCTGGGGATGATGGATGATCACAGAGACCTTTGGTCCTGGATCCCAGCCCATACCATCCAGGGGCCCCAAGCCAGCCAAGTACCTCCCTCCCCCAGGTAGAATCCCTTGTGGCTCAAGATGTGCCAGAGCCTTCCTCCTGCTGCTGCCAACAGTGTTCTCCACTCCAAAAACTGATGCCCTTAATCAAGGTCCCCTCTGCTATCTCTGCTGCTGCTGCTGCTGAGTCCCACAGCCAGGCCTGACATGGCCACTATTGCTGGGGTTGACCTCACTGCACCACTAAGTACTAGGAACTGATCCAGGCCTTTCATATTCACCAGCAACTCTACAAGTAGGGGTAGTTATCTCCGTTTCTACAAATGGGGAAAGTGAGGCTCAGAGACACCAAATTATTTGTTGTAAGCCACAAGGCTATAAGTAGCAAGGCAGAATTTGGACCTGGTCTGATTCCAAAGCCACTACAACCACACAACAGTGCCTCTTTCCCTGTCAGTATCATGGTTCTTATTAGGATTCTTTAAGTCAGCCCTTTAGGTTTTCTCCTTGACCGTTTTCTTGAAGATGAGTCCCCCAAAGATTGGGTCAGAGGCTTCTGGGGGGCCTCTCCAAGGGTTGTCCCTTAAATGTGTCCCTCCCACAGAAGAAGGACCAAATTCAGATACTACAAATCCTCAGGGTATGTTCAATGGCCAATAGCAGCATGCCCTACCAGGCTCTATCCCCAAGATTTAAGACAGCCTCTGCATCCCCACTTTGATTAAGAACATAACAAAAATTTCTGATGTTGGCTAGTATTTTAAAATTCCTCCCAGGGGATCTGGTGATTTTTTATGCAAACAGGTTTTTAGGCAGTGTTTGGCATATCTGAGCATATCGCCTACGTGCAATTAGCAGGTGAGGTTCCTTCTCTGTGTGACCCTCCCCGGACTCTCATTGCGTGTTGTTTTGATTTACTTTTATTTTTGTCACCTTGTTTCATTACCATTTTAATGTTCAATTTCAATACTAAATAAAATAGATTTTTCTGTCCCTTTGCTCCTTCCTGCATCTTCTCTGAAACACCAGTAAAGCCCAGGGACAAGTCTTGTAGATCCTAGCAGTGGAAATGGACGTATTTGCTAGCTAGGGCTCCAGCTTCAGAGAAGGGTACTAATGAATCAATCACCATGCTTTTATTAAGTGTCTCTTCACTAAAAGCATAGCTTTCCCTGCAGCCAGACGGCCCTGGCTCTGCACTCCTGAAGGTAGTCTGGACCCTGTCATTAATTACTCTTCTTCCTGGCAGCAGGTATAGAAGAAGCAATTTTCAAATTGTTTTTATTGATCACAGGGCATTTTCTCCAGAATGTCACTCTCTATAAAAAAGGGGGATATAATTATTTCCAGTTAACATAGTAAAAAAAATTTACATAAGAGAGGCAGTTTACATAGTGGTTAGGATTACACAGTTTGGAGTCAACCCACCTGAGTGTGAATCCTGGCTCTGTCCTTTACTAGCTGTGTAAAATAGGGCAAGTCACTTCAACTCCTTGAACCTCAGTTTCTCCCTCTGTAAAATGAATAATATTAGTTCATAGAGCTGTTATAAGGATTAAGTTAGCAGGGATTAAACAAGACAGAGTAAATAGTTTGGCCCAGGATGTAATTATAATTATTATTATTGCTTATTATTATCAAGAAATCCATCTACCTGTCTGTCTCCAGGCCAACCTGATATATATTCATCTGTTTCTTGGGATTCTCTTTTCTCTCATTCTTCTTCAAATGAGTACTCTGTCTCCTGATAGAAATGTCTCATGCATACTATGACTCTCACCTTTTATAATTATGTGATAAAATTAAGGCTTAAAGAAATGGCAATTCACTTTTTGCTTTCATTTAGCCTTCTTCAATAAGATAACTATATTTTCATTGCAGAATGATGAGGTGGAGTTTGTCCGAACTGGCTATGGGAAGGATATGATAAAAGTTCTCCATATTCAGCGAGATGGGAAATATCACAGCATTAAAGAGGTGGCAACTTCTGTGCAACTTACTCTGAGCTCCAAAAAAGAGTACCTCCATGGAGATAACTCAGACGTCATCCCTACAGACACCATGAAGAACACAGTTCATGTCTTGGCAAAGTTCAAGGGGGTATGCGTCCTTCTTCTTAGATGCTCCCTATCCTGATGCAGGATTCACTATACAATAGCATGAGGATATTACTTGCTTATTTCAAGTTCTGTTTACTTTTTACCCAATTTTTACAGTGAGCCATTAAAAATTTTTCCTTTTCTATTCTAAAATTCTCAGCCTTACAGAAAAGCTTGCTTTTTTTTTTTTTTTTTTTTTTAATCACCGTGTTGTTTTCTTTTCTTGGTTATCAACTCACGACAGCATCTTTTAGGTAGAAAATCCTATCTGACAAATTTACTTGTTATCTCTTAGTTAGGATCATTGGCAAATCAAAGCCCTGAGGATTTCAGAATAGAACTTAACACATTTTTGTCATGCATTTCTTTGAGTCCTATCATTTATTTTTTTCTTTTAGAATGGTGTACATTTTATAGAAGAAGAAAGCACCATTTCTGTTCCTGGTGATACTATAGGGGAAAATCTTGGGTATAAGATACATTTTGAAATCTGTTTGTCCAAGATTTAATGCCTTCCTAATTTTCCCCCTCCATGACCACTTAGTATCCACATATGGTGGTAATTGTACTCTTCAGAAGGGTCTCAGATCTGATAGAATCTGATGTTTTAGCACTTCCTCCTTGGGTTTAAATGTGAGTGAAGTTATGCTGGACCAGCAGCAGATTTCTGGGCAATTCACGATCATGTTTTTATTTGCTAAGAAGTCTAAAAAAACACAGAGCTTCATTTCTCATGCTTTTGCCTGAAATCCACACCCATAATGCATGAAATGAACAAACTAATCGACATATAATTTCTGTAAGGCCTATCTCCATCCTGAACCTTCTCTTGTTAATCAGAATGGCCTAGCAAGTATAGACAGGGCAATGGAAAAAGGCATTGCTCTCTTAAAAAAAAATTGAAAATAGGTTTCTATACTGCATTATAGTAGAAGGCCAGGTAACACAGATTTTTATATTTCCTGTACTGTGTGAGAGGTGCAGAAAAGTGAGGGAATGGACCTGGATGTTAAAAACAATTTAAATTCGTTCATTATAGATAGAGTGACAATATAATTTCTTCTCCAAACCAGGACACTTTGGGGAATGAAATAAGATGCTATTAATACTTATTCTGGGACAATAGGTATAAAACAGAACTGTCCTGAGTAAACCTGTACAAATAGTCCACTTTAATTATAAGCAAAGCCATAAATAATCTGTAGACTGTGCTAGGACCATAAAATATTGCCTAGAGATTAATATGAAGAATTTGTACAGAAGTAAGGAGGTGCTTTATGGGGGTGGACAGCTGCGGTTGGTCAATAGAAGGCCTGTTTGCAAGGCAAGGAGGCTGAAGTGGTCCTTCATTAACATTTTTCCTTGGGAAACTGGGAGGCCCATTTGCCAGCCTCATAAAGAGACGGGAGTATGATGGAGTATACTGTAGTACTGTAGTTGGCATAGGTGGTGACTGAGCCCACCGGGAGGGGAATCTGAATGTAAGTTATTTTTTGCTCATCCATTGATTGACACATCCTCTCTTGTAAAACAGTTTTCTTTTAAAAACAGGACAGGGTCTTACCTGGTGATGGTGATCTATTAGCTACACTGAGGAGCTCTTGTGAAAAATTGGGATAAGGACCAATTCATCTCTCAAGATTCTTTCTAAGTCTGTGTTTCTCTGATTCTAAAAAGCACCTGATCAGGAAAGAGAGCTCCATGGGTATTCAAAAATTATTTTCAAATGGGACAAGTACTTCTGATCACTAGCATTTTTCTTTCTTTTTACAGATCAAAAGCATAGAAGCCTTTGCTATGAGTATCTGTGAGCATTTCCTTTCTTCTTTTAACCATGTCATCCGAGTTCAAGTCTACATGGAAGAAGTCCCTTGGAAGCGTTTTGAAAAGGTTACCTCACGTATTTGTGCTTTCAGTTTAATTAAAGAAATTGGCTTTATGACATATGCTGAAATTTTACTGGAAACAATTGTTTTTCTGATTTTCAGAATGGAGTTAAGCATGTCCACGCATTTATTCACACTCCCACTGCAACGCGCTTCTGTGAGGTAGAACAGATGAAGAACGGTGAGGAAATATTTTTCAAGCATTGATTCCGCAGTAGTGATTTCAGGTCATTAACATCGAGGAAACTATAGATAATTTTGAAGGCTTTTTTATGTGAGATGGGAATGATCATTGCGACTTTGGATTACGTTAAAGAACTATTTGCTTTTTATCTTAAAAAGGAAATAATACCTTTTGCAACAAATCTGGGGGGTTGAGGGTGGTAAATAATTTTTATTACCTGATTTTGAGGTGAAGAAAAACAAAAGCCCAGGCTGACAAAAACCCAAATCTCTGAATTTTCTGACCAGTACTTTTTGTACCATACCATGCTATAGTTATAATAACCTGTATAGGAAATATCTAGGAAATAACAATCAAGTTTCCCTGATATTTTATTTGCATAATAATAAAACCACTGACATTATAATTACTATAAAATGAACCTCATTTAAAATAGCAATGACAATTATATAATTCTTTCTACTACCAAGAAATTTAAAAAATTAACTGTGGAACATAATTACAATACAGACCTTATTAGTACTGATGATTGAACTTAGCAAATATTAAGATTCCCAAAGCTTGTCTTCCATTGATTTGTTGAAGTTGTCAGAGCAGAGTTCAATAATTGGCTAAAAGTTAGACTAGAAGACCTCTAAGAACCACGCAGCCAAATGTGGTAGAAATGTTTTTATCCTGATAAAAAATAAACTGTAATAATCATTATAAATTGAGAGTGTGGACTCTGAACTTTTTTCTTTTTCTGTTTTCCTTTCCTTTTCTCTCTTCCCTTTTCCTCTCCTCTCTTCTCTTTCCTGTCTGTACCTTTCCTTTCTGTATCCCCTTCTCTTTCTTCTCCAGCTCTCTTCAGTAAGAATTTGAGGTAGCATGTCATAAATGTCAGAACTATTATAAGTTTAATAAAATATAAGTCCCTTCTCATTCTGGGTCCTATTGGATAATGCCTTCTCTTAGAAAGTTCTAGTGTGTTAGCTATCATTTAATATTTTTTCCCATCTGTATTAAATTCTAGACACAGCCAGGGCCTTCTCAGTGTTTGATTAACACTTAAGAAATTATTGTCATATAAAGGAGACTGAATAACTATTTGTTGAATTAAGTTGAAAAGATAAGGATTTTTTGATCCCCTAAATGTGTGGTCATGTGATATATTAACTTATTGATTAAGCTGTTTGTTAGTTAAAATGTAACTTCCTTTCTTTTTCCTCCTTTCCTCCCACCCTCCCTTCCTTTCTTCCTTCCTTCTTCCTTTCCTTTTTGCCTTAGGTATGTGGCTTTGGAGGAAAGAGAGAAAGAAAGGTTTCCTGATTCACAAGACCGGTATTTTCCTACCCAAACCATACTGACTACCCTTATAAAATCATAAACTCTAAACTGGCACTCTCTAGCAGAAATACAATGCAGGCCACATATGGAATTTTAACATTTTCTAGTAGTCACATTATAAAAGCAAAAAGAAATTAATTTTAATAAGACATTTTATTTAACCCAATATATCCAAAATACCACTTAAGTATGTAATAAATATAAAAATTATTAATGAAAAATTTTACATTCTTTTTTAAAAATCAAATCTTTGAAATATTGTGCATATTTTATATTTACGGAACATTTCAATTCACATTTACCATGTTCCAAGTGCTTAATAGCCACATGTGGCTAGTGGCTACCATATTGGTTAGCACAACTCTAAACCATTTTGAGTGATTTTTGTGATGCTTAGCATATTTCTCATTCTACTTTCAATTATGTAAAATAGTAGCAGGGGCTAGAATTAGATTTCAGGAGAGCTAACTAAAAAAATGAGAGCATTTATGAAATATGCTTATGTCATTCACTGAAATACTATTAATTCAACAATGATTTTGAGGGCTTTTTATGTATACTAGGGGCTGTAGATTCAGAGGTGAGTAAGACGTTCCCTGACCCTAGTGAGTTCACAGCAAATAAATAGTAGGAGATAGATTTATAAATAGATTTATTGCAATATGAGGGGCCAAAGGCCATAATGAAGGAATTAAAGTTATGCTATGGGAGCAAAGCAGTACAGAAAACTAACTCTTCCTAGGGCAGTCTAGAAGGCTTAACAGGGGAGGAGGAAGTATTCTAATTGACTTTTGAAAAATGATTCAGAATGTGCTGGGCATAGGAAGGGGAAAAGAAATTACAAGCAGAAGAAATAGAATGTCTATGGTAGGAGTCATGAAGGAGTGGAAGAGGGAAGCTGATTTTGAGCATTGGTCTATGCTGACCTCCATACTGGGCCAATAATTTTAGTGTTGAAATGGCAAGGCATTTGAGGAATGGTAGCAAGTTCGAAGGGTCTAGCTCTTAGAATGTAAGGATCAGAGAAGAAGATGAAGAGGTTGGTTTTGGCTGGATTTTGAAGGCCCTCACGTGCCATACTAACACGATTGGTGTAACTTGGAGGCAGTTTCGCACGGTAGTTAAGCCCATAGGTCTTAGAATCAGACTAAACTATATTTGAATTTGAGGTCCACTAATTAATAACTTTGTGACTGTGAGCAAGTTACATACACTACTTCAGTGGTTTTTCATTTTCAAGAGGAGGATAACAGTGTCCACCTTAACAATTGTCCAGAGAATTAAAGGAGATAAATGTTAATGTAAAGCATTTAGCACAGTACCTGGCACATAGAAGCCCTCCTTAGATGACAGCTATTATTATTATTTAGAATGACAATACAGATCCAGAAAAGCTCTTTTTGTGTATGTGTGTACTATTCAGTAATTCTGAGCAAGGTTATGGTGAACTGGCTGGAGAAACAGGCAGTAGTGACACATTTGGAGACTTGTTGCAGAGAGGAAGAAATGATGGAGTCTGAACTAAGGCAGTAGAAGTAGAAATGGAGAGACTGCAGGGGCAGAGGGGCATCATGTGAGACATTTCTGAAGTGTACTTACTAGGTCTGAGTGGTTGAGTAGGGATGGGAGGTTAGAGAGAAGAGGGTGGTTAAAGATACCCTGAAGTCGGGGTCCTGGAGGAGTTGACTAAGGAGGATACAGGAGAAGAGGAAGTCTTCCGGGGGAAGCTGGTGAGTTTGGGAATGAGGGATAGAGATAGATTTGGAGACCATCAACAGTAGGTAGTAGGTGAAGCCATGGGGAAGAAGGAGCATTCCAGAAAAACATATAAAGGGAGAAGAGGAAAGATGAGAGGGTCTGGGGAAAATTCCCCAGTTTAAGGGTTGGGCAATGTAAAGAGTGAGACAGAAGAATGGTCAGTGAGATAGGAGGATTGGAGACAGTAGTGTCATGGAAGCAAAAGAAAAATACATTTCAAGAAATCAGGGATAGTTGTTGGGGTAACAAATAGGCTCATCGGTAGGGGCTCCACACAAGAAGTTTACTTCTCTTTTTACAAGTCCAATTCAGGGTGTGTGTGTGTGTATTTTGGGGGCATGCTGTGCTCCAGGAAGTTATTCAGGAACCTGGGTTGATGCAACCATACATTTTTAATCCTTACTTTTCGGGGTTACCTTGAGAGTAGATCCCTGTACCAGATAATCAGGAGAGGAAAAGAGTTTGGAGGAGCAAAAGGAGGAGACATCAAGCATGACACCAGGCCTGAAAGAAGCACATAGCACTTATACCGGAGAGAACCCAATCACACAGCGATACCTAACTGCAAGGACGGCCGGGAAATGTAGTCTAGCCAGGTACCTAGGAGGAAGAGTAGATAGATTTAGTGGACAGCTAGCAGTCTGTGTCGGTTAAGAAGCTGTGTTAAAGGAAGACTGAAGAGAAAGTGTGCAGTTTGGCAAACAGGCATCACTGGTGACCTCTGCAAGAATATTTTAGCAGAGCTCTGGGGGTGGAAGTGGAGTGGCCAAGTATAGGGCTCTGCTGATCATAAGAAGAAAACACGCTGCTCTTCATAGCCTTGTTCTTTCTAGGAATTATCAGGAGCTATCATCAGGCTGAATTGTAGTCACCTGGCTGCTGCAGGGTGGAAAAACTAATCATCATAATCAGGCCAAAGCTTTTTCTTTCTGCAGAAAGCAACAAAGATGCAGGGCATTGTGATCATTGTGGCAGTGTTCCCAAAAGCTCCAGCTTGACTCATCTCGAGTCCAGCGCCCCTCTGATATGCTGGGCTGGCAGGGATCAGGGTAGGGGAAGAGGCATCTGTTGCCTTAAGTGTGTGCACACGTATATGAGTGTATCTTCCTATGTTGTGTGAATGAAGATGACATTTGTACTCTGTCCCTCTTTGGAGAGTAGAGATCTATGCTGTTTTGGTAGCAAAGTTTAATTCTTAATTCGCTTATTATCCAGGAACTAAAACCGCAGATATTGTGAGGTGAGTCAATGTACAATCACTGTCACCAAAGATGCCCTGGCTGTATACACTTAACTGAAGAAAATAATCATCACACACACACACACACACACACACACACACGCCAATTCACATGGTGAGGGCTGTTGTTACAAACCTCTAAGTAGGGTTTTTGGTGGGGGCCTGGCTAGGATGGTGAGAATTCTGCCCCCTCAAACACATGTACTTAATCACACATTCAGCCATGCAACTTCTGAAAGGGACTTTTCCCAGCAGATTATGTAACTGGGTTTCTCCTGGTGAACTGGATTCATTCTTATCAATTGAACAAACATTTATAGAAAGCCTACAAAATCTCAGGCACCATTTTAGGCCCTGAGAATTCCCGTAAAGCTCTCATTACACTAATTTTTCTAGTGGATCTTTTAAAGCTACATCATTAAGTGTACTTTTAGCTGTTTCAAAGTCTGCTATTTCCATGGAAGAATCTGGAAGAAAGAAAGACATTCGTTCACCCAAAGAAATGACTGGCGTTATGTTTGTGACTTCCCAAGCTCGGAGTGGAGAATTAGGCTCTGCATGTGTGATGCAAGCTGTGGGTTTAGGTGTTATAAGGAACCTGGATCTTTCAAACTCTCTCTCTCATTTGTCTCTGTGAACTACAAGCTTAGCCAAGCCTTGAAGTCACTGAGATGGTTGAGTCATTAATTTGAACTAATTGAACTAAGCAGAGCATCCCCCCAACACACACACACACACACACACACACACACACACACACAATATTTGAATTATAATTCACAATTCTTTAAGGATCAAATTTCTCCCAATCTGATACTAATTATAAAAATTCAACCAAAGCATAGCTAAGTAGAGGAATGGAAGATGGAGAAGAGATCTCAAATAAGAGATACTGTCTTCTGATAGTGAAAAAAATCTATTGACGTGGAGTCTAGTGGGGCTAGGAGGATGGTTTTAAGGAAGGGGGTTGATGAAATCGAAGTCCTAGTGGAGAATAGATTTAAGAGGTGTCAAGTTGGGCAGATGGAAGAAATGAGATGGGGAAAGTGGGAGACCCCGAGATGGCCATTGCTAAGAAGGCTGCTTATGTCCTTTTGATATCAAGACTAAAGCACTCTTCAGTTACTCCAAAAGATAAGTTCTTGGCAAACACAAGGTCTTTTAAAATCATTTTGATCATCACCTCCTTGTACAAACTTCCTTCCATCTGGATGATGTCATCTCTCTCCATCCAGAATTGCACAGAGGGAGCTTTTACTCTCCCAGCGTGAGCTAAATGGCCTCTTAAAACCAAATGATATTAATTGATTTTCACTTTTTCTAGCACTTTACGAGTTTGAGGTTTTCTCCTAGAATGATTTAATATAGTTTTAAAATATCCTCCTTTTAGCTATTTGTGTCCTTCTTGGAGGTGTTAAACGTGGAAGCAATTATCCTCTTCATGACAGGATTTTTTTCTTGGCTCAGTAAAGCTTTGCGCTTTGTGACACCTGATGCGTAGGTAAGGAATTTGGCTTATTTTCCATTAATTTGCAGTGAGTTTCTTTCCCTTAGAGAGCTAAAGGGTAAGATGTATGCTTCTCTGAGAGATAAACCACAATCTGTTAAGTGTGTAGGAGGACACTAAAAGCTAGAAAAAATTATGTTCTAGCAAAGTAAAATGTGAAAATTTTCCTTTTGCGTTATTCCATAACCATGGCAGGAAGGCAAAAAAAAGCTGATTAAGTGGTTTCATGGGAAGTAACCTAGAAAAGGACAGTCTTTTTGGTTGAATTACTTCTTGTTAGTCTAAATTGGAATCTTTTTTAGAGTGTTTGAGGCATCATATTTTTAGTTGATGGGCCCATGAATTTGAAAGGCTCAGGTTCTTACCAGTGCTCAGAGCTGGGGCACCGCCAACAGAGAAGATAAAATAAGCTCTCTGATTTCATCTGGAGTGTCTAATGTGTGCCAAGGAAAAATATTTTTCACCAAGAGAAGAGGTGTTTTTTTTGTTGTTGTTGTTCATAGGATGATGAGCGCACCAGAGTAGATGGTTTGCATTCTGCCAAAACTGTGGCAATAGTTAATTGTCTTTGGGAACATGAGACATTTTATTCTGTGTGAAACTGAGGCCAAAACACATTAGAAAATGCAACTGCTTTCTCCATTTTCAGATTCTAGCAAGAGAGTAGATTTCATTTCAAAGTAGCCTAGCAGGACTGACACTCCCCTAAGATCAATAAATCTCATTCCGGGGCTGGAGGTGGATAGGGACGGCATGACAGAAGTAATTCTCAGAACCCAATGAGCCTTTGCGAAACATAGGAAATATTTACAGGTGGTTGGCGTCGATAACAAAAAGTCAGTTGTGGCAAAATCATTGTAATAACTTTTACAGAGACTTTCCCATGGGGCAGCCACTCTACTAAGTTCTTTATGTGTATTATCTTAGACCTCTCTCAACTCTCAGATATAGGTATGATTATCTCCATTTGACAGATGAAAATATCAAGGTAGGAAGAGGTTAAGTAATTTTCTCACGGGAATAGAGCTCATAAATAGGGGAGGGGAGGCACAAAACAAACTGGCAGTGAATTCGGGGAATCTGAGTCCCAAGGCTGGGGACTCAACCGCTACACATCATGGCGTTTGGAATCCTTTTATGATTAAGATCATTGGGGGAGCCAAAGTCTGGTTGGCTTACATAGATGCTGGCAGTCAAGGCCAGCTGTATAGGAAAAGATGAAATAGGTAAAGTTTGCCTTTGGTTCTCCTCTACCTTCTCTTTATCCCTCTTCAGGGGTTCCCACTACTCATTCTAACCCCAGTCCTGATTGCAAAACCATGTTTCATTTTTATAGGGTTTTTTTTTTCTAGAAGGAATTACTGTTGGAAGTGAATAATGATATTAGTTTATAAAGGCTTAAAGAGTCACTTCTTTAAGGGGTTTTTGTATTCCAATAGGACATTTTTAAAGAATAAAAAATTTTCAAGACATGTAGGGGCCATTTTTAAAAGTGATGCTTCAATTTC
Organism: Ceratotherium simum simum; assembly: GCF_057802395.1. Classification (NCBI taxonomy): domain Eukaryota; kingdom Metazoa; phylum Chordata; class Mammalia; order Perissodactyla; family Rhinocerotidae; genus Ceratotherium; species Ceratotherium simum. The sequence goes on from NC_141901.1 coordinate 79,138,147, forward strand.
CATTTAACCAATGGAGATGGTATTTTTCAGGCTGAGAGCTTTGTCTGAGGCCTCAAAGCACACTGTGGAATGGGAGGTGGCAACTTTCTTTTCTCCTGGAAAGGCCACTTATTGTAAAGAAATGGGGAGAGTTAAAGGAAGGAGGAAACATTGTATGGATGGGGAGTGGTCCAAAAAAGAAGAAAGAAAAGGATGGAATCTCATAATTGGGTGCTGAGTGCAAACTCTACCTCTGCCTGTTTCTAGCCATGTGACTGGACAAATGATTAAAAGTCGCCTATATAAAAATACCTACATAATAGAGTTGTGAAGATTAAGTAAATAAAGACTGAAAAAGGCAGCAACCAAATCTATTTCAATAGTCAGGACATTCTTAGCTAATGTTCACCTTCTCCCTCTCCCTGCCTGCCACATTGTGTGTTAGAGTTGGGGTGGGGGGTGATCAGGAAGGCAAATGATAAAGATTAATGGAGGAGAACTGTCTAGGAGAAAAGAGACTAGTTGTGAGATACTTATTCCTTGACGTGAATCAATCTTGTTGCACTCACTCACTCATTCATTCATTCATTCAACAGATACTTATTGATTGCTTCTGCAGTTCTCTTGGGTTTGAGACTTAGGCTCACTTGGATCAGCTCTACAGTGAATTTAGAAACGCTGATTTTGCAGAACCATGTCTTTATACATGTAGAATCTGATAAACCCCATCAACTTAAGGCATTAAGGCATTGCTGGTGTCTTTCTCTTGATCCTTCTTCAAATATCACTTCCAATGAGAATTTCAGAATGTTAAACAACTACCATTTCTGTTTTGCTGCACTACACTAGAACACTCTGGCCAGAACACCTTATTTAATTAGCATATATTTAATTAGCACAGCTGCCACTAACCACTGGCCATTGCTCTCTCTGGTAGATGCACACACGTGGCTGCGAAAATATTAAAATATAGTCATTATTTACCTACTTCTGAAACTCCACAACTCCTCAGTTAACCACAGCAATTGAAACCACACAGGTGATAGAAACCATTGGATAATTAAGAGCTGCCCTGGATTTTCATTGAGGACCATGAGTGACATTGTTGTTCTTCAACTAAGACCATGTACAAATAGTGATGCCTGACACCTTCGGCCCTTGATTTATATACTCAACAGGCCAAGAAGGATACATATTAATCAGGACTAACTTTGGAATTACAAACCGGTGACCTTAGTCATCCTGCCATGGCACTGTGCTATTGGGGGTTTGTACCCAAGTGCCCCCTGAATGTCCAGCCTCATCAGCCTATGCATACCAGTAAGGCCATGGTGATGTTCATTTCTGATTTTTCCTGGCCTTGTTAGCTCTCTCATTACAAAACTGCTGGACGTCTCCAGCCAAACTCTCCCACCCTCTGACAGCCTGGAGGGGCTGTCTCACATGTGCTGAGGGAGAAGCTTGCACCCATTGAGTATACTAGCTCTGCCCAGCATTTACTGTGCCAGTTGCCACTGCTGCTTGGGAAGGATGCTGCTCTCCAGTAAGCATTGTACCCTGGGGCTTCCCAGTGTGTCACATGGCAGCCATGTTCTCTTCAGGCTTCACCAAACTGCTGGAGCTACAGTGTGTTCCACATAGAAAAAGAAAGAGAGAATCTTCTTCTCCCTAACTCTGTGCCCCACCTGTCACCTGGACCCTGAGCTAGAACACCTGGCACACAAGGAAGCAGCTTCTTCAGATTATGCCTGTCACCCCTCCATCTCCCGCATTCACCTCATGAGGTCACTTAGAGAGCCATATCATCTCCTCCATTGTGTTCAACTCGCCCTTCTCTCCCACAGGTCCCATGAGCCAACTTTGTCCCTTTTCAATTCAGTCAAAACCCAGAGTCTTTATGGGTATGCACATAGGCAGATCTATACCTTGCCAGTCACTGGTTTCATGTTCCCAGTCTCTGTTTAGGCTCAGCCAGGCCCATGCTGCTACCTATTCATGAAGTTGTCTGGTTTTACTGAGCTCATAACCACAAGGGAACTGAGACACCATCAAGGTCTGGTGGAGATTGCAGACATCAGCCAGTGTAGACCATCAACATGAGGACTAACCCCCAGTAAAGGCGGTCAAAATAGCAGACAGAGGAACTACGCTTGAGAAGCTTATTAACTCCTTTTGGCATGATCGCCTGTTGAGTGAGACAGAGCTCAAAACATGGAAGGTAATTTGGCCTAGAACACACCCCTGCAGAGAGCTGAGAGAAAGGTATTCATTTCTGTGGGCTTCACTGCAACGTGGAGGTTTATTCTCTGACCCTCAGTTCTCCTAGGGCATGAGGGGGCAGGGAGCCACGGAATCCAGAGAGGGAAAGGCACATGGTCCTAATCACTTGGACTTCAGAGGAGGCATGGAGACAGAAAACAAGGGCAATGATGTAGTTCTTCATACAAACATAATATGCCGTGTGGTAATAACCAGGATCCTCAGAAGTAGATATCAGTGAAAATGCTCTGTTTTGTTTATAACTTCATCCCCTCTTACCTTTTTACTTAAAACAGCACCTCCAGTCATTCATTCTGGAATCAAAGGCCTCAAGGTCTTGAAAACCACCCAGTCTGGATTTGAAGGATTCATCAAGGACCAGTTCACCACCCTCCCTGAGGTGAAGGACCGGTGCTTTGCCACCCAAGTGTACTGCAAGTGGCGCTACCACCAGTGCAGAGACGTGGAGTTTGACGCTACCTGGTATGAGCAGGTGCTAGGGCCTGGTGCTATGCCAACAGAGTCTGCCCTCCTCCCAGAGGCCCAGAGTTCACGGACTCTTCCATCTGAAAGGGAAACTTAGAGGCCGTTCAATTCAACCTCCTCACTGTTCAGAATCCCTTCTGTTGGATAACAGAAAGAGCACTGTCTTACCTTGAGTTAGTAAATCTGCACTTGAATCTTAGATGCTGTTAGCTATAATGACCTTGAGTGGACCACCTAATTTCCCTGACTCTCTGTTTTTTAATTGATTAAATCAGTAGTTCTCAAGCATCATTGTGTATCAGATCACCTGGAGAGCTTGTCAAAATGCAGAGCATTGGGCCCACCCCAGAGGTTCTGATTCTGTAGGTCTAGGGTGGGGCCTGAGAACTTGCATTTCTAACAAACTCCCAGGTGATGCAGATGCTGCTTGACCAGGGGCCACACTGTAAGAACCACTGTATCAAGTGAGGATATGATATTTGGTCTCACTCCCTCATCCTAGATGTAGAGAGGGCTAAACTAGGGTGACCAACTCGTCCCAGTTTACCAAGGACTTTCCTGATTTTAATACTGAAAGTCCCATGTCCCAGGAAACTCCATGGTCCCAGACAAACTGGGACAGTTGGGTCACCATAGGCTAAACTCAAAATGAGATGACATTCACGGAAACACTTTATAAATGATAAATGCCTTAAAAATGTAAAGGTATGATGATGATTATAATATCCTTGACAATAATTAGGCCCCTGGACTCCCAGAGTTTGCTTTTTGACCTGGCATCTCATTCCTTTGCTGAAGCTCTGTTTGTTAGAAACTTCTACCCTATACTGAGCTGGAATCTGCCCCCCACCCTATAGTTTCCTCCCACTGGTATAGTTTTGCTCTACTCCTTTTATTATGTGATAGGTTGGAAAATGTTTGACGAGAACCTCACCTCGATCTTCTTTTTCCTCTTTTATTTCAAGTGTTTCCCCATGGACAGTGGCCTGATGTATTTATGTTGAAGAGAGCAGGAAATGGAGCATACCAGAGTCAGGGTACTAGTTGTGCCTCCCACCTAAAAGAGGGACTTAGAGAGGATGATTTAACTTTTAAACTCAGATTCCTCATCTCTAAATTGGGGATAATAGTACCTACCTCAGGTAAATTGAGAGAATTCAAGGAAGTAATCACATAAAATACTTAGCACAGAGCCTGGCACAGAATAAAACCTCTAAATATATAAAAACTCAAGGAACCAACCAGGCCGAGCAGTAAGAGAGTTAGGAGTACTTGGGAGTCCTCGTCATAGGTTTTTCAAACATGGAGGGAGATTTACCCTGCATTGCCCACTGGGCCCTGAGCCAGATTATGAAGATCACCTAGTGATGCTCAATATGTTTGTTGAATGGTGTGTGTGTGTAGGGGAAGAGGAAGTGAGGGGTTTTGTTTTTGTTTTTGGCATTACAAGATATTAATCTCTTCTAAAACCAGCAATAAAATTGTTTTCTGGGGAACAGAATGGTCATCCCTTCTTAGCTTCATAATACATTCTAAAAGACCACCCTGTAAGAGCCCTTGGTTCTCTTTTTTGTGTTTTAGGGACACAGTTCAGGACATTATCCTAGAGAAATTTGCTGGACCCTATGACAAAGGCGAGTACTCTCCCTCTGTCCAGAAGACCCTTTATGACATCCAGGTGCTCTCCCTGAGCCAGGTTCCTGAGGTATGTTTTGTCATTTGCCATTCTGAGGACTGAGAGAGCTTGTTGTGTCTCCTGTCAGCTCTGAGAAAGAGTTGAGAGTTAAAATAAGAAAGTGGAAGACACATGAAAAATGACATCTGTTGTTGTTCAAAAGCTTGTTATAGCAAGTGAGAAGAGAGCAAAAAATGGAAAAATCTGTCCAACCTGAAAATACCGGCCACTGCTGTAGTTCTTGAGTTTTTTTGAAAATTCTTTGGGTCTCTTCAACCTGCCACAATTTAAGCCTCATATTCAGGATACTCGAATGCCTTGAAAGAGGGGTAATTAGACCAAGAATCTATGTTTCAGGGGAGCCAGAGAATGAAGGATGGATGCAGACAGATTCCATCCATCCATCCATCCGTCCATCCATCCATCCATCCATCCATGCATTTGATATCATTGAATGGTTTTTATGTCTCTATCCTCAAAGAGCTCATTATCCAGTGAAAGAAAAAAAGTAAACTAACAATACAATAGAGAATAGAGTATTATGAAAATACAGAAGAAGGCACCTAACTCAGGTCTAGGGATAGGGTCAGCAAGGCTTTCTGGAGGGAGAGGTGTTTGAGTTAAATCTTAAGGGACAAGTAGAGGTTATCTGGGTTCACACTCAAGGGTGAGGGAGCAAGGTAGGTATGGAGGCAGGAGGCAGCATGGAACAATTATTTACTGTTGAGGGTCTGCCATATGTGAAGCTCCAGGAGTGCAAGTCTTTCCATGTGCCTAGATAAGGCAAGAACCAGATCAGGAGGGCCTTTGTGGGCTTATTAATAGAGTCTGTACTTTATCCTGAAAGCTCTTAGGAGTCACTGAGGGGTTTAAGTAAGGTGTGGTGCTACCACATTTGCATTCTAAAAATATCACTTTGAAAGAAGCATGATAAATTAAAAGGAGGATGGACCCCAGACAAGGAGACCTGTTAGGAGGCAGTTGCAGAAATCTGATAAGGAGGGCCAGACTAAGGCCGTGATGGAATGGAGAGGAAAAGTACTATCTTTAGACCTGGGCAGGAGGGACTCCCTCCATAGCCCAGCACTTCAGAGGCTCCCTTCAGGTCTTCCTCTGGCTATGCCTGTCTCCACTGGATGAAGAGTCAGTGGGGCCAAGGCAATAAACCCTTCAGGGGTCCATGCATCCCCTTCTAGACCATTCTCTGGATACCTGAACCCCAGAATTTCCTACCCAAATAACCCTGAGACTACTTCCAGAACCTGTGCAAGCCTCCTCCCCAGATCCATCCTCTGGAGGGCAGATCATGCCATTACTGAGTACACCCTTAGGCCTGAGAGTGGGCAAAGGGGCAGATGTTTGCAGGAGGTATGGATGGGACATGCAAGCTGAGGCGTCTACTCTTATGGACAGAGAGAAGATAGGATGGGCCAGGAGTCAGGGGCCAGGGGCTAGGGGCTGGCCCTTCCTGTGTCCTGGCATGGCACTGCAAGGAATAAGAGAACTTTAAATTAGATCCTGGCCTTCCAGGTTGTTATGAAGGTATATTTGTCAAGTTAGAAGGATAGAGCATATTTTACTTAAAAGTTTTTTAGTTTGATTCATGACTTTTAAATCTTTAAGCATTTGGTATATGGGCCTCCAATTATATTCTTACTCCAGGGCCTGCAAATGTTAGGGACAGGTCTGGAGAGGAGGGAATGACTGAGGAGGAATTTAGGAGGATGACTGGCCAGCACCAGGAGGCCAGTTGGATTCTGAAGTTCTCCCAGGTTTCTGACCCAAGGATCTCTTACTTTTCTGAGAAACAGATTTTGTACACGAAGGGAAGAAGAGTGGGTCCACCATCTAATAATAGGGCTAGCAGGAGAGAACAGTGTCGAGCAGTAGAGGAACATCAGAGGCTGTGGAGGAGGGTGGAGAGGAACCTCAGAGACAGAGGTAGAGCCTGAGTAATGGGCTAGTGGGATGGGGGAGGAGTGATGAAGAGAGAGATTCACTGTTGCCCAATGTGATACATATTGTTGTGAGTTCCAGATAGAAGATATGGAAATCAGCCTGCCAAACATTCACTACTTTAACATAGACATGTCCAAAATGGGACTGATCAACAACGAAGAGGTAAGAGAACTTTAAAAATATTTAAAGCACACTTTCTCCCCTCCACCCACTCTCTTACCCCTCTTTATAAACTTGGGATGATAATATCACCGACCAAAACTTTTAACAGCTGTTGCTTTAGAAATATTTTCAGTCGCCGCTGATTAGAGCCCTCTTAGACTCTGGGCCTTTCAGTACCTGAGGCTGAGTACCCAAGAAGTGGATGATTATAGAGGAGGGTTGGAAGTGCAAACAGTGAAAGACACAGAAAGCACAGAGTGTGCCCAAGGAAACAGCTCTGAGATCTACTTCTCCGGAAAGTGCCACACAAGGTCACAGCTTTGTTATTCTTCCATCATGAGGCGATGAGGAGAAAAACAAGATTCTATTTTCATTTTCTTCCATCATCTCTAACTTTTGATTAAGTAGTCCATTTGAGTAGCATACAATATACATAAAAAGAATGAAAGAGGATTTGTGTTTCTAACTGCAATTACTGAAGGCAAGATGAGGAAGTTCATTTTTTGAAAGGACACTTTGTTTTGGAAAAAGCACTTACCCTGACTTGTTTTTAGCCACGGAGGAAGGTTAACGTAAGTCAGTGTGTCTGACTAGACAGCCTATTGTGTTCAGTCCTGCGAGATCAGAGCTGTCCCTCTGGCTGTGGACCACTCTTAGAATGGAGGATTTCTGTATTTGATCCAGCCTTCCACAGGCTTCTAAAAGTTGAAAAACACCATTTTGGTAGTTTCTTTTAATGTGTGGGAGGAGTAAGATAGGGAGGGGTCACCTATTAATGTGGCTTTGCTGCCGTGGAATCATATTCTTTGGTGGACAAAGGCCAATGCAAGGGTGTCCAGAAGGTCCTACGTTATGGGCCTGCTGACCCAGGAGCCTTATTGGTCACACCCCTCTGGGTAGGCACCTCGTTCCTGTTCTGCAAATTATGTTGTTGGCTCCATCAGGCTCTGCACCACCACGGCTGTAGGTGGGGCTGCCGATCAGTGTTGTGAAACAAAGGTCATGCTCAGGTGCCTGGTACAGCTGATAGAGCGCCCTGAGGCACAGAGGAGAGCAACCTTGATCCCACTCGCTGTTCGTTCAGCTGAAAGGAGGGGCAGCACTTTCTACCTCGGAGAAAGGAAAGGATATTGATTACCAGCATGCTGTTAAATAGAACGTAAAAACCTTTTTTAAATGATTACTTTCTAAAGGGCAGGAGAGGGACCTGAAAGTAATCCTGGCCATGTCTACCAAAGGTGAAACAAATGGGCCCCAAACAGAAGAAGGGTCAGGCATCATAACCAGAGCAGTGCTTAACTCAGGACGCCCAGCAGAGAGAGGAGGGTCTCCTCAGGGCCCCCTGACGCCGTAGGGCTGTGCTGATCCCAGCTCGAAGGCTTGCCGGTGGGCTGAGGCCGCAGTGTCCCTTGCTCTAAGAATTCAGGCTCGAAGCTGCCTCCTGGAGCGCAGTGGGGACCTGGAGGCAGGAGCGCCTGAGTTCCTTTGGGCCAGGGCTCTGCATGAAGGCACCTGAGTGGTTGAACAAGCTGTCCCCCTGTCCGTGTCTGCACTTTGGGGATGGCTGGAGCCATGTTCAGGTCCTCACCCAGCAAGTATCACGAAGTAAAGGCAACAAATGAGAAGCAGGGAGTCAGGACACACTGACAACAGCAGAGAAGTGACAAATGACAGAATGAGAAGACAGAAGAACTCTAAATGCACAGCTATCTGGAGCCATTTAGCATTGGGCTAACAGCCCCGAGGGCGTCAAATGCTCCTGAGGGCATGGCGGTGTTAGAGCATTGGACAATGATGGATGTCCAAATGAGTCATCAAGCAAAGGCCAAATTATGTTCACTACACTCCATTTAAAAAGCAGGGGTATGTAATGCATTTCAGAAACATTTATATCCCAATGATAAAAATTTTTTAAAAACTCTTTACTTTTCTGGAAAATCACCTCATCTCTCAACTGTTGCCAGAAAAATAAGACATTACTATGCTTGAAGTAACTTTATTATAGGGACTGTACATTTTCCTGTTTAGCAAGTTGTCGTTTTTGTTTTTGATTTAATATTGATTCATAGAAAAAAGGAGAGGTCTATTTTAATGCCTCTGATGTTATCATGTGGTTTTTCTACAGGTTTTGCTACCATTAGATAATCCATATGGCAGAATTACTGGTACCGTCAAGAGGAAGCTGACTTCAAGGCTGTGACATTGTAGCCACCAGTGGGAGTCCACTCTCAGCTGAGGAGTTCCTTAAGCCACTTGTGATGCTGGCAGTCATAGCCAGTAGCCATGCAAATTTTCAACCTCGTATGTTAATTGATAGTGTTCATTTTCATCCTATAAAAGAATTCTTCTACACCTAGCTCAGCAAGGTGTTTTGTGATTAGTAATTATGACACGCTTTATGGATGCAATTTACTTCACAAATGCTGAGCAGTATTTCTTTAATCATAAATCAGTATTTCTTTTTAGTTATCTTGTGCCTTCCTATCTTAGAGAAGCTTTAGAATCAATTCGCTAAGAAAATATTTATGAATTAATGGAGGTGTCATATCAATTAATTTGTGCACAAGTTTAAGAAGCAAGTTTCATCCTACTGATGTTAAAACTTTGCTTCTGGGTAATGCAGAAAATATAATGACAAAATCGTATTTTGAAAAATATCATCATTATGACTTCAATTGTATTGAATATTTGAATATTTAAAAATGCTATAGCAAATGTATCATTGGGAGTTTATTTGTACTCTAAAAGTACTTTTGTAATCTTAATGCATTGGTTTTATGACTTACACAACTCTTAGAGAATATTTAGTACACATTGGGGCACCGAGAAAAAGTGTAAATTGTTTTCCTTTGAATAATGCATCACTTTGGCACAAACAGCCACATTTAATAAATGCTAAATCAAGACACAGATGGATGAAGATGTATATAGAAAGAAGACTAGATATATGAAAATATCAGCAATGATGATTTCTGGATGGTGGGATTATGAGTGATGTTTATTTTTTGCCATGTAATTTTCTGAATCTTCCAAATGTGAACATTTATTACTATTTTCAGAGAAATAAATATAATTGATGATTTAAAGATGCATACAGATTTGAGTGGTGTTTATCTTTATATCAATTGACTAATACTACTATTGTATATATCATAAAGCTTAGTAAACTATAATTTTAGAAGCCCATGATGAAAACCTGTCCACATAAACATTCTAGATAACCTTCCTCCATTTTTTAAATCCTCATTTATTTAATCTCCATTTTTTAATAATTGCTTACATATGAGCACTTAGTATTATTTGGTAATTCTGCTTCATTCACCTTTATAATACTACTACTTAAGGTAGCGTGGTGTAGTGTTTAATTTCAAAAACTCATTTAAGTCCTGGATCCACCTCTTACCAGCTATATGACAGGTTTCCTCATCTGTAAAATGGAGGCAAAAATAGAACCTACCTCACAGGTTTTTTTGAGGATTAAATGGGTTAGTATTTGTAAAGGGCTATGGTAGTATTTATGCCTGATACATAGAAATTTCTGTATGTTTGTTAAATGAAATATTCTGCCTTCCTTTCTGTTGTTATTAGATCCAAGTAGAAAGTCATCATTGGATTTTGTGGGTGAGATGAGAGATGGGAGGTCTGAGAGCAGCAAACCCTAGAAGATGCTGGAGGCCATTTACAAGCTAGTCCCTGCTTGGAAAGAACATGAGATAAGAAGAATGAAATAATTTGGTAAAGAGAGTGCTATACTGAGTACTCATGTTACAAAATGTGCTCTACATCGTGTAACTTGCATGGCCAAATGGCTAGTACATTTTATTCCTCTGCTGATTTGGTAATTCCGTTCAAAGAGGAATGTAGAGTCTAATATGATTTTTCCTAAAAAAACAAACAAGCACAACAAAAAACTTACTTAGGCCCTTCTTACCTGACATTCTCTTGGTCATGTAAATTTTAGAAACACTGTGCTTCAGAGAAGAAATCCATGTTAGAGCAGAATCCTTAGCAATTGTGGCTCATTTTATATATATATGCATTTTGCTTCTCCTGAGCTCTTAAAACATTTATTGTAATGGGTTGCAAATGAGCTATTGGATGTTATATCCCAGATGTGTGGCAGGAAAGCTTGTAGTCTGTGAAATTTTGAAGGACAGGTTCCTGTTTTGTGAAGGATGTTTTCTTGTGGTTAGAATTGTAACGATGTGCTGAAAAGCAGGCTTCAGGTTTCGCCTGCTCCTTTCAGGGCTAGCAGAGGAGCAGGCAGGCCTGGTCTGTCAACACCTGTGAGGAATTTGTATGAAAACACTTTGTGGTTTTGTTACGGAAGGCTATGTGGACTCTGTTCCAATCCTCTGGGAAGCAGAGCTGCTCTCACAACACTCGGCCCTCTTCTATCCCCACCCTCACTCCACCCTCATCTCAAAGACTTTCATGGGGGACTAATGCAGGTGATTCCGGCCCATTTACTGCCTGCGAGGCAGTGTGCATGGTACTTCATGGAGCAGCTGTCATTTGGGGCTTGTGGTTTTAGCAGCCAAGATTCTAAAGACTTGTTCCAAATCCTCTAAATTTCATCTCACAATTTTTCATTGAGACGGGCTCAGAAAATGTGTCCTGTCCTTTTTAGAGTGAGACTTAAGCTCATGCCATTCTTTACATTTAGTAACCTGCTTTTTCTCCCTAATATACTAGAAATATTATATTGAGACAGCATTTTACTTGTTTGTCATTGAAACAGAATTTACCTTTTTCAATCACCTGCAAGATTTAACTACAGAAATCTGAACTTCTCTCTAATGTCCTAACACTCTGTCCAGGAAGAGCATTTCCTTTCCTTGAGACTTGGGGCTGAGTAGATTTTGCTTTGTGCAGTCTCCTTTGCAAAACCTTTGTAACTTCTGCTCCCTTACCTGTGTTTATGAGGAAACCAGAGCTTATTTCTAAAGACATGGATTTCCAGCCTTCTAACCAGACACACTGGGTTCTTCCTGCTTCCAAATATTGGAAATCTGTATTTTTCATTGTCTTTGTTCTCATTTCTCTCCGAGTTCAGCTGCCTCTCATTCTTCCCTTTGCCCAGACTCATTCTCAGAAATTCTTAAAGTTTTTGGATCCTATGGAGACCCTATTGAGAATATAATGGCTATGAACCTTCTTCCCAGGAAAATGCTTACTCACATCTCCACAGGTGCCTCAACATCTACTAAGGAAGTAGTTTATACTTAATCCTTAAAGTATGAAGGATTTCAATAGAAATTTAGGATGTAAGGAACATATTCGACCAAACTTAGAAGAAAGATATACTGATCACCTTTACATGAGAAAGGGAAATAAGTGTATTTAGAATAAAAGAGAAAGATTACAGGTATATTAGTTTCCTGAGGCTGCCGTAACAAATCAATACAAACATGGTGGTGTATAATAACCCAAATTTACTCCCTCATTGTTCTGGTGGCTAGACGTCCAAAATCAAGGTGTTGGCAGGGTCGTGCTCCCTTCGAAGGCTCTTAAGGAGATTCTGTTCTTGTTCTTTCAGTTTCTGGTAACTTAAGGGGTTCCTTGGTTATGGCTGTATCACTGCAATCTCTGCCTCTGTTGTCACATTGCCTCTTGGTCGTCTATCAGTTTCCCCTGTGTGACTCTTATAAGGATACTTGTCATTGGATTTAGGGCCCACCTAGATAACCCAAGGTGATCTCCTCATCTTAAGATCCTTGACTTAATGACATCTGCAAAGATCTTTTTTCCACACAAGGTCATATTTACAGGTTCTGGTAATTAGGATATGGACATAGGATCTTGGGAGCCACCATTCAATCCACTGCACCAAGTCAGGGGACAGTGAGCTTTTTGAGGGTAGCTCTTCTGGTCCATATTGGATCTTTAGCTACACACAGGCTACCGTTCCCTTCCCTTCATATCTGGGGAATGGTCACATACCCCTCCCAGTTTGACCAGCTGTCACATAGATGTTTATAAAAGGGTGAAGACCATGGACTTTGGATCTAGATAGCACTAAGTTTTAGATTGGGCTCCACCAATTTCTAGCTGTATGACCTTGGGCAAGTTACCCTAAACTTCATTTCTGTAATTTTGAAATGAGAATAATAATAATACTGCCTACCTCAGAGTAATTGAGGGTTAACTGAGACAATGTGTGCGTGAGTTAGAATGCTCTTGGTTGCAAGTAACTGAATATCCAAGGGAGTCTTAAACTGAAAGGACATCTAATTTACTTAAGAAGTTCAGAGATAAGCTATCTCAGGATTGATTTGGAAACTCAGTGATAGCATCGAGGACTCAGGCTCATTCCATCCTTTGCTCTGCTATCCACACAGTGTGGTACTGTTCCCCCTGTGGCCACAAAATGGGTGGTAAGGCGTCTGTCTGTAGTGCATCACCCAGATCTCCCTTGGGACCAAAGCACTCAGATGCCAGAAGTGTTGGCCTCTGATGGCTTATAGTTGGGTCCCTCTGCAGGAATTGCCCTTGGCTAAAGGACTGTGTCACCCAAGTTTACACCCACTCCTGGGAGCAGCTCACATCCAATGGTAGTCAATGTGGGCAATACAAGGTCCTGACCCCCTGCCTCAATTGGGACAACTCTGCAGGGGGTGTTCCAGCTCCAGAGCTCCTGATTGGCTGAGGCTTCTGCTGCAACTTCATCATAGTTCAACTTCTCCCTCTACCTGGTACTGCTTTCCTCAGTGCTCACAGGCATTGTTCCAGAGAGCAATCCTCAATAAACTTCCTGCATGAAAATCTCAGGGTCTCTCTCACTTTATGTTTCTTAGGGAAGCCAACCTGTGAAACCAGGAGTGATTCTAGAAAGGAGGCTCTAAAGTAGGGTTTTGGGAGCTGAACCACCCACTGGCCAGCTGGTAATGAGCACCTGGAATGTTGTAATCATGTAATTATTAAAAATTACACCAGAGGCTGATTGGGATGGGATACTGGAGGAAGGGAATACAATGGCAGGGGCAATATCTCAGATGCTTGAGCGATTTGGGGAAAATAGTTATTATAAGGACTGTGGAATTTGGATGAGTATTTCTGGGCACCATTAATGCATTAAGAAAGACAATGAAAAGCTGAGGATGATTAATAACCAATATAGCAAGAGGGCCTCCTTGGCAGCATATAAAGAGATTCTACAGCCAGGTGGCAGAAAAAGCTTAGGATCAGGCCCAGGACTTAATTATAGGAATAGCAGTGCTCCAAGGAAGATTGAATTCTCAACCCTGACAGGGTCTGCCACACCAAGGTCGTGGTCCTGATTGATGCCCCTGAAATCTTGAATCCTCAGATTTCCCTGAATTCTCTGGGCCTGCAGAAGTGGCCTACTCTTCACTGTTAAAAGCTAGCACTGCCCCCTTGCTTGAAGATAATGCAGAGGCTTCTGCCTAGCAAGGAAATAGTACCCCCTTGGGAATCTATCCCCACCTCCCCTCCTGACCACCAGACCTATAAATAGGGTCAAGTCACACCACAAACCAGCCAGACACATGCTGGGCCTGCTCAGAGAGGAAGCGGACTACAGACCAAAGGAGTTGCAAAAACTCAGTCAGTATATAGGAGCTGGAGGATTACACGTGGGCCTGGATCCTGAGGGTGCTGGATAAAACCCATCAGATTTTCAAATCAAGGAGGAGGAACAGAGACAGTTTCCATTCACATGGGATGGACTGTTATATACATTTATGGTCTTGCCCTAGGACTAAATTAGCTCTCTGCCCTTTTTGTATATGGGACCTGGACCATCTGGACGTTCTGCAGGACATCACACTGGTCCATTGTATCCGTGATATGTTAATTGGACTGGAAGAGCAAGAAGTGATACTTGTCCTCCGGAGAATGGTAGAGAAATCCCTGAGGGGCCCACCATATTAGTGAGGTTTTTAGGAGTCCAGTGATCTAGGGCAGGGGTTGGCAAACTCTGTCCCACCACTTGTTTTTGCAAATAAAATTTTACTGGAACACAGCCAAGCCATTTGCTTATGTATTGTCTGTGGTTGCCTTCATGCTACAATGGCAGAGTTGAGTAGTTGCAACAGAGACTATTTGGCCCACAAAGCCTAAAATATTTACTCTCTAGTCCTTTATAGAAAAAATTTGATGATCCCTGGTCTAGGGCATTCCAGGAATCTCTTCCAAAATAAAGGACACATTATGTATCTCAAACTTTCTACCACTAAGAAGAAAGCACAATGTCTGGTAGTCTCTAGGTTTTGCAGGCCTCATATTCCACACTTGGGAATACTACTCCAACTCATTTACTGGGTGACAAGGAAGCTTCCAGCTTTGTGTGGGACCAAGAGCAGTAAAAGGCTCTGCAGCAGGCCCAGGCTGGGTGCAAATATTCCTACTGCTTGGAACATATGAATCAGCAAACCCTATGCTATTAGAGGCGTCTCTGATTGGGGAAGATGCTGTGTGGGGCTTATGGCAAGCCCCAATAGGAAAATTAGAACACAGACTCCTAGGGTTCTAAAACAAGGCTGTGCTATCTGTAGCAGAGAATTATTCACCATTTGAAAAATAGCTCCTGGTGTGTTACTGGGTCTTGGTAAAGATAAATGTTTGACTATAGGAAATCAAGGGACTTTGTGGCTGGAGCTGCTCATCATGAGCTGGTTTCTATCAAACCCACCAAGTACTAGAGTCTAGCAGGCCCAGCAGCAATCCACTGTAAGATGGAAATGATAGATCCAGGATCAGGCACAAGTAGGGCTGGAGAGCACAAGAAAGGTACATGGGCTCTGACCTCCATGTTACCCACCACTGTTTCTCCGGCACCTCTCACACTTATGGCCGTAAGAGAAGGGTGGCTCTTATGATGGTGGTGAAGGGAAATCCTCCCAGTGAGGAAAGCTTTAGGAAATGCACCAAAGGGTCATCTACTTTGTGTGGAAACAAAAATAGCCTTAGGTAAGAATATATATAAACTCATGGGCAGTGGCAAATGGCTTGGTTGTTTGGTTAGGCTCCTGGAAAGAGAAAGATTGGCAGATGTGGAGAAGGAAAAGGCTTGTGAGTGGATCTGTGTGTATTAATAATGTTTTTTATTTTCTGTATCTTGTGATGTTTTGACGTCTTGGGAGGCCTTACAGACCCAGGGAGAGACTTCCCTCCCACAGGTAGCTAGTTCCTAAAGATAGAAAACAACTTACTTGGGAGCATGCCTCTCATATGCAAGCCAACCACCTCCTTATCTAACTCTCACACACCAACCCAATATTTCCCCTGCCCTAAGTCAACCCAGGGCCAGGAACCAGACAGTAAGAGACAGGCCCTATGCCCCAAAGCCTGCCAGAATTATTCAAACCAGCTAATCCTAAACTATGTACTCTGCTCTGCCTTGCCTTTCCAGTGGAAACCCCAATAAAGGCTCTGGCCTAGGCTTTCCTCTAGCTTCTGCTTCTGCCTCCTGACCAAACCCTGATGCTTTCCCCTGTGGCTCTGCATGGCACGGTGTGCCCCCTTTTCTCAGGAAATGTAAGTAATTTCTTCTTTCAATGGCATTGATCTCTCTGTGTTGTCACTCAATCATTTTTATAAATTAAGACTTGGGCACAAGTCACTGTGGGAGTGGACATTAAATGTAAATATTATTGTATTGCATAATGTCTACCAAAGGGCATCAACCATGGAAGAGGCACTGACCAATCCAGTAGACAGAATGACTTAGCCACTTGATGTCAGTTACCCTCTGTCATTGGCAATACCAGCACTGCACAATGAGCTCATGAATAGAGTAGCCATGGCGGCAGGGATGGAGGCCATATGTGGGCCCAAAACCATGGGATCCTGTTTTCCATAGCTGATCATAACTGTTGCTAACAGATATCCAACTTTTCAGCAGTAGAGACCAATATCTAGTGAGCCCTTGATACGGCACCAGTCCTTGAGAAGACTAACAGCTACTTGCAAGCAAGTTGAATACATTGGACCCGTTTCACTCTGAAAGAGGCAGTGACTCATCTTAACTAGAACTGATACATATTGTGGGTGTGGGTTTGCCTTTCCTGCTCACAGGGACTCAACTGGCAGCACTGTCCAAGGGTTTACACAATCTTACATAACATTACTGAGACCAAGGGACCAAGAGACCTACTTTAAAGTAAAGGCGATGTGGCAGTCTGTAAATGACCATATGATCCACTGGTCCTATCACATGCTGCACCATCCAGAAGCTGCTGGCCTGATAGAGTGATGGAATGGTTTTTTAAGGGGACAACTGAGGCGCCATCTTGGAGATGATACCATGTGACGATAGGGTACCATCCTCCAGGATGCGGTATATTCCCTAAATACTTAACTCTTATATGGTGCTGTGTCCCCAAAAGGTAGAACACATAAGTCTGGTAACCAAAGGGTAGAAGTAGGAATGGCCCCACTTACCATCATTCCCAGTGACCCACTTGCGAAATTTGTGCTTTTCCATCCCGTTAACTCTAGGCCCTGATTGTGTAGAGGTGTTATTCTTAGAAGGGGGATTCTTCCACCAGAGCACGCAATGAGAGTGATGTAAACTTAAAGCTATAGGGTTGTATAATCAGCAAACTCGATAATTCTCAAAAAACCCCAGCTGTTTCCAGCCTACTGCACAGTCAAGAAAGAATCATAATCAGACTGAAATCTTAGGACATTTATGCAGGGGAAATGACATTGTAGAACACGACAATGTTGTGAGTTATAATTAAATGGGGGAGGGGAGCAGTGACACATATAACTCAAATAATTGAGTTCTTAGAAGATCATAGAAATTCAGCGCTGAAATAAACTTCTAGTTGGATTTGTTTATTTTACATGGGAGGCAGTTAAAACAAGAGAGGTTAAAAGACTTCTACAAGGTCTTACAGATAAATCAGTAGCAGACCTGGGAGTAGAACAGGTCTCCTGACCCCTAGTGCAGTGTCCCTTCCTCCTCCACTGTGGACAAATAGCTCCAGTTTTCCTTTAGACTATGTGTGGATCAGGCCAGTGTTAACTTACTCTGCATTCTGCATGTGCATCATACAGAAGACTGATGAATAACCTACAGGCATTCTGGTGACTGGGAGAAGTCACCTTAGCATTAAAAGTTCATTATGAAATCTGCCAAATAGACAATTAAACAGACTGATGTCAACCTAATTGGCCCAAATTAATGAACGCAGATCTACTCAGATTTTTAAATTTTTATTATTTTATTTTTTGCTGTTTCTGATTGACCCTCACATGTCTTCATTAAAATCACAAAGGTATCAGAGATCTCCCTTTTATTAGTCTCACCATTTTGAACGTCATTGGATGTTCACTTTGGATTAGGGACAGGCTGTATTTAGAATTCACCTAATGCCTCAAACTAACTTCTCTAGGTCTTAGGGGACTAATAAAATTTTTTATGCATTTTGCTCAGCATATTTCCCTTAACTCAGCATAACAGTTTTTCATGGAGTTTAAATAATGCAAGTTTTTTTTCTTTTATGTGCCCTTATGAAGATAAAGCATCTAGAACCACTCAATATCCAAGGACCTAAGAAAGTACATGTTTTATCTTTTAGCAGTATTGTTGTCGTTAGTGCCATTGAGCTGATTCTGACTCCTAGTGACCCTGTGTACAGCAGAGCGGAACTCTGCCTGGTCTTTTTGCCCCATCCTCTCACCTTCTGGTGCTGTATCAGACAATGCTCCCCTGCTATTCACAGGGTTTTCATGGCCAATTTTTTCAGAAGTGGATGGCCAGGTCCTTCTTCCTTGTCTGCCTAGTCTGGAAGCTCTGCTGAAACCTGTGCACCATGAGTGACTCTGCTGGTATTTGAAATACTGGTGGCATGACTTTCAGCATCACAGCAACACATAGTTGCCACAGTATGACAATCAACAGATGGGTGGTGTGATCCCCTGACCAGGAAATGAACCCGTGCCACAGCAGTGAGGACTCCGAATCTTAACCACTAGACCACCAGGCTGGCTCTTAGCAATATTAGAACGCGTCAAATGAGCAGTATTTGGGTTCAGCAGATGTTTGTTAGTTCTGTGACTTGGCTGGACTTGAATCATAGTGATAAAACCATATTTTAATGTACTTTTCATGTTACTGTCATTCAATCCATCAACCTGATGAGCCTGATATTATGGAAGGATTGCTAGCTTCCCTGAAGCATCCATCCTCCTGTCCTTGTTTAGCTGGATACTTGGCTGCCCGAAATAAAATTACAGTTCCGAACATCCCTTGCAGCTAGGAATGGCCAAATGACTAAGTTCTTGTTAAAGGGATGTAAGTGGGAGTGCTGTATGCAACTTCTCATAACAAGTACACTTCTTTCCTTCTTTTTGGCTGGAATACAGTTGTGATAACTGAAGCTTAAGCAGCCATCTTGAACCACATAGGAAGCTATGTGTTGAGGATGGTGGAGCAACATGCTAGGAGAAGACAGGGGCCCAATGATTATGGAGTGGCCATACTAACTCTGATCGACTTACCTTCAGACCTCATGTACATGGCAGAGAAATTCTGTCTTGTCTATGTCACTGTTATTTGGGTTTTTACCTGAAACTAATCCTAACTGATACACTTGAGTGGGACTGTCTTAAGTGAGATGTGCTCTAGGTGTAGATACACAGTGGATTTTGAAGACATATGGAAAAAAGATTGTAAAGCATATCATTAATAATTTTTGTATTGATTAGGTTTTTTTTTTTTTTTTTTAAAGATTTTATTTATTTTATTTTTTCTCCCCAAAGCCCCAGTGGATAGTTGTGTGTCGTAGCTGCACATCCTTCTAGTTGCTGTATGTGGGACTCGGCCTCAGGATGAACGGAGAAGTGGTGCCTCGATGCGCACCCGGGATCCGAACCCGGGCCGCCAGCATCGCAGCGCGCGCACTTAACCGCCAAGCCACAGGGCCGGCCCTATATTGATTAGGTTTTGAAATTGTAATACTTTGGATTTATTGGGTTAAATGTATTATTAAATTTTCCTATTTCTTTTTACTTTTTTAAATGTGACTACCAGAAAATTTTATATTGCATATGGCTCACATTATATTTTGTTTGGACAGTGCCAGGCTAGTGCTGCTTTGCTCTGTCTCTGTATCTACACTAGAGAAGAGATGAGGTGCCTGAGGCTAAGAGGAACCATACAACTTACCCACGTTCCCGTGTGAAGTATATGGTAGACTGGATTCAAGCTCAGATCTATCTGGCACAGCCCCAGTGTTTCCACTCACTGCACCACAGCATATCTCAACTGGTGTCATTGGGTTCTGGCACAGGAGAGAGAATACTGTCCCAAACACTAATGCTTAAAGGTAAGAAATGCTGCTTGCTTGAAGAGTTTTATTGAATTTCCCTCAAAATATGGTTACAATCTCATGAGTTTTATAGTATTACTTTCAAAACGTTTATTTCCCAGCACATAAAAATAGAATGTAATCCACTGAAAAAGAAAAGCAAACAATTTACTCAATGATTCTGCTACGTTTAATTCAGAAAGAACACATTTAACGTGAAAACTTTGCCATAGATACATCCCACAGATGACAGAGCTGGAGACCCTTGTGGCAGATCTTTCCTTGCTTGCTTTATTTGACTCTTCTGGAAGCTTAAGGCCTCTAAGCTCTGTGACCTAAGATGCCCCATGGTGATGCCTGGGTGATAGCATGTGCTACCTTGTGGCATATGTTCCCTTATCTGGTTGTTTGCAGATCTGGCTGCCTGGGCCATGGCCTGCTCCACAGGTAATAAGTATGTTCAGTATTGTTTTCACCTTTACTCCCTGACCTCTTTCCCACCTCTGCTATGATCAAGGTGGTAGGTCTGCCCATGTACTTATTCTGAAGAAGGGGAGCACATTTTCTGTTTGGAGATTGCCTGGCATCCCCAGCTTTCTCGGTTTCTCCCAAAAGACAACTGTAGACAGGAACACCCTGCCTAACTGAGACACAGACATCAACCTAGCTACCTACTGTGGGTAGCCAAAGACCTCTCTTGCTTTACTCGCAGGGTCCTCCATTATTCTGCCCCAGTGCTAGGTTAGATGCAACTTGGATGTGATGATTTTAATCTCTTCCTCTCTGTATAATACTGCCACTACTGGCCAGAAATGGTACCCAGACTACTTAATTGCCTATGGAGCTACAGCATGAAACTAACGAGCTGCTCATTAATGCATCCATTGCTCTCTCCCTCCTTCCTGTGGTTTCTGTTCCTGGTTTAGAAGCACAATTAACAAGTTTTCTCCTCAGAGGCATATCTGTCCTGCAGCCGTCAGCTCTTTGAACATTTAACTTCATCCTCCAAATCATTACAAAAAATACTTAATGGCTCTGTGCCCAGACCTGACCCCTGCAGATCCCATTTGCAATGACCGTCAAAGGCAGATGGATCACCACCAGTAAGTACTTTTTGCATTTGGCTTCCAAATGTGGGAGTGATTGGGCAACTGTGGGTTATTAGGCTTTTCCAAATTAAATTCCTCCAAAGATATATTTCACTAATGGTATGGAAGGACAGTGTGCACCCCTGACAATGTATGCTAAACTCAGAGGGACAAAATCTATGTTCATATAAGATATTTGTTGAGGACAGAATGAAGAGACTGCTATCCGTTGGTCTCTTTTTCCTTCATATTCATCATGTCCACTAAGTATCAAAAATGATGCTCGAATCTGCTGCTCATTCCAATGCGATATACCAGCTTGTTTTCTTTTCAACCTGCAACTCTCGTTCCTGAATTAACTTACTCTAAACAGGCTCTCTGTGTGTTCTTTGCTTTAGATCAGGGGGTCTACAATTCAAATACCTTCAGGGTCCAGACAGCTAATGTAAAAGTGTGAAGTTGCTGGTTGAAAGCTATTAGGGAATGAGAGATTGTAATAAATTAGAGCTTTCGGCCTCACCTGGAAGAATGCAAATGTAGTTATAAAAACACACACATACTGCACTTGCCAAAGGAAAACATGTCAGCTTAGATTCCACTGAAAAGCAACCAGTTTGTGACCTTGCCTTTAAATCAATTCCTTAAACCTCCTTTGTAGAGTCTGAAGCAGAGGTTCAAATGGGGGCTCGGGAGGGGAGGTGGAGTGGCAATTATTGTTTAACATTGCTTGTGATTCTGATATCCTGTCTGCCCCTCTGGTTGAGAATAATCAAATTCAACATTAACCAGTTCTCACATAAAATATATTGGCATGAGGGCATGCTCATTCCCACTTACATTCATGGAGTGCTTCCCCATGTAGCATGTGTATTTGCTACTAGTTGCAGACCCAGATCACATTAATAGAAATCCAGTGTGATCTGAAAAGGAATCAGATGTCTCTGGTTTTTACAGCCGTCTGAAAACAAAGGCTGCCTATCTGCTGAATTTCAAATACTTCCAGCGTCTCTCTAGGGCCTGTTTTGATCACACTGTTTCCCCAGGATTGGGAGTTAGTTGGAGGGGGGAGGACAAAAGTACCTTCAGTTATTGCCATGGCACTCAGGCCTGCCTGTCATAGGCCTTTATTCTGGGTGTAAGAAAGGCGGACTATCTTTAATTTGCTAATTTTGCCTGAAAGCTGTCAACAGAGGGCTGAGGAATGATTTATTCTTCTTGGTTTGATTTTCAATTAAGATATTTTCCTTTCCTTTTTTTTTTTCTTTTTCTGACAAGCATTTGTAGAGCAGTCCAGGTCTAAGGCTTAGTTGAGTTAGGTTGGGGTTAGTCGTGAACAAGGCTTCCAAAGAGTTGTGAAAGGTGACTGTGATAAAACATCCAGAGACCAAAGGGAGTTGGGCCCAAGTTCAAATCTAGAGAAAAACACAATTAAAGACACAGTTTCAGTGTCATTTGCTCCAAGTGTTCAATGATCAGTTGACAGTGGTGACAGGAAGTTGTCCCCTAATATCCCTTCTCCTTTATCTGCAGAATAATGGGACTATTGAGTTTTAGTTGGGCCCATGGGCTCTAAGAAAAAGAACTATTTCAAGCCTCTCTTTCAGCTTAGGTATGGCAATGTGACTGAATTGTGGACAGCAAGATATAAGAGAAAGTAGTACGTACAATTTCTTGGAAGTGTCCTTAAAAAATGGAGGTACGTTCCTCTTTCCTTTTCTTCTCCCCATCAGTTGGAATTCAAGTGGTAATGCCTAAAGCAGCCATCTTGGGCCATGAAATGATGCTGGGAGTGAACAGCATGCATGATGGAGTAAAAGGAAGCATCTGTGTCCCTTACACCATGGAGGGCCATACCATCCCTGGTCCCCCTATCTGGACATGTAAATGAAGACTAGAAAGTTTCTGTCTTATTTACATTGCCTGTCAGAGCGGGGGTGAGGGTGGGGGAGGCAGTTTTTCATCACTCACAGCCAAATCTTTTCCAAAAGGCATCAGGTGGAGGCCAGGGCCAGGGCTTGGACATTCCCCATGCTATCTCTTTGAGGCAGAGAGGCTTCAAACATCATTACTATCTCCCTTGTGGGAAACTCCTCCAGGGAGGTGGATGAAGTTCTTCATTTCATCTTCCTTCTATTGGATCTCCTGTCCCTTCTTTCCCAGCCAGGTCTCCAGCAGGCGCAGTTCTCCCCTTTCATCACCATCACTCCTCACAGTACTTAACTATATTCTGCCTTTTAGTCTTCTTATATGTTTTGTAGACTGTGATAACTTGGGGATGGAAAATGTCTCTTTTGTAACCCCTTCTCCCACTTATCATGCAAAACAAAGCATTACTTAAATTTCAGACACTCCATAAACTCCATAACTGAATTAATTTGGAATGCATTTTTAACCCCACTCATACCGTTTCCTATGTTTTTTTCATTCTCATCTTCAGACTTTGTTCTTTAGAGAAATTATCTCCACAGGGGCCTGAATTATAATACTCTCTAAAATAGTGACTCTTAACTTGAGGAGGAGGAAGAGGAACTTCAGGGAATCCATCAACTCTGCCAAGTTTTGTATGTGGGAAGCCGAGCTTTTGTCTAAAGTGAAGTCCACAGCTTTCATCAGAATTTCAAACAAAAACAAAAACACATAACTTCCACTAGCCTAAAGCATATTAAAAATCTTTGGCTGAAATAATACCTAAAAATGGTTGTTGTGTGGGGGTAAGGGAAGGAACAAGGCCTACTTGGACAATTCAGTTTATAAAGAAGATAAATCCACATATAGATCTATATATTTTCTGTATCTAATGTTTCATTTTGTTTTGTTTTGTTTTTTAAAAGGTTTAACTTTGTCTTCATGGTGTTAAGGAGAGACCTTAATTCTTAATCCTAGCTAAAGACACAACAAAACAGAAAAGATCAAAGATGCACTGGGAATAAACTGAAGCAATGTTTTATTGCGACCACAAAGCACCAATTCAACACGGCATTGACACACAGAGATTGAACAAATGTCTCTTTGAACAGAGATGTAGTAAGCCCACTTTTTCAAGTTCTTAAAAACAAGTACTCAAACCAGGAATCAAACAAAGCATCAGAGCAATTAAAAAAATATTACACCATCATGAAGGAATATATATAAAAATATTCTGTACTAGTAACAAGGCTTTTTGATCTGCAACTCTTGGCAAATTTCTTCAGAAACAAATTATTATAAATACAAACCATGAAGGTGAAAAAATGCTTTCTTCGGAAACAAAGAACCAATTTAAAAGCAAATCTATGCAGAATATACCATCACCCCCTGTGAAATGAATGTGGATGGATATCCCCAATATGCAACAGAGTTTTTCTTTTCAGAGCTACCCTTCTGCTCCTGAAGGGGCCGTGATGCACGTTCATTTCAACCATCGCAGCATATCCCAGTGAAACCTTAATAAGGTCAAGTGAAGGACCCTCTATAAAAAGGGTGTTGGCAATTCCATCCAAACAACACAAGCTCTAGGGAGCAGAAGAATTCAAGGGAGACAGCGGTCCCCTTCTCTTTCCTCCCCCTCCCCAAGTTTTCTTGTTTTTAATCTTCCTACATCTGTAACCAAAAGATGCTCATTCCATTCAATTCTTTTTTAAGGATTTTGGAAAAGCAATCTATGAAAAAAATCCCCTTGGTAGGGAGGGGTGTCTTATCATGTCAAAGATCATTCTATTTGACAAATTCCACAAGGAAAATAATCCCGTCCACATGCTGTCCTTGCTCCTCCTGGCTGAATTCAGGTCAGCCGATGGATTGCCTAGACTATCCAATAGGATAACGTTTCATTTGATTGAAATTCTTTACATATACACATGTATGTATTCTGTTTGCAAAGTTTCATCACATGAAACTAAATTATGTCATTATGTATTTTTTGAGATCTAAGACCCCAATGTGACTGTACTATGAAGAGCTGTTCTTTAAATGCTTTGTCTGCAGAGGTTTTACATGATACTCATAGATTTTCAGAGCAGGCCCCAATTTTAACTGAAGTCCTGTCAACACATCATTTCTTGTCATCAATAGCAGGGATTTTCCATCAATTTCCTATAATGGAAGCAGAGGGTAAAGCCAATGTGTAAGTCCAAAATCTCAAGGATAATGAAGAAAAAAGGAAGTTCAAAGGAAAAAGTCATATTGATTGTCCCCAAGCTAAAAACATTACTTTTTTATTTGTGCCAAAATGGGAAAAATGGAATCTTCTATTTTTATCTTCCATCTTTTACTTTTATTTTTGGATTAGATACAATCTATAGCTGATCTTGTTTTCAAGATCACATCTTAAAAAACTGACAGCAAGCTTGGAGTATGTACCCTTAAGGATCAAAGATGTTGCTTCTGAAAGGAATGATGACACTTTCAATTTATAAAATATATTAAAGTTTATGCAGAATTTTTGTGTACTTAATTCCTAAAACAACTATAAATTAGGATGAGCAGGGATTATCATGTTAATGTTACAGGGAAACCAAGGATCAAGGCAAGAAGTTAACCTGGCCAAAATCAAGAAGTTAGGAAAGGGTGGCAGAGGACTTGAACTCTTATCTGCCTACAGCCAAAGCTGATGTTCTTTTCATAACCCCCTTCTGTTTCTCTTGACACGCAGAAGTAAATATGTGTTGTCTAGATGAACCAATGAGGACTACAGTCTTGGGTTTTCTGAAATCTTGTCAATCACAACGATGGACATTGGCAAAATGACTCACTCTCTGTGAACGTCTTTCCTGCCTTTTAAAAGGAGAACCATCCTGCCATAACTCAAAAATCGACCTCTCACGCTGAGGGCCCTACCACACTTACTCTCAATGGATCCTCAAGATTCCAAATAAGCTAGTGAAAGGCAGAGCTTTGCCCACTGAAAATTCCCTCCCCTGTTCTCCTCAGAGTCCACTCCCTACACCCTTCAGGTAGCCAACCAGGTACGTCACTCCACATACCCTGGAGACTACAAAGCTTTGGGGTGAAATAAAAATGGGCTTCTCATGAAAGAGATAAGGACCCCAAATACAGAAAGTAGTCGGAAACCTTTAGAAAAGAAGCACTGAAGATAATGCTGAATACCACCTTATTTTTGTTATTGTTTATTGTGGGGACAAGCTGAGCTGGTTCTTAGGGAACTTGGGTTCAAGAGATGGACCAGCTGTGCATGCTTGGTAAGCCTCAACACATCTGTTCATGACTTTACCCACATATGTCTATGCCTACCTCCCCCACTGATGGACAGACAAGGGGACCCAGTGTGCAACTGCAGCTACATAAAACTGTGACTCCCTCCCACACCATCCCCAAGAGGGCCATTGCTCCAAACTCTCTCATGTAGTTTGCCAGGCTGTGAAGAAAATGCGCTTTGAATGTCTGAGTATGTGGGAGAAATAGCACTGGGCTAGGGGCTGAAAAAACACCCACTTTGTGGCCTCAGGCAAGTCCCTTCTTCCTCTGTCTGCTCGGTTGGTAATGTGGGGATATTGAGTTTCCGACAGGATTCCATGAGATACCACTCTTGCAAATGCTCCTTGAGCTATAAGTTGTACAATCACTTGTCGTTATTCCTCGACAGGACCATGGCCCTCATTTCACTTGTCAACCACCCTACACGAACCAGAGCAGGAAAAGGAATTACTTCTAATCAGTCTATGTTGTTTTTGAGTTTTAGAAGCCTTTATTTTGTCGACTACTGGAAAACAGAATGGCTCACATTAATTTGTGAGAGACAACTATTCAAAACCATAGCACATAAAAAAGCAGTTGGTTGATATGGCAAGAGTGGGAAATTATTTAAGGACATAGGAATTGACTTTCCAATTCTAAAGTGTCTTTTTCTATTTAGGCAGCTAGTAACCCCAAAGATTGCGCATCATTAAAATCTGTTAAGTATGAGAGTTGGCAAAGGAGCTTTTGACACCTGGCAACCGCAGTAGTAGTTCTGAAGGCATTGTGAGGTCACAGGAATCTGAGTCATAGGTTATTTCAAAGCTCATGCTCTATCTTACCCACTGAGATGAATATTGAGTCACTTGGAATGCCTTAAAAAACAGCAAAGCCCTTCATGCTCCCTCTCTTTCCTTTGCTGTTGTTTGCTTGTACCTAACTTACTACATGTTTTAAACTGGCCTCAGGAAGAGATGACACTGCTTTCATTTCAATACAAGAAAACTTCCTTGACTAACTGAAAGTGAATTTTTTTTTATCTCTGCTGGCAAAAAGTCATTCTATAACTCAGCACTTCTGTCAAAAGCCAAGTAGTCTAGGAAAAATGCTGAAATTCGGATTTTATTTAAGACAAAATGGAAAATCATGTTTCATGCTGCAATTTGATTTTCCCTTTGTTCAGTAGCCACACTGCCATTCACCTCAGACTAGGGTTGGGAAAAAGAAAGCTCCATCTGGAAATCCTCATTTTAAACATTTTGAAATGAATATAATTCATAGATACAACAAAACTTTGCTCTTAACCCATGACTATAGCAACTCAGATGACTGGGAGTGGATATGGCATAACGTGAGCTTCCAAGCTGAGCAAACCGCAGACTGAACTCTGTCTCCACAATGTATTGTGTGACCCTGGGTAAGGGACTTAACTTCCCTGAGCCTCAGTTTCCTCATTTGTAAAATGGAAATAAACCTCTGAAGGATTTTGGAGATTGGAAACGATTCATTCATGTAAGGCACCTAGCACAGTGCCTGACATCTAGGAGGTTCTCAATGACTACTAAGTGGAAATGTATAGGCTCTGAAAGAAACGGGATGTGTTCCAATTCCAAATCCATCTTCTGCTTCCTTTCTGGAAGTGTGCTCCCTGCCCGAATGCTATCCTTTGCCAGAGGGATACAGGTATATTTCTGTTCAAGTTCAGAAAATTCACTGAGATTAAAAAAGTTCAAAGACTACATAAAACATTTATTTCATAAAAATCGCAAACACAGGAAAGTTCTTTAAGAAAGCTAATCATTCGTTATATAACTTCTATAAAAGATTGAGAGGCAAATGAAATGCAAATTTTGCCAGTAGGCATAGTATACTAGAATGGGCAAGAGACTGGAAACTGGAAGACAGGGGTTCTAATGCAGACTCCATCAAGTAACTTTCCACAAGGAACCACCCTCTGGATTCCAGTCTGATTATTAGTATAAATGAAGGGGTTGGAGTGTGACCATATCCAGTCAAACAAACAAAAAAATCCCATGATTTTGTAAGTACATCATGATTAAAGCCAAAACAAAAAAATAATTCACATCTTGGGATCTTGTTTACATTTCTGTGTTAAGGGATAATCATTTGTTAGTTTCAGTGAAAGTTTTTACATTGCTTGTATCTTTTGTCTTCAAGTAAGAGTAACCAAGTACCTGTTGGGCAATAATATTCAAATGTTTGCATACTTAATAAGTTCCAGCAAGTACTCATGCATAGAAGTAAGGTTTACAGATGACAAGTATAAATATCCAATGAGGGTGAGACCCTAGATCTAGAAATAAATGAGTCGTATCCATAGATGTTACAGCTCAGTAGATAAGCATGTGTTTTAGAGTAAGACGCTATTTTACTGCTTATTAGGTGAGGCCTGGGGCAAGTTTCTTAATCTCTCTAAGCCTCATTTCCTTATCTAGATGATGGGGGGAAAGTAGCTACTGTATTTCACTGCTGAGAGGATTATTGAGATAACACATGTGAAGTAGAATTCCTGACGTCTACTGAGCACTCAATAAATGCTAGCTATTAAAAAAAGTATATTAAAAAATCTTAACCCATTTACTTTTAACTCTTTCTCTCTGCCAACATTAATCTACACATAGGTAACTCTTTCAAATGAGCCTAATTGTGAAATGGTCCATTGGAAATGTATGGGAAGAAAGAAGATGAAATAGGAAGAGAAAAAGCAAAGAGAAAAGAGGAGATGGGAAGAGGCTACAAAGAGATAAAGAGTGGCCATCAAGAAAGAGATAACTGGATAATAGCAAGGTACAGAAGGAAAAAAGTCAAAGAGAAGTTAATGGGACTTATGATGGAAGGGTCCTGCAACTGATTCAGAAGGCCATATTTGTGGTGTTGGTCTCTACTGTCCCAAATATAGTGCAGGGGAAAAGAAGGCTCAGTTTAGAACCAGAAGACGGGCTGGAAGCCAAACTCTGCTGCTTCCTAGTTCCTTGTACAAGATCTGGCCCATTACTCCCTTCCTCTGTGAAATGAGAAGTTTGGACTAAGCTGACTTCTGTCCATTTCAGTTCAATACACTCTCAGATTCCAATTCTGTCTTTGATAAGCATCAGACTCACCAGCTTCATAGGAAAGTCTCCTGTGAATGAACACAGCAGCAACTCCATATCAATGATGTAGAGGAATCTGATGAAATAGGCTTTCTTTTTTCACTTCAGTCTTCCTTCCCACATTTTCTAGAACTTTCTTTGTAACAATTCTCTTGCCATTCACTATCTGGCTACAAGTGGTGACCAATCTGAAGTTTCCCATTCCACTGCTTACAAAGGGTACAAATGTCCCAGAGGAAGGTGGACTTGGTCTGGAACCCAGAGATACAAAAGTGGAAAATCCTGTGTCCAATATGGGCATCACATCAAAGAAGGAGGAACAGAATCTCCTGGCCCTACCCACACGGCCAGTGGAAAAATAATCTCCTGAGAAGAGGTCTTCATCTTCAAAGACATTTTGAAAGCCACGGTGTGGCCTCTCAAACCACAGTTCCCCCTTCGAATAGTTTTTGTTTCTGTTGTCTCCATAGCGGTTCCCTCTGGACTTGTCATAGTTGTTGCGTTTCTCAGCATCGGACAAGATCTCATAGGCCTCTGCTACTTGTTTGAATTTCTCCTCAGCTGCCTCCTTGTTTTCTGGGTTCTTGTCTGGGTGCACCTGAAGAGCTAACTGGTGATAAGCCTTCTTAATATCAGAAGAGGAAGCATTTTGAGGCACCCCTAGTACTTTGTAGTAATTCGCCATGTTTCTTTAAAGGAAACAGAGTCTATTCTCTGAAGAATTTCCATGTAACTTTGGAAAGGAAGATGGCGAACTACTCAAATTTACACCAAGACCCTTTGAATCTTATCACATGGTTCTTGGGACAAAGTCCCTTCTGGGGGAGAAATTCCTCTTTGGGGTAGGTATCCTCTACTATGCCCCCACCCCCTCCCTGCCCTCTGCAGCTCACTGTGGGTGGAGTGACTATGAGCTCAACACTATCAGCCAATGACTCTCAGCTGATACTGTGCTTGCCTTGCATTCCTATTGGTGGAAAATTGGTGGTGGATAATATACATATTGGGGACACTTCATCTAGTTTAAAAAAACCAACATTGATAAAGTCTCACTTGCTTATGTTTTTTTTTAGTTTCCCTAGTCTGGGTAGGCATGTCATCCGAAAAGATTCCTTTATGACCAATGTCAAATAGTGTGTTGCCTGTATTTTCTTCTATGAGTTTTATAGTTTCAGGTCTCACCTTTAGGTCTTTGATCCATTTTGAGTTAATTTTTGTGAATGGCGATAGCAGATGCTCCACTTTCATTCTTCTGCATGTGGCTGTCCAGTTTTCCCAACACCATTTATTGAAGAGATTTTCCTTGCTCCATTGTATGTTCTTTGCTCCTTTGTCGAAAATTAGCTGTCTGTATATGTGTGGTTTTATTTCTGGGCTTTCAATTCTGCTCCATTGATCTGTGTGTCTGTTTTTGTACCAGTACCATGCTGTTTTGATTACTATTGCTTTGTAGTATGTTTTGAAGTCAGGGGGATTGTGATACCTCCAGCTTTGTTCTTTTACAGATGGCCAATAGGCACACGAAAAGATGTTCAACATCACTAATCATCAGGAAAATGCAAATCAAAACAACACTAAGATATCACCTCACACCCATTAGAATGGCTATAATCACCAAGACAAAAAACAACAAATGTTGGAGAGGATGTGGAGAAATGGGATCCCTCATACACAGCTGGTGGGAATGCAAACTGGTGCAGCCTCTATGGAAAACAGTACGGAGATTCCTCAAAGAATTAAAAATAGAAATACCCTATAATCCAGCTATCCCACTACTGGGAATCTATCCAACAAACCTGAAATCAAGAATCCAAAGAGGCTTATGCACCCCTATGTTCACTGCAGCATTATTCACTATAGCCAAGAAGTGGAAGCAACCTAAGTGTCCCTCAACTGATGATTGGATCAAGAAGATGTGGTGTATATATATATACAATGGAATACTACTCAGCCATAAAAAAAGACAAAATCATCCCATTTGCAACAACATGGATGGGCCTGGAGGGTATTATGTTAAGTGAAGTAAGCCAGAAAGAGAAAGACAAACACCGTATGATCTCACTCATATGTGGAATATAAACCAACACGTGGACAGAGAAAACTGTATTGTGGCTACCAGGGGCACTGGGGGTAGGGGGTGGGCACAAGGGGTGAAGGGAGACATATATATGGTGATGGACAAACAAAAACGTACAACCCAAAATTTCACGTTATAAACTATTAAAACATCAATTAAAAAAAAACCCAACATTGAGCAGCTTGTTTATAGAGAAACTATTTGTGTTGCTCAAAAAGAAGGCTTTACCTTGTTTGTTAAAGTAACAGAAGAGGGGCCAGCCCAGTGGTGTCACAGTTGGGTTCGTGCATACTGCTTTGGCGGCCCAGGGTTCACCGGTTCGGATCCTGGGCGCAGACCTACTCATTGCCCATCAATCCATGCTGAGGCACGGTCCCATATAGAAGAGCTACAAGTCTACAACTATGATACACAACTATGTACTGGGGCTTTGGGGAGAAAAAAGAAAAAGAGGAAGATTGGCAACAGATGTTAGCGCAGGGCCAACCTCCCTCAAAAAAAAAAAAAAAGTAACAGAAGAAATGGGTCTTGCACTTAAATCAGACAGAAAATCTGTTTTTGGCCCATTGTGGGGGCTAATGCCTTTGGTGATTTAATGGGTATCTCCCCGTGTTATTTAATATTTGCTGCTGGCACAAAGTGGGTAATAAAGGGGTTCTATTACAAAAATAATCTTGTACACATCTCTAAGGAAGGAAAAAGAATGAAAGTCACTTCATCAAATGAAGAAACTGGGTTAGAGATGTCTGCCTAGATTTAAAAAAAGCACAGATTTAAGGAGCAGAATTAGAAATGAAAGCTTTCCATGTACAGTCAGATAAAGCTTCTTCACTTCAGTTGATCTTTTCAAGTTAGCCTTTTTGAAACTCATCTCTGGACTTAAGAACAAAACGAAGTAGTAGCATCACAACAGCAAATGCTTTAAAAAATGGCTTTAAATCTCAAGTGTAGCAAGGGCTGCTGGCTGCTCTTTTTCCAGGACACACAACGACACACTTCCCAGACTTCCTTGCAGTTTGGTGTGGCCATGTGACCATGTTCTGGCCAAGGACATGTGGAGGGACGACGTGCATCTCTTTCAGGTCTGACTCATAAAACCACCAATGTGTGCTCCTCCTTGCTCTTTATCCTTACACCAACCGGATGTCAATGCCCAGATGATTTGAAAGCCTCTGGCTGAAGATGACAGAGTCTCCATCAGGCTGGGTTCTTGAATTACAGTGAAGCAGAACACCGTCACCAACCACCTCGGACTATTTATATGAGAAATAAACTTTTACTGTAATGAAGCCATTATACATGTTTTCATCTACTGTGAGAGCAGGTAGCCTACTCAAATACACCAACAACCATTTCTACAACTTCACCTTCACTTTTAGAACCTACTCCTATAATGCCATCAACCAGAAGAGTCCTCCCTCTACAACACTGAAGCCCAACATCTTATCTTTCACTCCTCACTCCCATTACAGCCACTGTTTTATTTCAACTTCACTTTCTCCAGGGTTATGAGTCCTCTTCAGACTCTTCTTTTGTAGAGTCTGTACCCCCTGGTTGGCCCTGGGAACCATTCTTTTACATGTCCTCTCAAATTGCCCTCTTAGGCTATTAGCTCTCTACTGTGCCCATGCCATAAACACCCATCCAGGAACAGTCTAGCAATCCAGCTTTTCTGACTTCTATACCTGGTGTAGCTGGGAAAAAAATCAAGAAACCATGAAGATGAAGCACTATACATGAGCAGTGTTCCAGTCTCAGCTGGGTCGGTAGAATACCTCAACAGTTCTTTTATTTATCCTGGGTCAGCTGCCTCTCCCATTCCCCTTGGTGGCTATTCTTAACCTTCACTCTCCTCTAGTTCCTTATTAAACCTCTACCCATCCCTGTCCACTCCAAGCAGAAGAGCTTGCCTCTTGTTCAGCAAAGGAAATGGAGGCTGTCAGGAACTCCCTTCACGTCCCTGAGGACAAGGACAATCTTAGCTATATCTGTACACATCCTCACCTATGCCCCCAGAGCATAGGAAGGATAGAGGAAAGACAGGAAAACAGAGAAAGATATCCCTGTCTTGCTCAGAACTAATCCCTTTATATTTTTTTAAAATAAAATAGTTGAATTTTTTTATTCACCAACTTGAAACATCATGTACTTTATGGCTGACATTAAATTTTTAAATTTTATCATGGTAAAATATATATAACATAAAGTAGGCTATATTAACTATTATTAAGTGTACAATTCAGTGGCATTAATTACATTCACAATGTTGTGCAGTCATCGCCACTATCTATTTTTTAAACTCTTCCATCATCCCAAACAGAAATCCCATTAAGCAATAACTCTCCCCTCTCCCTTAGCCCTTGATAACCTCTAATCTACTTTGTACTTCTATGAATTTGCTTATTTTAGATATTTCACATAAATGGAATCATACAATATTTGACTGGCTTATTTCACGTAGCATAATGTTTTCAAGGTTCATCCATGTTATAGCGTGTGTCAGAACTTCATTCCTTTTTATGGCTGAATAATATTCCATTATATACATATGCCACATTTTGTTTATCCATTTATCTGTTCACAGACACTTGAGTTGTTTCCACCTTTTGGTTATTGTGAATAATGCTGCAATGAACATTTGTGTACAAGTATCTGCTTGAGTCCTTCTTTTCAATTCTTTTGTGTGGAATTGCTGGGTCATATGGTAATTCTGTGCTTAACTTTTTGAAGGACTGCCACACTGTTTTCTACAGTGGCTGCACCATTTTACATTCCCACCAGCAATGCGTGAGGGTTCTAATTACTCCTTATCCTCACCCCTCCATACTCTTTTGATATCATTCCTTTCCTTATCCTCAGGGAGTTTGCTTCATTTAACTGTGCTCAATTTCAGTCAATTTTAACCTGTCCAATTCTTCTGGCTACTTTCCTGCATGTAAATAAATTTGAGTGTCTCCTCTCTTAGAAAAGAGCCCTCATCCCTACATGACCCTCCAGCTACTGGTTCTCCCTCCACTTGCCTGCCTCCCACTCATTCGTCAACTTGGAGGAAGGGGTTCTCCACCCCCCACACAGTCATCTATACTCCTCCCCCCACTCCACTGAAATTCCACCGGCATTCACAGACCCCATCGAGCTGCACCTTTTTGAAGTATTTGACCTTGTTGATCATTTCATTCTTCTTGAAGCTCTCCCCTTCATTGTTTCTATACAACCTCTCATTACTGGTTCTCTGCCCACTTCCCTGAATGCTCTTTCTCAGTCGCTTTTGCTCGTTGCCTTTCTTCTCCTAACAATTAAAACTGTGGTGTTCTGCAGGGTGCTGTCCTTGGCCTTTTCCCCTGAAAAGGTGCTGTCCTAAAGGCCTCTCTCATTCCCACCCTCTCCTATGACTGCTGATGATTCTCACATCTCTGTTCCCAGGCCTCAATCTTCCCCTGAGCTGTCTGCTAGATAAATCCGCTTAGATGTATTACAGGCCCTCAAATTTAAGGTGTCCCAAACTGCGCTCATTGTACCCCTTTTAAAACTTACCTCCCTGTTAAACAGACATGCTGGTTGATGGCACTACTTTACAACCACTCAACCTGGAGACTTAGCAGTCACCAAAGCCTCCTCCCGTTCCCACCCGTGAGCAATGAGCTCAGTGGTAGGGCTACAGGAGAGAACTGAGACTGGACAGATCTTCACGCTCCATTGCCAATGATCCACTAAATTCTTTTGACCGTCTTCCCCAGACTTTCTAGTCGATCTCTCCCTTTCCATCTCCAATGGAACGATCACAAAAGCTTTCCTGCCTTCCGTCTCCTTGTCCTCCAAGCCACTCTCCACATGGCCACTAGATCGATCTTTCAAAACCACATCTCATCCTGGCGCTCCCCACTTACTATCTTTCAGTGGCTTCCTAGGGCCTCTCAGGTAAAGTCTCTTTTCTGCCAGCAAACCAGACTGTTATCTGGACCCCTGTTTACCTTTCAGTTGTATCCCTTGGCATTCTCTGCACCACACCTCTTACTCTGAGGTACTTAGAGTTCTCAAGATAAACCATGTTTTTTCATGTCCCC
The DNA here is from genome assembly GCF_057802395.1 of Ceratotherium simum simum. Classification (NCBI taxonomy): domain Eukaryota; kingdom Metazoa; phylum Chordata; class Mammalia; order Perissodactyla; family Rhinocerotidae; genus Ceratotherium; species Ceratotherium simum. The sequence continues at coordinate 79,173,461 of NC_141901.1, forward strand.
ATGCCTTTGTATTTGATCCTCCTTCTGCCTGGAATCTTCTGTGTTTCCTTCAAATGGTTCTCATATCAACAGTGGTTTCAGGTGGTTTTATTAAAGCAAAATAATATTCGTAATAATGAGCATCATTTTACTTTCAGAGTTTTATATTTATCCTAATGAGCATCAGAAAAAGCTGTAACAACTATGGAAACAACTAATCAAGTGAATAAGCCAAAGAAGCACCACATACCTGGCTACCTTATAACTCTTCTCATTCCAACTGAAAGACTTAACCATTTGGGATTTTTGGTTTATATAGAAATCTATTCTACTTCAGTCAAAAATTCAAAAGGTTCTTTCCTTACCGGTTTTGCTTTCAATTCTCTTGGCTATTTTCTCATTGTTAGTATTACCCACTTGCTTTTTAACTCTTTTCTAAATTTTTATGGGCTGGAAGGACACGTTAGCAGAATTTGAGTTGCCACTTCCACTGCTCATTATGCTATAAAATATTTTAAGCATTTCAGAAGCTTTCAACCGTTAAGAAACACCAGATGTCAATGCACTTTGGATAGTTTCAGTACTTGGTATTATAAAATGCTGATAAAGTAATAAAAGTTATTTCCAATTTGTGGGGTTTTAACTCGTCTAATTCAGAGCTGGATTTACCATGAAGCTAATAAAACTCAGGTTTTGCCTTAGCAATATTGTATTCATCATTTTGTAATGTTTTTTCCCCAAGCAGGGCTCTTAGAATTGCATAAGCTTTAGGACCCCCAAAACCTAGATTTGTCCCGGGTCTAATTAGAAATAGCCATCCAGAATGACTACAGTTGAAATCCATCTGACCATGATTTGGGACACATGCTCGGGGCTGCTCTGACTGGCCTCCCCACTTTACTACTCCGTTTGAGGTGGTTAGTGTTACCTGGCAATTTGTAGCACTAAGAAATTTTATTTATATTTATTAAGTCAGTGGATTCAGAAATGTATCAGAAGTTAGCAATAAGCCATCTAAAAAGAAATGCCAAGCTTTGTGTTTCAAATGAATGGCTTAAACAACCAGTTGGTCATTTCAGAGTAAAATACTGTTCTTATACATGTGGTTTGGGGAAAGTGAGAAGATAGAGTAAAATTAATTTGTCACCATGAGTTGCATATTATTTTGTCATGATACTCTGAGAAAAAAATTAACTTAGTGATACATATTGTTCTAGAAACAGAATCACTGATGTCACTCACTTGTAAGTTTGAGGAATCTGAACAATATGAATTATATGACATTGAATGGCAGATCTCTATCTTCCATCTTCTTCATATATATTCTGTGTATATGAGTCAGACAGATAATGACGCAGAAATGAAGTGACTACACTACAATGGGCAGAACTGTCTTTTGACCTGTAGTTAGGGTGAAGTTTGAGTGGTGAAGTTGCTGTACTGGACTGCCAGAATTCCTTAACGGGCAACTAATAGCATTGTCAATAGAGATAGCTTTACACCAGAGAATGATGCTCATTTAGCCTTCAGAGTTTGACAAAATAAACCTCATCCTAAATGTTCTGTGTGAGGAAGGTGGAGATGATTTGAATGAGTTAGTCAAAAGGTTCCCTTTTAAAACTAAAGCTCTTAGGAAAGTAAAATTCCTAAGTACCTTTGATTCTTGAAAACCAGGCAATCCATATTCCTGGGCAAGTGCCAATTTTTTATCATCCAGTTACAAAAATTCAACAGTATATGTACAACATCTCAAGTGGTTTTGTGTCCTATGCTGTGCATTGAAAGCATACTTCATGAGGGCCAGTTCCAAGATATCTCTTGCCTCAAAGCAGGAGCTTGTGCAACATTCTACTTGTTTAACTCAATATTCACTTTATAGAAATCTGAGCCCTAGAAAGGCAAACTCTCCAGGATCATCCAGTGACCATGAGTCAATCAAGAGAAAAGAAGTCACGACTCTCACTCATGCCTTTCACCACAGCCTAAGAGGTCTGTCTGCTAGAGGACACTCGGGAAAACAGCCACCACACCATGGGTCTGTGGGAAAGACAGACAGTACCGACAGTGCTGTAATCACTGCCTCCTGCTCTTATGGGCCAGTGAACCCTCTGGAGCAGGATGTTAATGAGGCCAAGGGGCTGAGGGAGAGCAACATCACTGGTCACAAAAGGGGAATGGCCCGAACAGTAATACAACCCCAAACGTACACACTAAGACACTGGATCACTGCAGGAGTGGGAGGGAGCTGGGCAGGGGCCTAGGCCTTCCCTCTTGACAGTTCTTTTGGCTTGTAGTTGTGGCTCACAGGGAAGGCTCAAAAGAGGTTTGTCAGAAGAAAACTTGGTGGAGATAATTGCACCAGTGGGAAACAATGGAGATAATTGTTATGTGGCAGTGTGCCTGCACAGGGAAAGGAGGTTATGCAAAGATCATCACCTTAAGCCAGCTGCCTCTCCATACCACAGGAACATGGGGCACCATTCCTGCACTTTGGACAAATCTCACTCAGTAGCCTGACATCTTCCAAGGGAGCATGCTACTAGAAAGCCACATCTGAGTCTGGTTGCCACAGCAATAGAATATCTAAAAACATACTCTGAGACCATACCATGAGGACTGATACTCTCCTGAAAGTCGGCCCATCTGATGGTGGATGTGTCTGGCATCAGTGTCAGTGTCTTAGTAAGCTTAGGCTGCTATAACAAGATACCATAGATTGGGTGGCTTAAACAAAACAGACATTTATTTATCACAGTTCTGGAGGCTGGAAGTTCAAGATCACAGTGCCAACGTGGTCGGGTTCTTGGCAAGGGCCTCTTCCTGGCTTGCAGATGGATGCCCTCTTGCTGTATCCTCACATGGCAAAGAGAGAAAGAGCAAGCTCTCTGGTCCCTTCTTTTCAGGGCACTAATCTCATCATAAGGCTTCCACTCTCATGACCTCACCTAAATCTAATTATCTCCCAAAGCCTCCACCTCCTAATACCATCACACTGGGAGTTAGGATTTCAACATACAAATGTTGCCGGGACACAAGTATTTAGTACATGACAGTCAGCCATGAAACTAAGCTCCCCACATCATTGGCAACTGTGCTCCCCTTTCTGGACCTGCCTTTTCTAAGGTGGTTTAGGGGATGCTCTCCATCCCTGTCTCACTTCCATCAAATGGCAGGGCAAAGCCTTCCCTGAGGAAATTTAAGGATGTGGCCATTCTTATTGTTTCTCAGCTGCTGTGACCTGGAAGATGTGCCTGGAAGGGTCAAGTATTTGGGCTGGGGGTGGCCTGCAGTCTTCCCATCTGGGATGAACTTGGTGAGTGACTGCTTGAGATTGCTAAGAAGATCTTGGGAGGTAAACATCGATGGCCTCTGAAGCACGATGACGGAAGAGGTAGGTTAACATGGTAGAAGATCCTGATCCCCAACCCTCAGGAAAACCACAGCAGCTACTTGTCTTATCAGCCTGAGCCTCGCCAGTGGGTCCCTCCTTGCCCTCTACCTCCTTTAGTGAGAAGAGGAAAGGAGAATTTCACAGCAGGAGGAAGATTTGGATCATTTTCAGAGACTAATTCAAGGCAGACTCTTTCCCCCACCCAACCACCTTTCTAGGAGAATGAAGGAACTCGAGCTTCTAGGCCATGCTTGCAAAACTCCAGTCCCCTGGGAATTCATCTCTCAGGCTCCCAACTTGGTGGGCTCAACACAGTAGCAAGATGATGCTCCTCTCCCCCCTTGAAGGACTTCTGAATGAAATGCTTTGGGAGAATTTGTTCCCTTTTGCATCCCAGTATCACTGGTGCCAGAGTGATGTCATCCCTGGGAGAAAGGGCCTGCTCCTGGGCCAAGCTCAGAGCTGGCTAGTTCCATTCGGAGGTCTTGCACAGAATCCGGAAGGCCCAAAGAATAACCCCCTCCCACCAATCTGGGACATCTGCCTCAGAGGAGTGTGAGCCAAAGCTTGATCTGAAAAATGCTTTGGGCAGCTGGGAATTTGGCCAAGAGACCTTTTAGCTAAGTCCTTTTTTTTTTAACCTTTCACAATATTATTTAAATTTAATTTTTGAAGCAAGTTACTCAACTGCAATGACACAAATGGACATTATACCATTAAAAACCAAAATAAAATATGTTCCAGCTGATCGGCCTTCCACTTTCCAACCTGAGCTATTTTGTCCCCACAATTTTACAAAAATTTTCAAATGTAAAGTTGTTAGAATATTATAGTGAAAACCCATATTCCCACCACTTAGATTCTACAATTAACATTTTCTATACTTACTTTATCATATGTCTATCAATCTGCTCATCTCTCTATCCAATTGTCAATCCATGTTTTGATGCATTTCAAAGTAAGTTATATACATCAGTATACTGCTCCCTTAAATACTTCTGTTTGCATACTATTAATTGTTTAATATTTTTTATAGTTCTTTTCCCTTTGAGGTAAAATTTATAGGCTATGTAATGTACAAATCTGAATCATTTGCATATCCCTGTGCATATGCAGTGAGCAATGCATATACCTATAACCCAAATCCTCATCAAGACAGAGAAGACTACCATCACCCAGAAAGCTCCCTCATGGCCCTTCCCAGTCATTCTCCACTCTCACCTATCCAGAGGCAACCACTGTTCTCATTTTTCTCCTGTTCTCAATCTTTATCTAGTATATCTCAACTGCTATGGTCTGAATGTTTGTGTCCTCCCAAAATTCAAATGTTGAAACCTAACCCCCAAGGAGTATTAGGGGTATTAGTAATGGTGTTAGGAGGTGGGGGCTTTGGGAGGTAATTAGGTCATGAGGGCAGAACCCTCATGAATGGACTTCATGCCCTTATAAAAGACGTGCCGGAGAGTTCTCTCATCCCTTCCTTAATGTAAGGACACAGTGAAAAGATGGCTGTCTAGGAAGTGGGCCCTCACCAGACACCCAATCTGATGGCACCTTAATCTTAGACTCCCCAGCCTCTAGAACTGTGAGAAATAAATGTTCATTGTTTGTAAGCCACCCAGTTTATGGTATTTTTGTTATAGAGGCCCGAATGGACTAAGACAGGAACTATTCAGTATGAACTCCTCCATGTAAGGCTTCTCTCACTCAGCATAATGTTTTGAGACTCATCCAAACTGCTGTACATATCAGTAGTTGATTTCTTTTTATTACCAGGTAGGATTCCATTGTACCACCACACCACAGTTGGTATATTCATTCTTCTCTTGATGGACACTTAGACTTCCAGTTTTGGACCATTATGAATAAAGCTACTAAGAACAATTTTACACAAATATTTTGGGGACATATGTTTTCATTTCCCTTGGGTAAATACTCAGGAATGAAATTGCTGGATCATGGGGTAGACGTATGAGTGTTTATTTCACACTCCCACTAACAATGTAGGCGAGTGTGGTTGCTCCACATCCTCACGAACATTTGGATTTATCAATCTTTCTAATTTTAGCTCTTCTGGTGGGTATAAAGTGATTTAAGCTGCTATTTTGGCAAGTTTTCCAAATTAACAAAAAGTATATATGTACAGGGATCAGGTTGAAGGAAATATCTGTCAAAGGAAATCTAGAGATTGGCATATATGATATTAGAAAAGTTCACCTATCCATCCCAGCCTGACAGAATAAGAACTGGCTAAGGGATGTGGAAGAAGCAGCCAAACACATTCTTTAGTTTATAATTCTCTCAATTAAATGATAATATTAGAAAAGTAAGTTTAATGCTTAGAAAACTGCCGACTTCATTGATAGGGAGATAAGAACTATGTTTCCAGACAGGGCTGGTCTGGTGTGGACCATGGGTTCCCCAATTTGCTTCCTCATGGTCACAGCCCCTTGAGCACCATCCCTAGAGAGGGGCCTAGCCTGAAAAATGGAGTCAGGAATCACTAGATGATTGGGAGAGACCCCTTGCTCCTCTCTCCCTCTTTCCAGTACTAACCCTGTTCCTAAGGGAAGGGAATTAACATTGTTTGGGCATCAACACTGTGCCAGGACCTATCCGAGGCTTTGGGCATACATTGTCCGTTAATCCTCACAACACCACCAGTTAGGCATTGATAGTCTCATGTTAGAGATGTGAAACCAAGACTCAGAGAGATGCAGTAACTTTCCTGGGGTCACACAGGGTTAGAAGAACTAGGATTTGACTCTAAATCCTGTGCTCTTTCCACTCTACTTTGTTAAGCACCCAGAAAGCAAACTGGAGGAGGATTAATAGCTCAGTGCTGAGGCCAGTAGTAGATGGTGCTGCACGTCTCTCAGTCAGATTTGTCCCTCCTTTTTCTTTCTTTTCTGTTTTCTGCTTTCTAGTGTGTCTGTGGTGAAGGTGGGGCTCTTCCCTCTTTCAGAAGATGCAGATGGCGATGAGCGTTAGCCCTCCTCTCTGCAGCTGTGCCTGTGTCTTGGGGCTTGGGTTTGTCTCTTGCAGGAAGGAATCATTAGCTTGGCACTTTCGTTCTCCCCTTCCCCACCCCCCTCAGTTTCTTAAGGCCCGGTATGATCAGGAATTGATGTGAGGACATGCAGAGAGCCTCACTGAGCCCTCACTGCTCTCTAGTCCTCCTCCTCCTCACTGTGGGGAGGAGAGGTACTGTGTTCATCACGTGTTTCTCTAGACCCAGTTACCTGCTCCTGAAAAGCACTAGCTTGCTCCTCAAATCCTGCTGTTCGGAAATAGTTGACGACATCCATCACAGCCCAGTCTGCAGGATCGGGGGGCCTCCCATTCTCCATGGAACTGAAAGACACAAATCCAGACAGTTGTCATGGCAGAGCAGGCAAGAGTGTGCAGCCAGGCTCACTATCCGGTCTCCCAGGGGCAGGAATCAGGGCCCTCCCTTCCCTCAGAGGCCCAGATCCCAGTTTACCTCCCTCAGGACCATAATCATTCTTGTGTTTCTTGGGTTCAGAAGATCATTACTCCCACTGGCTCAGTCACTGCTTTCCTAGTAGACCTTTAATATAAAGTCTCAGTTGGTCTAATATAAAGTCTTTCCCATTAGACCTTTAATATAAAGCATTTCCTCATGTACTGCTTTTTAATGCAGAGATATTAAGAGTGTTTCAGTGATTTCTGGCAGCTCACAGCATGATATTCATACTCCTGAGTTAAGAATACCAGGCCCTTCACAATAAGGTCCCAACATACCTCTCTTTTCCCATCTCTGACCACCTTCCCCATCCCCACCCCCACATATCCAGGGCTAAAGCCATTCCCCAATATGCCATGCCCTTTCACAGCTCTGGGCCTTTGCACATGCCGTTCCAGTCACTTCTAACGCCCCCTCATTTGTCTCTACCTGACAAAATCCTCCCATTGCTACCAGTTCAAATGTCCCTCCTCTGTGAGGCATTTTCTGGCTCCACCAGAGAAGTGTTTTAGTTATAACCTCCTCTGAGTTCGAGAACTCCATTCAAACTCCCATTGTAGCACTTTCCACAGTAGATTATATTCTCTGCTTATTGGACAGTCTCTAGACTTTCCACTTAAGTGGGAGATGAGGGCTAGGGATAACAGATTGGGCCTGGGCCATTTCTCATTTTATTATTCCTAGTATCAAGGATGTAGTTAGGAAGTCAGTCAATGTTCAAATGACTAGGTGACGATCAAGCATTTGTCTGAGAGGGTCTATGAGTAACTGGCCTCACTGGATTTAGAGAGGAGGGATAGGAGAAGTGGAATAAAGAATAAAGTTACTGTGGCTCTGCCTCATTTCTGTCTCGCGAGTGGTTGTCTGGATTTCTCTACACCTCATCCAAGGTGATTCTTCCAGAGTGTACATCTTCCAGAGATCACATTGTTCCCCTGCTTAAAATCCTTCAAAGGCTTCCAACTGCCCTTTGGATAAATTCCAAATAGCTTAACTCTGCTTTAGAGATCCTTCAGGACAAAGCCCCCCCCGGCCCTCCAGCTAGGAATACATTGGTGAGCAAACAGACACAGTCCTTACTCTTGCGGACCTATAGCACTATGGGGTAGACAGTGATCAGTAATCACACAACTAAACATGCAGCTGCACATTGTGGTAAGTGGTATGAAGGACAGGCACACTGTCCTGTGACAGTTTAAGGGGCTAGGGGAGGCTTTCTTATGGGTGTTTCTTTTGAGGTTAAGGTGTAGAAAGCAGCCACAAGTTAACTATATGAAGAAGTCAGGTGAAGATTATTCCAGGCTCTGTGGCAGGAATACATACAGCCAAAGGAGCCATGCAGATCTTGGAGGCCATATTAAGGATTCTGGATTTTTGTCTATGAGCAATGGGGACTTGTTAAATGGCCTTGTAATGGGGGTGACCTGATCAGATTCACATTTTGAAAAAGAGAGTGCTGAAGAGGAGCCACAGGGGAAGAAGGGGTGCCAGTGGGAGTTCTATTGTAGTCATCCAAGCAAGAGATCATGGTGACCTAGACTAGAGTGGTGGCTATGGGAAAGGAGAGAAGAGCATGGATTTAAAGGATATTTAACCAATAAAATCAGCATGACTTAGTGGTGGACTAGATATAGAGAATGAAGGAGATGGAAGTATGATGGAACTGGATGGATGGTGGTAACTTCACTTAAATGGTGCCCCCAGGTTTAGTTGGACACACTGAATTTGGGGTAGCATATATATCCAAGTAGAGATTTAATGTGGGACATGAGTCTGGAGTGCAAGCAGATGAGTGGGCTAGAGGTACATGTTTGGGAGACAGAACCATTTAGATGGTAATTGAAACCTTGGGAGAGGTTGAAAAGAGAACTGGGCCTAGAACTAAGCTTGGGGAGATTCAACACTTAGTGAGAGTTGAAAAGATTCATGTTACATTTAATGGAAATGAAATTACCCAGACTTTGGGGATTTCTGAAAGTCTTCAAACATCTCAAAGTCAAGGGTCTAGCTGTACCTCTAGCTCACTCCCCACATAATGTTTTGTATAGAGTAGGAACTTAAAACATTGGATTATAAAAACAAACTTCCAGGGCTGGCCCGGTGGTGTAGTGGTTAAGTTCGCGCACTCCGCTTCGGCGGCCCGGGGTTCATGGGTTCAGATTCCAGGCACAGACCTACGCACCACTTATCAAGCCATGCTGTGGCAGGGTCCCATATAAAGTAGAGGAAGATGGGCACGGATATTAGCCCAGGGCCAATCTTCCTCACCAAAAAGAGGGGGATTGGCAACAGATGTTAGCTCAGGACTAATCTTCCTCACAAAAAACAAACAGAGAAACAACAAAAAACTTCCGTCCTAGCTAAGGAAAAGGGAGTCACTAATCAATGGCACCATGTGATCAATGATTTATCAACAATGCACTTAATTTAAAAACATTTAGAGTCAATGCTTACTTGTTAGAAGTGTTTTCCCTTTTGGGCTTAGAGAGTGTGAATCTATAAACACTGCAAGCCCATGTACATATGCACTCATGTACACGCACACTCGTGCACACACTAGCACCACACAAACACACATACACCCTTTCCCACCATTTAACAGGCAATATACATGGGGAAAAAAACTATTTTTCACCCTAACATTGTTAAACATTAACTATGTATTTTAAAATCAAAGCTAAATGGGTTTTAAAAAAATTATTCACATGCTGGGATTTTCCATCATCCCAGTAACATAAGCAATTGTGAGCTGACACTGGGGACTCCTTAAGGCACCATTTTCCTTCCTTCTCTTTCTTAAGGTGAGCTTGAAGAATATTTGGAAAGGAGCTCATTGTTCTAACAAACCTTCTAAATTTTCTAATCACCTCACTTCTAGCAGTGAGCACAGAGTCCCATCGGATACACCTTGAAGTGCCCCAGAAAACATCTGAATTCATTCTCCCTGTAGCTGAGTTCAATTAGCTGCTTTCCTCATAAAGAATAGTTATCTAATTGTAATAACAAAGTATGCTACATTGTAATTTTAGGATGGGAGGCTTTCCTGATTCTTATTCTGCTGGCATATGATATCATCACTTCCATAATTCTGTAATATTCTTGAGTACTAGCAATGCAGCAGAGAATAAAGACTCTTCAGAACTGCTGGCAGTGTCCCATGAAGAACAGGAGCAACGTGGAACTGGGGGCTCTCTCATAATTAGGGTGAGGGGATCCACGCAGAAGAAACAAGGGGTTAGAAACCAGTCAATGCATTTAATGATTGATCCATCTAAGCTTAAGTCTGATAGCCCAAAAAACAAAATCACTTAGAAGAAAAATCACAACGGTAGACTACTCACATCCTGGGGGGAGAAACCTGTCTCTCTTCATCTCTGTAGCTCTCCAGCACCTAGCACAGCCCTGACTGGTGCACAGACACACAGCAAAGATCTGTGTAACACCCAGAGAGTACTTAGAGTCTACAACACGCTTTTCACACATTACCTATTATCAGCCTCCCAGCTCCTTGTGAACTGGCTACTGCAACCTGTTTTTTTTTAAAGATTTTATTTATTTATTTTTCCCCCAAAGCCCCAGTACATAGTTGTCTGTCATAGCTGCACATCCTTCTAGTTGCTGTATGTGGGATGCGGCCTCAGCATGGCTGGAGGAGTGGTGCCTCGGTGCGCACCCAGGATCCGAACCCGGGCCGCCGGCAGCGGAGAGCACGCAGTTAACCGCTAAGCCACGGGGCCGGCCCTGCAACCTGTTTTTTAGGAAACTTAGGCTCAGAAAGGTTAAGAAACTCACCCCAAATCACATAGTAGATAAAGCCAGGATTGGATTCCATATATGCTTCCCTCCAAATCTGTGCTTTTTCCACTCTACTTTCTCATTGATACAACAAATTACAAAAAGCCTACTGTGTTCACAGTACTGTACTGGATGCAGGGTGATAAGGATAGGACTGCACAGTTCCTGCCCTCAAGGAGCTGGAATCTGGTGAGGGGAAGCAGACACGTAAACAGCTACCTCTGAGTAATACTAGAATTGAGGGGTGAACAAGTGCTACTGAGGACACGAGCGCTGGAGAGCCTGGGTAGTTCTGCCTGACTAGGACACTTGAAGATTTTCAACGGCAATTCTGAAAGGCACCTATCGCTCCAACACACCCTAAGCTGGGCCCTGAGAGGGGATGGCTTGCAGTGGCAGATATATGCAGGCAAATACCGTCACTTCTAAGTTGTTTATGTTAAAGCATGATGGATGATCTTGCTGCCCTTCCAGTGGTTTCAGCAACAGTTTTAAGGAGAAAACTGGAGATGATCCAAGGCAACATGACTGTGAGGCTTGGGGAGGCCAGAGTGTCAAGGCCGGATAAAATTATGAGAAGGTTTGGAGGACGGATTTAAGTGTTACCTTTCCTCACTGGGAAAGCCATACATCTCAAGGACTATCATTTGTAGCCAAACTGAGACACTTTGTTCCTTGCAAATGGACCATTCTCTCCAAATCTTTCCTTATAACTTGCCCATGTCAAATTCCAGAAGGAATTTAAATGGTGCTGTTTAAAACACCTCCCAGATGGTCGTTCCCAAGGTGGCTGCTAATTTTGTACTGATGAAATGAGATGGCAGATAGAAAAGTTCCATTATCATTTGATATTTATTATTCACTATCATCATAGCAAAATGTTTCTTAGAATATAATGTATAAAAATGATAAATTCATGAATATTTTTCCAAGCATGGGATCTTTAAAAAATATATATGTATTTTACCTTATTACAAAAAATTAGCAAGAAATGAAGGGCAGAATTTGTCTATAATCCAATCACTTAATCAAATCAATGCTTCCATTTAACCCAGTCACCTTTTAGTCCCTGTGCATATGGTTAAGTACATCATGTACTGATAAAAATTATATCATGCATGAATAATTCACACTGGGAAATGATTATCCCTTAATTAAACAATCACCTCACTTTTAAAGAGAGCTAGAGAGACACAATCGTGGGGACAGAAATGCAATAAACAACAAATTTGGCAGATATATGCAGATTGAGACCTTATTATGAGTGTTTTCATGTTGGTATAATCACAGTATAATTTTAAGTGCTGGCAGCAAAAGTCTCCATCTTCTCTTTATATATGAGTGAAAGCATGTGGAAACCAGTTAAAACTCTTGCTCTGAATCTATCATGTGTATATTTTATGATACTTATGATATTATAGATTCTGAGGGTTGATCAGACCAAAAAGAAACTCTGGATTAATACAACCCATATGTGATTTCAGAACCCCATTATACTCACTAATTGCACTTCTGCTTTACAGTTCAGAGCAAAAGTTATTTTAGATACTGGTTAATACATTGTGGTGATATATTTATAACATTATTCCTTTTATAAAGCTAATTCTCAATGTTACTTAAGTTTCCACTCAGAAGTGTACTCTAACTTTGTACCGCCTTGATCTTTATAACTTATTTTCAAAATTAAATTAACCGACTCTTTGTCCGTATCTTAAAACAGCCTTTGGCTAAAAGCAATATAATTCTGATTGTAATAAATTAATATTGATCTATTTGCCTATGACATATCTAAGACCTAAGCAGCTAAATGAGCTTTAGTTTTATCTCCATGCCTTTCTCCCTTTCCTTTCATCCTAACATGAGGGATCTGGCTAAAGCCAGGACCAAAAAGAGAAAGGATGATTCAAAGTTTCTTGACAGGACAGTTTTCATTTTTTAGTGTTCAGATAAATAAGAGTTGACTGCATTTAGCTGCAGCATACCCAAACAATGAAAGCACTGAAAAAGCAAATAATTCTTCAAGCCTTCTGTATATTCCAAATTCCTTAGCTTGGCATCAGGGATTTCATTCAAACATAACTTTCCAGGCTTATTTCCCATTCCAAGTTTGTATTGAAACCCAGCTGAGCAACATCCTGCACTCCCCCATATCCACAGCTTTGTTGTACCACTCAAAGCCCTGTCTGTTCGATTTCCAGAGATTAGAACCCTACTCATTTTTTAAAGGTACTGGTCAAATGTCCCCTTCCTAATATCCCCAATCACTCTTTTAAACCAGTCATTAATTGTTTTTAATGGGCCTACCATGAGCCAGGCATTTGATGAGCTTTGGGAACTCAGTCTAGCAAAGGGGAAAATCTCAAGTCCACTGCATGATGAAGAGGGTCATGCGTGGTCCCTGCCTTATTCCGAAAAGTGGTAAAGGAACAGGAGGAACAGATAGATGGAGGAAGGAAGGCACAGAAGTAAAAGTCAGGCTGTGCTGGGTGTGTGGATAAGAGGCTTGGGAGCTGTGAATCAGCAGCAACACCAGGAGCAGGCCCAGGGACAGATGGGCATCTTCCTGCATCATTTCTGTCCTCTGTAGCTCGATGAATTTCCGTTTTTTATTCACTCTCAAATACAATTCATGCCAAGATTCATGCCAAACACAAACATACGAACGTTTCGTATCCTAATCATTAATACTAAAGACAACTGCCTACAGACCATCTGAAGAGCTTTCCCTTGCTGCTCTGAGCCACAGCACAGTGGTCACTATTCCAAAGGTCTTAGACGCGGCTTTATTGCTTAGACAAACTCGGTTTTCCTTCTGTAACATGTCAAAAACTATGTAGAAAACAGCAACCCTTCAAGGCTGCTAATGTATAAAAGATATATAGTACATGTCTATGAATTCTGCTGGCCTTGAGTGAAACTCCCATTGTTTTCATGCTTAAAATATGATGATATGCTTAGCTGACTCTATGGGTTTACACATTTTACTCTTTTGAAACACTATTTGCAATGGGCATAACGGTATAAATCAAAACAGTAAAAGACTCAATTCTAAACCCAAGTTATCATTTAAGAGAATAATCAAGCATTTATCATAAGATCATCTGATAAGAATGAATTGTGTCCCCTCTAAAATTCACATGTTAAAGCCCTAACTCTCAATGTGATTATTTGGAGATGAGGCTTTTAGGAGATAGGGCAATTAAGGTTAAATGAGGTCATAAGGGTGGGGTCTTAATTCCGTAGGACTGGTGGCCTTATAAGAGCAGTGTGCATGCCCCGAGGAAAGGCCATGTGAGGACACAGTGAGAAGGTGGCCATCTACAAGCCAGGAAGAGAGCTCTCTCCAGAAACTGTATCAGCCAGTATCTCAATCTTGGGCTTCCCAGCCTCCAGAACCATGAGAAATAAATTTCTGTTGTTTAAACTACCCAGTGTACAGTATTTTGTTATGGCAGCCTGAGCTGACTAATACACCATATATCAGAATGAACAGACAGCCATAAATATTAAGGAATGAATTTTAGCTTCACCAAGAGAAATAAAACTGTACCAGTTACAAGTATCACTATTAACTCCTATATATTATCTGTATTCAAGAAACCATACAGCACTCTAACTTATCCCTCCAAACATATCTGCAGAAGGGTTACAACATCAGATCCTGATTAGAAAGGTCATTTTTCAGGTTTGAATTAGTGATTCAGTTTACCTCCCCTCCCCTCCTCTCCTCTCTTACTCTCTCTCTCTTTTCTTCCTCCTCTCTTCCTCTTCCTTCCTTCCTTCCTTACACATTATCTGTTAAGGGGTATCTGGTATTTAGCCACCTAAAATGTCTTAGGAGTTTTATTTTATTTTCCCACACTTTTAGTCTAGAGGTATCTTACTATCATGATCACTCCCTGTTCCAGATTGCTGTTCCCTGGAAAGAAGAGCATCCCAGGAATCATCATCCACTGCGTTCAGGTAAGTTGGGCAGTGCAGTTGTGGGGTATGGGAAAGGTGGACGGAACAGATGAGAGGGGCATGACGGGGAGAGAGTACCCAGGAACTACCTAGCAAGCTGGATACAATTCCCTCATTGCTTTTAAAGAACCTGCATCTAAGGACTGCTGATTATTTACGTGACACCACAAAAGGACAGGATTCGGAGTAAATGAATGAAAGCTGAAGCCAGTGATCAGACACACAATTAAGTTGATCAGTTTCCTCTTCCTCCTTCCCTAAGGAGCCAAGCAAGGCTTCGGGGCAACTAACCAAATATCCTGTGAGGTTACTTATTCAACCCTACATGTGATTGCTTCCCTTAGAGACAAACCGATGTGTGGATTGCTGTATATGTAAACGATACTGGATTTTTTTTATGAGTTAAGTAATAGTAGCCACTGTTAATATTCTTTTATGAAAAGTCTCTTTGATACTTCTACAATGAAGTCAGAGTTTTGAAATTCTAGCAATACCAATAATAATTTCCAACTCTACCCTAACATTTTACTTCTACCATTCACCTCCTGATCCCCTAATTCACGTGGGTAAAAATGATAACTTCTTTAACCCAATACTTAGCTTAATAGGTAATATAGTTAACACTATTCAGAGAGGGCTATTTCAAAAGTTAGTATTAATGCAAATATGGTCAATTAATTTATGACAAAGGAGTCAAGAATATACAATGAGGAAAAGACAGTCTCAACAACAAATGGTGTTGGGAAAACTGGACAGCCACATGCAAAAGAATGAAACTAGACCACCATCTTACATCACACATAAAAATTAACTCAAAATGGATTCAAGACTTGAACCTAAGACCTGAAACCATAAGATTCCTAGAAGAAAACATAGGCGGTAAGCTCCTTGACATCAGTCTTGGAGATGATTTTTTGGAACTGACTCCAAAAGCAAAAGCAAATATCAACAAGCGGGACTACATCAAACTAAAAAGTTTCTGCACATCAAAGGAAACCATCAACAAAATGAAAAGGCAACTTACTGAATGGGAGAAAATATTTGCAAACCATATATCTGATAAGAGGTTAACATCCAAAATAAAGAACTCATACAACACAACAGCAAAAAACAATCCAATTAAAAAATGGACAGAGGATCTGAATAGACAGTTTTCCAAAGAAGACATACAGACGGCCAACAGGCACATGAAAAGGTGCTCAACATCACTAACCATCAGGGAAATGAAAATCAAAACCAGAGTGAGATATCACTTCACACCTGTTAGAATGGCTATTATCAAAAAGATAAGAAATAACAAGTGTTGGCAACGATGTGGAGAAAAGAGAACTCTTGTGTACTGTTGGTGGGAATGTAAATTGGTATAGCCACTATGGAAAACAGTAGGAAGGTTCCTCAAAAAATTAAAAATAGAACTACCATATGATCCAGCTATCCCACTTCTGGGATTTATCTGAAGGAAACGAAAATACTAACTTGAAAAGATAAATGCACTCCCATGTTCATTGCAGCATTATTTACAATAGCCAAGACATGAAAGCAACCTAAGTGCCCACTGATGGATGAATGGATTAAAAAAATGTGGTGTACATATACACAATGGAATATTATTCAGCCATAAAAAGAAGGAAATCTTGCCATTTCTGACAACATGGATGGACCCTGAAGGCAATATGCTAAGTAAAATAAGTCAGAGAGAAAAAGACAAATACCATATGATCTCACTTATATGTTGAATCTGAAAATTAAAAAATTTTTAAAAACTCACACTCCTAGATACAGAGAACAGATTGGTGGTTGCCAGAGGTGGGGGCTGGAGGGTAGGCAAAACGGGTGAACGTGATCAAAAGGTACAAACTTCTAGTTATAAAAATAAATAAGTCATGGGGATGTAATATACAGCTTGGTAACTGTAGTTAATAATATTGTATTATATATTTGAAAGTTGCTAAGACAGTAGATCATAGAATTTCTCATTACAAGAAAAAAAATCTTAACTGTATGGTGATAGATGTTAACTAGACTTATCATGGGGAGCATTTCTCAATACGAAGCATTTTGAAATAACAAATCATTATGTTATACACCTGAAACTAATACAATGTTTTATGTCAATTATATCTTAATTTAAAAGTTAGTGTTATAACATTAAAGTGAGGTTAAAACTTTACAACATTCATTACTAAGAAAAGTATCACTTTACTAATTATAAAAGGAATGTTAGTTTCAAAATAAAAAAAATCTTTGCTTCATAATGAAAGAACACTGAACACAAATGCAAAGGAAAATGGTGAGATATACGTGCAAGAAAAGGCATGGCATTAGTAAGAAATAGCTTCTTGTGAAAGTCCTTGCTAAACTCTGTTGCTGTGAACTTTGTATTACAGTAGAGCCTCTCCACTGGAGGGTGAGGGGCCCTGTGGTGGTGGGGGGGAGATAAACCACTTCCTGTTGAAAAGCTGCTAACTTATTGTAAGCATCTATTGTGTGGGAACACTGGTTCCTCCTCTGTCCTACAAGAAAAGGGAAGGGAAAAAAGACCAACTGATGAAAACGGGAGTAAGACTAAGCAAATGGCAAAATAATAATAACAATTGACATTGAATACTTGTGATTTTCACAGATATGCACATACATATAAAATACTTAGAATTTTTTTTGGTATTTAGTAAAAATTCTAACATGGATTTAACATGTCCATAGATCAATGATAAGAGTGTCATGTACCAAGGTTTATGATTAATCCAAAATCTGTGCATCTGAAATCCACAAAAAGAGAATACTATGATCCCATTTGTTCAATAAAAGCTTATTTTATGTGTCTTTTGAATATATATGTATATTCTTGTGTATGTACCCATATATGTGTATATATTCTTGAATACATGTAAATATATGTGTATGTTCTTATGTGACTATGTCTACACGTATATATGGATACAGAGAGTAACTGTTTAGAAGGATATATTCCAAACTATTAAGATGGCTACCTCTTAGTTATTTAGTTAGTTATTTTTAAATTTAGTAAACACCCATGAACCCACGAGGCAAAATAAAAGCTAGAATCTTGGCAATAACTACATCTATCCCATCCCTACCCCCAAGGTAAACACCATCCTCAATCTCCTGTTCATTTAACCTTTCTCCTGGTGCATGTGTGCAAAAGTTTCTCTTAGCTATAAACTTGTGCTATTCAATATGGTAGCCACTAGTCACATGTGGCTATTGAGCATTTAAAATTTGATTGAGGAACTGAATTTTTAATTTTATTTTTTATTTTAATTAATTTAAATTTAAAAACTTGAACTGGTATAAAATATGTTTCTGTTCAACACAACGTCATTGTTTTGGTGTGACTACACTTCACTTGAATGGTTGCATCACCTAGGATACTATCGTTGAATTGACGTTCTCCTATCAGATGCATGTGTCCTCTCTAGTATTACACATAAACACATGGCCAATCTAGTTGGTGTCAACAGACTGATTCAGTTCAAATAACTTTTTCCTATGTGCCCATGTAAAGTTGTAACGTGTTCGATGCAGACAGTCCAAGTTATGAGGATCTCTTTATATGTTGTAATTGGCAATTAAGTTGACATTCTTCCTGTTTTAATTATAATATAATTAAACAATTTTTAGTTAAAAATAAGTATGCACAAATTTTAATATTTAAAAAGGAGGCGGGGCCAGCCTGGTGGCATAGTGGTTAGGTTCACATGCTCCGCTTCAGTGGAGGACTAGGGTTCACAGGTTCGGATCCTGGGCATGGACATACGCACTGCTTGTCAAGCCATGCTGTGGCAGGCATCCCACATGTAGAGTAGAGGAAGATGGGCATGGATGTTAGCCCAGGGCCAATCTTCCTCAGCAAAAAGAGGAGATTGGCAAAGATATTAGCTCAGGGCTAATCTTCTTCACCAAAAAAAAAGGAGGCATACTACTGATGCAGAATCTAGAGGAGATGCAGAAACTAGCACTAGATCCAGAACAGTAAAGAAAAAAGGAGACTGGCTGAAAGTCTACTGGAAATTTTACGATGAATAGCAATTGCAATTTGTTGGAGCAGAGCAAAAGGAAAAAAGCTGTTTGTTGTGTAAAAAAATGATAAAGATAGTAAAATGGACAATATTAAGAGACATTTTCAACAAATACATAGTGAATTTAGTAACTTTCTTCTCAATAATCAAGAAAGAACTGAAGAAATTAGTCACCTGAAATAAAAATTAAATGTCCAACAAAACATTTTGCAGTCATTTTTAAACAGAATCTGAGCTTATAAGTTTGTCCAGCTATAAACGGTTTGGATTCTTGCACAAAAAAGAAAACAATTCTTTCAATAGACATCTTGTTATATTCAGTTTTGTTAGAATATTATGAGAAAAGACTAAAGAGGTATTTCACAAAAAGTGAAAGATTTTTCAACCAAGCCACCAAACAATTGCCCAAGAATACGGATCTTTTTAACACTAAGATCAATAGATTCAAAATTTGAAAAACACAATTACTTTTCTTTAGCTTTAGATGAACAGTGTAATATAAAAGACACCACCCAAGAAATACTTGGAGTATGCTTTGTCTCAAAAGACTTTCAAATTTATGAAGAAATGGTGTCAATTTATGGCTTGAAAAATTGAACTCATAGTTTAAATATTTTTAAATCTTTTACATCTGTCAAAAAGAGTTTCAGCTAGATATGAAAAGATTAAATTCTATTCTGATGGATAGTACTTCAGCCACATTAGCTAAAAAAACTGGATTTAATGTAATTTTAAAATGAGAGACTGATGTTTCCCTTATTGCTTCAAGACAGAGAGAAATTGTGATTTACTTATTAAATATTCTTCTGCTAGTTAAGAAACAAAATCAAGGTCAAACCCAAGTCTCCTGAACCTGACTTGACTCAAAGTTGAAAGCTCATTCCATTGCTTTTCAACGCCATGCTTAATTTCTCCCTGGTCTCCAAATCCAAGCCAGCTTTGCTTCTTTCCTAAAGGAAGACAAATTTTCCCTTCCAACTAATAAACTGGCTGGATTTTTAAAAAGGTTTTTAAAAAATAATAATTTCAGATTTACAAGAAAGTTGCATGAATAGTACAAAAACCCCACATATCTTTCACCCAGATTTCTCCAAATGTTTACACTTTACCACATTTGCTTTATTCTTCCTCTCTTTACGAGCCCCTCCCTTCTAAATAAAGCAAGATGGGGAAGAAGAAAGGAAGAGGAAGCTCCAGATCGAAATTCATGGACTTTTTAGAGTCCATGACTCTAAAATGACCAGTATAAATGTGTAAACTAGTCTGTGACACCTAGAAGCCACCCTGATACACATTCCTCGGTGGAGCTTAGCCTAGAGCAGTGGTTCTCAAATGGGAATGATTCTGTCCCCCAGGGGACATTTGGCAATGTCTGGAGACATGTTTGATTGTCACAACTGGAGAGGTGGTACTTCTGGTATCTAGTGGGTAGAGGCCAGGTATGCTGGTAAACATCCTACAATACACAGTTCACTCCCCCCTTCCCACCAACAAAGAATCATTTGGCCCCAAATGTCAATAGTGCAGAAGTTGAAAACCTTGACCTAGTGCAGTAGTTCTCAGGGCATCAGCATCAATATCACTGGAGAATGTGCTAGAAATGCAAGTTCTCAGGCCCCATCTGAGACTTACTGAAGGAGAAACTCTGGAGGGTGGCCCAGCAATCTATTTTAACACACCTCCAAGTGATGCAAACTCAAGTTTGAGAAATCACTGGCCCAGTGTACTTAGAACTGACTTTAAAATATTCTGTACTTACAAGAAATATGCCATTTTGGAAAGTGAAGTACTGCCTTTGTTAAGTTGTGGTCACATTATTAAACGTTTGCATCCACCTATAAATCTTAAAGACAAAGAAAGACGGGCTTCCATAGCCTCAAGGCAGGGAGAGCCATGCTTGTGGCAAAAGCCACAGAAAGCCACCTTTGACAATCTAGTCGCCCCAGTGGAGAAGAAAGGACTCAGGCTTCCGAGCCAGATTTAAATCTGAATCCCAAACCCACTCACTTACTAGCTACGAACGCTTAGAAGTTCTTTAACCTCCTGGAGCTTCAGTTTTCTTAACTATAAAATGAGAACAATAATACACACCTCAAAATATGGTTGTGAGGATTAACGAGGCTCACACAAAGTGCTAGACACATAGAAGGGACTCCAAAAATAGTAGCCTCGCAAAACTAAAGCTCTGATCTGGAGCATGTGGCCAGTGAACAAAGGCCATTATTCCAGGTTTCTTTGGAAATGACCCTTTGTGACAGTACATTCCTAGTAAAGCAACTATATTTTCCACGCCTGGACCATAAAACGGAAGCGACCGTAAGTCCCAGTTTTGACAGACCTCAGAAACAGCCTGAAGACCTATGTTTTGGGATTCTGATCATAATCTAACTCTACCCAGTATAACAGGTCAGCCGCTAGCCACTTGTGGCTGTATAAATTAACCAGGACTTCTATTTCTGGTCAAGATGGAGCAATGGGGCCCAGATTTATCCTTCTGCCTAAAACAACTAAAAAAGTAGACAAAATATATGAAAGAATGGTCCTCAAGACATTGGACATAGACCATAAAGGACAGTGATCCCTGAGGATGGGGAACAACCAAGCTAAGCTCTGGCCCCTTACTGCCTGAAGAAAGATTTTAGGCTGAGCACAGGGCGGAGTCCTCAAGAGGAGACAGCTGCAGAGAGTGAGCTCTGGAGATCTGCAGAGCTTCTCCTCAAGCTCTCAGCAGAGTACTGATTGATTATCACATACACGTGAGGAAACTAACTGAAGCTGGGGAAAGAACCACAACAGTCCTCGGAGATCAGGCAGGGATGGGAATAGTGCTGTTTCCATCTGCCAGAGAGGAGAACCTCATAATCAGGAGTATTGGTTAGAGTACAAAGACAGGTCTTGCTTCAGTAAAAGGGTCTTGCCTCAGCACTTGATTGTCCTCATGTGTAACCTGTGTTGTGGACAAGAAGCCACTGTCAGGGGAGAATGTGGAGAGATAGAATGGTTTCCTAAAGGCAAAGGTGTCAGACAAGGGTGCATTTTATCTCCTTATCCGTTTAGTCTGTATGCAGAACATATCATATGAAAAGCTGGGCTAGAATCAGATGAAGGAGGAGTGAAAATTGGTGGAAGAAATATCAACAATCTAAGGTATGCAGAAGATACCATCTTCCTGACAGAAAGCAGCAATGACTTGAAACAACTTCTGACAAAAGTAAAAGAAGAAAGTGCCAAAACAGGACTGCATTTGGACATCAAGAAGACAAAATTATGACTACAAAAGAACTACACAGTTTTAACATAGAGAATAAGACACTGAAATTATTAAAGATTTTGTTTACCTTGGTTCAGTTTTCAATTTAAATGAAGACTGCAGCCAAGAAATCAAGTCTCAGAAATCCAAGTCTCAGAAGACTGAGACTTGGAAAGGCAGCAATAAAGAATTAGGAAAGATCATCAAGTGTAAGGAAATTCATTAGAGACCAAGGCCAAGATTATCCACACCCTCGTATTCCCAATTACTATGCACGGGTGCAAAAGCTGAAGAGTGAAGAAGGCTGTTGGGGAAAAAAATTGATTCATTTGAAATACGTTGTTGGAGGAGAGCTCTATGGGTACCCTGGACTGCCAGAAAGATGAACAAGTGAGTCCTAGAGCAAATTAAGCCTGAACTATTGCTGGAGGCAAAAATGATAAAACTGAGGCTGTCCTACTTTGGGCACATCATGAGAAGGCATGATTCTTTGGAAAAGACAATGATGCTGGGAAAAGTCAAAGGCAGTAGGAAAAGAGGAAGACCAAATCTGAGAAGGACTGACTCCATAAAGGAAGCCATAGGCATGAATCTACAGAAGCTGAGTAGGGCTATTGAGGACAGGACATTGTGGACATCACTCATTCACAGGGTTGCCAGGAATCAGAGCCGACTTCATGGCATGTAACAACTTAACTGCATCCCAGGACAAATATCAAGAATATTTATAGGAATACCAAAATATCCAGTACCCAACAAGGTAAAATTTACAATATTTGACATTCAATAAAAAATTACCAGGCGTGCAAAGAAGCAGAAAAATATAACCCCGGATGAGAAGAAAAATCAATCAACTAAAACTGACTGAGAAATGATAGAATCAGTGGACAAGGACACTAAAACAGTTATTATGACTGTATTTCATATGTTCAGAAGCTAGAGGAAAGACTGAATTGTTAATAGAGACATGGAAGATATAAAAAAAGACCCAAATTAAACTTCTAGAGATGAAAACTACATTTTCTTAAAGAAAAATGCATTGGGTGGGATTAACAAGAAATTACACATTTCAGAAGAAAAGATTAGTGAACTTAAAGGTAAAGCAATAGAAACTACCCAAAATGAAACACAGAGAAAAAAGTCTGAAGAAAAAATTAACAGAAGTAATAAGTGACTTTAGCAAGGTTGTAGGATACAAGCTCATTATACAAAAATCAATTGTATTTTTATATAGCAACAAACTATTGGAAATTTAAAAAACAATATCATTTATAATAGCATAAAATTATGAACTACGTAAGGATATACTGAGAAAAGATGTATTAGACCTGGAGACCGAAAACTACAAAACACTGCTGAGAGAAATTAAAGAAGACCGTAGCAAATTGAGAAAAATATTGTGTTAATGGGTTGGAAGACACAATATTGTTAAGATGTCAGTCCTCCCTAAATTGATCTATAATTCAACACAATGCTATTAAATCACCAGTACCCTTTTTTTTTTTTTGCAGAAATTGACAAACTAATTCTAAAAGTCAATAACCTAAGAGAGCCAATACAAGTTTGAAAAAGAAGAACAAATTTGGATGGATAACACTACCTGATTTCAAGATTTATTATAAAGCTATATTTATCAAAACAGTGTTGTATTGGCATAAATATATACAAAAATATCAATGAAATAAAATAGATAAATAAAATAAAATATATGATCAAATATTCTTCAACAAAGTTGCACAAATGATGCTGGAACAATTGGATATACATAGGCAAAAAAACAATCACCACCACTACCACCATCAACAGAAATACTTTAATCCTTATCTCACACTATAAACAAAAATTAACTCAAAAATCATAGTCCCAAATCTAAGAAAACAGAAGAGAAAATCTTTGTGACCTTGGGTTAGGCAAATATTTCTTAGTTATGACACTAAAAGTATTATCCATAAAATAAAAAATTGAAAAACTGGAGTTCATCAAAATTAAAAACTCCTGCATTTTGAAAGACACTGTAGAAAGAATGAAAAGACCAATCACATACTACAAGAAAATGTTTTCAAATCATGTATATGGTAAAGGATTTGTATCCAGAATATATAAAAACTCTCTACAAAATAACATATAAAAAACTACCCCAATAAAAAGATGGGCAAAAGATTTGAACAATACTTGAAAAGATATATGGATGGCAAATAAGCACATGAAAAGATGCTCAACATCATTAATCATTAGGGAAATGAAAATTAAAACCACACCTAATATAATGTCTAACACAAAAAAGACTGATCATATCAAGTTCATGAGGATATAGAACAACTGGAATGCTCACACATTGCTGGTGGGAATGTAAAATGGGACAACCAGTTTGGAAAACAGTTGGGAAGTTTCTTAAAAAGTTGAATATACACCTATCATATAGCCCAGCCACTCCATTCCTAAATATTTATCCAAGAGAGAAGAAAGCATATGTTTACACATAGATCTGTATACAAACGGTCAAAGCAGCTTCATTTGTAACACCTGAAAAATGGAAGCAACCCAAATGTCTATCAACAAGTGGATGGAAACAGTGAACAAATTGTTGCATATTCACACAATGAAATATAACTCAGTAATAAAATGTAATGAACTACCAACACACACTATGACATGGAGAATCACAAATTAATTATCCTGGGTGAAAGAAATCAGACCCCCTTCCTCCCCCCAAAAAAGTACATTCTAAATAATTCCATTTATATAAAATTCTAGAAAAAGTAAACTAACCTATAGTGACAGATGCATCAGTGGTTGCCTGGGGCTTTGGGGTCAGGGAAGAACAGAAGGAAGAGACTGCAAAGGGTTAAGAGGAAGCTTTGGGGATGATGGATATGTTCATTATCTTAACTGTGGTAATGGTTTCACAGGTGTATATAAATGTCAAAACATCACATTTTATACTTTAAACACATACAGTTTATTATATGTCAATTATATTTCAATAAAGCTGTTAACTTTTAAAATTAGCAGTTCAGTTTGTCAGTTACAATTATCCTATTTCAAGTTTTTTATAGCCACATGTGGCTAGTGGCTACCATTTTGGATAGCACAAGTGTAGAACATTTCCATCACTGCTCAAAGTACTACTGGACAGCATGGATCTAATTCAGACATAAAAAAGCATCTGTTTCTTTTAATTGTTCTATATCTACCTACCCCAAACTTTAAGAATGGGATAGGCATGGCAGCACGGAACTGATACATAAATTGCCTGAGAACTTCAAAAAGCAGGTTTTATTAAGTTTATCTTAATGTAACTTTGCTATGAAGCAAAATATACCTTCTATTCATAACATATAGCACCCTGTTTCCTCATTTAGACATCACAGCTTCTATGGATTACATTTAATTAGTTTCCTCCAAAGCTCAAGTTGAGGGCAATTTTAAACTAAGGGACACGGAAAAATGAAACAGATAACACTCTCTTGGAACTTACTTTCTCCTTGTAATCAAAGTGGTTATAGCTTCCATATAACTACTAAATGAGACTAGACATTTGTTTCATATACTCACGGATATCTTATGACTTAATCTGAAATAGGTAGCATATTTCAAAATATGCTACATAATGCAACTGAATTTTCCTATTTAAAAGAATCAAGCATATAACTTACAACAAATATAATTAGAAGTTTCAAATGTGAGAACAGACGTGAAAATAGAATACTATGGTATGCACTGAAACGTTTCACATTCAACAAATGGTTCATAAAATCAGGACAGAGAAGTTGTTCAACTTAATATCCTTACTGAAGCTATTTCCCCCATTACTATAGCTCTCAGTTTTGAGAGAGGTGATTTTATTTAAAAAGACTCGAACTCTGTTTTCTGCCCCCATCCTTGTAGCCTACGGACTTGGAAGGCAGGGTCTATGTTTGCTCGGGGTTTTTGTTTCTGTGTACAGAATGCAGGGCTGAAACCTCAACCGTCCCTGTTCCAAAGCCGTGTACACTAACCCTTTATGCACAGTTTGATATCTGAGTCATCTCTGTCTTTGAAATGAAATATAGAAAAAGGTAACTGGGGCCAGGGGGAGAAGGGAGGCTGGTAGCCAGTGTAGACCAACCCAGACAACCCCCAAACGGTATATTATAGTAGATAAGCAAGAAGTATAAAACTAGAAACCAAGTCCCTGTGTTAGCTGCAGAAGCAGAACTCAGAAGCCAGTTTCACTTACTTTTTTACACCGACAGAGCCATTTTCCTTGTTTTCCATGTCAACAGATAGCATGGGAAGGCTGCAGGGTTCCTTTACTTCAGCAACTAATCAATAAGGGAGAAAAGCTTGTGTTTAATTCTTAGAAAGTGAGAAGAATATATAATCTGAGTCGAACACATAATGGTCCCTTTTACAGCTTCACACCAGTTCACGCATGTTTGTTTAAATCTCCAGTTCCCTCAGCGATTGGAGAGATGTGATTAAACCTAAAGGACTGGAGGAGACGGATTGGGGTACTTTCATCTGTACTGGCACTCCCTGGCTCGACAATAAGCATTTGCAAATGAAGTTGAATCCCCGTTCAAAACAAGTGCTGTGTGAACTGGCACAGCTTTCTCTGGGTGCCAAGCTCTCAAGACATTGCAACTCATAAATGAGTCAAAGTAAAGCAAAACAATCCCCGTTTTCCTGCCCCTTCCCACCACGGGCTGTGATTTCTTTTTTCTTAGTGCATTTGTTTTTCTGTCCACTCCCACTCCTATTATTTTTCCATCACAAAGCAAAAGAGCACTTTAAGCTTTTGTCAGTAAGTATCCCCCTACCTCACATATTCTCAACGAAAACCTCAAAAACCTGTCTGTGAGATGGCCATTCTGAGGTAAAGCTGGAAGCTCACAAAAATGTCAGATAGCCCTTAGCACAGAAAGGTGGTGCTGGGGTGTGTGTGTGTGTGTGTGTGTCTGTGTGTGTGTGTGTGTGTGTGTGTGTGTAACAGAGGGTAGGCAGCTCATTAGATTTACGTAAAAATCACCAAAACATTCAAGGAGATATAGTAGCATCCATCACTTTGTTTTTTGTTTAGTATGATGAGGACTGTAAAAAAATAAAAACCCTCCACAATTAATATACAATTAGCAAGATGAAAAAGCTATCAACAAAACTGCTTTAAAAAACTAGTTCTGAACCGTGCTTGTTCTTCTACAGCTGAAGCCATAAATTAAATACATTTCCTCTCAAATCACTTTCTACTCCGGCACTCCTTCTCTAGGGATTACTCTGACATGACAAGTGCATCATTTAGTATATTCACAAGATTTTATCACTGTTAGAGAAGTAGATGATTAACAAATAATACTGTAAGTGTGGGATAATCTTCACTCCTGATCCACGCACACACACACAAACTTCCAGTTGCTAGACCACTTAGATCATTCATAGAGAAAGCCAACATTTAATAGATAGATAGATATTAACATACATTCGCACACCGTTACAGAGTAGACAGAAGCTAGTGCTGCTGCCCCATGCCAAAAGAATGATTTCACTTCAGTTGGAAACTGTTACACATTCACCATTTTCTAAGCATCTCAGAAAAAACAAAACAAAACAAAACACAATGATACTCTGTAACACCACACTACATTGTCCTATTATTAGTATTATTTTCTTTTTTGTGGAAGAGTAAAAAGAAAACCTACCTAGAAGCAACTAAAACATGTCATATTTTATAGGCTTATCAAGAACAGCCAAAGAAACCCCAATGTTTTCTTTCACAAAGTAGGCTGGCAAAGGAATTCAATAAGGAGGTACAATTTGACACAGTGAAATAAAATCAGGCTGGCTCTCAGCCAACATGACGTTCGGAATCACACACAGGCTGCACCAACTGCCTTCTGGTTCATGGCTGACTTTTTAAAGCTACAGTGTGCCTGTTCACTTTGGCTAACTACCTTCAGAACAATTAATGGAAGTGAATGAATCACAAGTCCCAAACTGCAGAATTCTCCCTGCATCTGTCTTGTACAAAGAAAAACAAGCTGCTATCAATAGCCTCTTATTTTCTCCCTCCCCTTCGTTGTTGCTGCATGATACGTCTTGGCTGTTGTTCTGAGCATGAATGTCATGCTTCAAACTATTTCTTTTTCTCCCCTGTGGGAGAAAAAATAAGAGAAAATAAGAGAAAGAACCCAGTGCTCTTGGGCTACAAACAGCGAACACACAGAAGCTGCAGTTACTCTTTCTTCCTAATAGAGACTTGAGGACAAAGTTCCCAGGGCTGGCTTTTAAGTAATCTCTTTGTGAGAATAAGGAAAACACTGCCCAGCAGAAAATCCTTTTACTTCATTATGCAGGAAGTAACATATTTCAGAGAGGATGCAAAGTAGATGACCAGATCTCCTGAGAACACCCACATTCTTTTATTTTGGCATTCATCCTACCAAAGTCAGCAAAAATTCAAAATGAAACAAATCTTATTTTACAAAACAATTAGTTCTGATTTTAACTGTTTATCCCAGTTGCACAAATAGCATAATTCAACAGATTCAACTAACACTTATTATCTATGAGCACCTGGTACTATATTAGTTACGTATGACAAAGAAGATATTGTGCCAACTCCCAAATTCATAGTATCTCCCACCCACCACCATCCCAAATCCCAATTCAGGAAATTGGGAGGTGGAGTAGAGAGACTGGGCATGATCTTTTAATTGTGACCCTGGTCAATGTCACAGTTCTTTTGCTTGGCTGGGAACCACTGCTGGAGGGAAACATTCGCATTCCACAAACTTGCTGCAGATGCACAGGAAACATACATAGTTGTCATTGAAATAAACACCAATCAACACAGGGCAGAGAATATAGGTCCCCAAGAAGGATCCTAGAAAAAGTCATCTGCTGCTGTAACACTGTGTAGATTTCAGGCAGAATTGAGGAGAAAGCTGCCGGTCTCTCTTTTCTTTAGTAACTTTTAAGGGCACTAGAAGATCAGCAACTATGATTTAAATTTGCAACCTTAATTTCAGTCAAAATTTTTTTCCTTACTTATTCCAGGAATATTAGAAATTTTCAAGTTCTCGAAAGATCATCACTGAGAAAGATTTCAAGTGTTCTCCCTGCCTGGCTTTGCCATTACACCTTGAAAAAGCAAACAATAATAATTTAGGGACAAATTCTAAGTGTTCATATATTTTTGAGCACCATTTTTTGAGCATGAGTCAAACAGGTGGGTCTTTTACAATTGTTGATCAAAATGATGAACTCTTCTGGAGATAGAGAGCTCTTTCACCAACAGATTTCAAACGTTTTTGGACTTAATCTGAAATTTCTGAACTGTTCTCCAATAAAATTCAAATGGAAGGGGGCTGGGCTGTGAGTCCTGGGGGCAAGGGAGGTGGGGGGAGGGTGTCCTGACAGCACTTGTCACACTACCGCTCAGAACAAAATTAGGTTCAGCTCACCACTCTTGAAAGAAGAGGCAAAGGAAATGTAGTTACACCCAACTCTTCCTTAGACACTCACAGGAGGAAGGATTCTGTGAAGTTTCTCCAAGAATTTCTTTCTACATATAGAAAAGGACATCCCCTCCTGTCTTGCCTGCTGTGATCAAAAGTCTGCCTATTAGACAAGGATAAGGGTTTCAGAAGGTGTGTAGGAAATCAATTTCATTTTATAAAAAATGAGCCATAAAGGCATTCTAAATTCTGACAACAGGAGGTTTCACTTATCAGCTAGCTTCTAACTTGGGAATTAATTGACTTCTGTGGGTATAAGTATATACATTAGTACTCACTTCCTCCTCACTCCCTCCAACAAACTATTAACCCTCTTCTCTAATAAAAAAGATGTGTATTTGTGTGTAGCATGTGTATGGTATGTTTGTAGTGTGTAGCATAAATGAAGTATGCGTGTTATGTTTGTGTGAGTGTAATGTGTGTGCTATGTGTGATGTATGTGTGCTTTGTGCGTGTGTTTGTGGTGTGTGTAGTATATGGTATGTGTGTGTTTGTAGAATGTGTAGTGTGCACGGTTGTGTGTGTAGTGTGTAAGTGTAGGGTGAGAGAGAGAGATGCAAACAAACAAGACCTTCTGATCCAGGGTATTATGTGATGTGCTACCACAACTTGGGAAACCCTCGTGTTGGGATTTTGGGGCAAGAATTTCGGGCACACTGAGGAATGGGCTCAGACAGGAGGGGAGATGACGGGTCAGGACGAGTAGGAAACTGGTCAACTGGTGCCTCCGTTCGGCCTCTTTTATTGATCAGCACTCATTCCCCTGAGAAAGCAGACTCGCTCAAAGAGGGCGCCGTCCCCAAACAACCCCCCACTCCTGCCTCCCCATCGGCAATCGCTCCCTAGGAGTGTCCAGCCCGCGTCGCAGAGCAGAGCGCAGACCTGGGTCCACCTGGCTGCAGAAGAAATCTCGAGAAGTAGCCCGAGGGCAGGGCAGCGCTCAATGGGTCCCCTAGGGTGTCTCAAGGGAAAGTGAGGAGTGGAGCCTGGAGAGGGAGCGCTGGAGGCAGGACAGACGACAGGAGAGGGGACACCGGGAAGCCTCTTGACCAGCGGCGCCGTCCGAGAACCAAACGACTCGCTTGTGGCACCGGCGACAGAGGGGAAAGTTTTTGGCTCAGACTTTCAAGAAGAAACCGTTCGACTTCTAGTTTGGGGCTCCCTGAGGGAAGCAGTCTGTGGGAAGGAGAGCGGGGGTCTGGCGCTCGCTGTGCGCCCAGCTGAGCCGTGCCACCACCTCGTCCCATCCTGCAGGCTCCGCCTCGCAGCCCCCGGGGAGCCCCAGCTCCACGCGGGGCCGGGCACGCTTCTGCCCCCAGTTCTACTCTGCGGTGGCAGATTCCACGCTCGTGGTGCAACAAGCTGCAGGGACACAGGACACAGCAGAGACGAGGGAGGGCAGGGTGGTTTTTACTGTGGTTTGCTTCGTTTCCTTTCATCCTGGAGAGGGGAGAGGGCGAGCGCGTTCCTACAGCCCTCGCAGCACGAGCGAACCACTTACCTCCCCGCATGGCCGGCGCCGGGGGCTGTCCCCCGCGCAGCGCTCGGCGGCGCCACGCGCCCAGCCCCAGTGCGGCCGGCGGGCGGGCGCGCGGCACGCCGGGACTTGTAGTCCTCCGCGGGCGGGCGGGGGTCCGAGAGCTGGGGCCAGAAGGGAGAGAGGGAAGCCAGGAAGAGAAGAGAAGGGACCCGGGCAGGGGCCTTGTGAATATAAGGGAGGACGTTTGCAAGAACTTATAACCTCCAGGGAGCCAGAGGGAAGGGATCACTCCAAGAGAGACTTTTAAATTGGGGATTTTCAGGCTAACACCATTTTCTTCCTGTCTTACTGGCTCATGGCAACCCTGATGAAGTTTTAAGCTGGATTTTGGCAGTAACGACAAGTAGAGATTTCCCAGGCCAAGTACATATTTAGGGCCTTACTTCCCTTCGCCCCAAAACACATGGGGCTTTCTCTGCTTGGAGCACCTATTCTGTCGCTCACAGAATAACTCGGTTGAAGCCCCGGGCATGCAAAGGAAGGGTGAATGATACACCTGACATTTGTAGAGCACTCTACAGTTAACAAAGCACTTTTTACTTAATTGCTTCATTATAGTAGAACCATAAAGCCACACTTAGTTAGGCAGAGAAAGACTCAAGATGCACGGAGTTTTTTGTAGCACCCGCGGAGGCTGGAGCCACTCCTCCCTATTCTTGTCCTTCTCCAACCCTTCCCTCAGCAGCTGGGAAGAGATAGTGAGGAGAAGGCGGGCTGAGGACAGATGTGGTGGGCACAGTGAAGGAAGAGGAGCCTGCTGTGAAGGAGTTTCTTGAAATAGCTGATGAATAAGTCCTTACTAAATAGGGAGATAAGTAAAACCAAAAGAAGAGCCTGGGGATTGGAAGAATGAAGTGGGAAGGAAACAGCAGGTGGGATAGGGATAGAGACTGAATTAAAAAGCAAAAACAAACAGAGATTTTAGAAGCCAGATAGACCTGGAATCCTGGTGTTGTCACTTCGAAGCTAGCTCTGTGACCTTAGGTAAATTATTTAAACTCCCCAAACCTCTTTTGCCTCATCTTTAAAATTTAAATAATAATAGTTCCTACTTTATGATGTGGCTGTGCAGATTAAAAGAGATGGGAATCACTTAGTATAAATAATATCATTTATAAATACTATTATTATCTGCAGAAGCTCCTTTTGTGGAAGTATCAAAAGATAAATTGGAGTAAAAGTACCAGTTAGGAGGTTGTGACAATATTCTAAGTTACAGGTGATGATGGCTTGAACTACAGCGATAGAAAGGAAGCAGATCTGAGACACTTCAGAGGGAAAACGGCCAGAGCAGTGCAATCAGTTGGATGTGGGAGTTGAGGAAGAGGGATCAAAGATGGTTGTCAGGTCTAGATTGAGTGAGTGGATGTCATTCACATAAATAGGTATAACTGATGGAATAATAGGTTTTGGAGGAAGATGACTAGTTTGATTTTGAACATATATAACTTGAGGCTTTCTGGGTATGAATGACAAAGTGGCAGCTGGGAGTGTGGATTTTGGATATCATGTGTAGAAATGGAAATTTGAGAGTCAATTACTTAGGAGAGGTAGTTGAAAAATGGAGAGCAAGAGGGAAGGGCAGCAGAGGTGGGCAGGGGGAAATGAGGAGTTAGACAATGACACCAGGCAGGAATTGGGGAAGGGGGAAAAGGAAAGGTACAGGAGTGCAGTGACATGGAAACCAAGGGAGGAAAGAGAAATGAGAAGCTTGTCAATGGGTCAAATACTATAGAGAGGTAGCCAATGGCAACAGAAATGAGGCCACTGGATTTACAGATCAAGAGTCTATTGGGATGGAACTGCCTCCAGGAGTTGTTTTGGCAATTTACCAAAGTGATTTTGCTTGTCCCAGTGATTGCGGAGGGGCAACTACTGGAATGTAGTTGGTGGGGCAGAAGATGCTAGACATCTTGCAATGCCCAGGGCAGTCCTGTGCAGCAAAGAATTGTTTTGCATCCCGTGTGACTTGACTGTCCCACTGCTCATTCACGTAGATGAAAAACCTTTTATATTTGCCTGAGCTTAGAATCTATTTTATATATAAACGTAAAGTTTTTATATAAAATATAAAACTGTTTTTCACACAGTTTTAAGATAGATTGAATTTTCCTATAATGTGGTAAATCAGATGGCAATGCCATTCCTGGAATTTGAATAACCAATACGTCCATTTTGTGGCTGTCCATTTCATGGTGGTTCTACAGACGGGTGCAAGCATCTGACTACTTCATTGTGTCTTTTGGTTTAGGGAAGACTGAGCAGTTCTATATTGAATCACACATTTACTTTTTCCTTTATATTGCAGTTAAGGCATTGCTTTGAATTTTTGTTTTAATTACATGTGTAGGTAACTTATGACTTTCCCTTCACAATGTTAAATAGCATATTACCCCATATTTGTTATTAAAAGGGGAATTAGGATAGACAAGGCTGAGAACCATTTATTCAGTCAGTCAACAAATATCTTTTGAGTGCCTACTCTGTGCTAGGCACTAATCTAGGTCCTTGAGCTACATCAATAAATAAAGCAGAAAAAGTTTACTGCCATCGTGGCGCTTACATTCTAATGTGTGTGTGGGAGAGGCAGACGATAAATAATAAACACTAAGTAAGTAAATTCTATGGTGTATTAGAAGGTGATAAGTATTATGAAAAAATAAAGCAGGATAAAGGAGATTGGGCATGCAGGAGAGAGTGTGGGTTTAAATGTTAAATGTAATGATCAGGGTAAATTTCATTGAGAAGGTGACATTCAAGGAAAGATCTGGAGTTGGTAAGAGAATGGCTTTGTGGACTTCTGAGAGAAGAACATTCCAGGGAGAGAGAACAGGTAGGCATAGACCACAAGGCAAATGTGTGCCTGGAGTTTTCAAGAAACAGCCAGAGTGCCAGTGTGGCTGGATTGGAGAGAGGGGAGGTGAGAAGTAGGAGGAGTGATGATAACCACTGGGTTGGGACGGGTGGGGCAGGGCTTGTAGGGCATTGCAAGGACTTGGCTTTCACGCCAAATGAAGTGGGCAGCTGCTGGAGAGACAGAGGAGTCTCTCTGCTCTTTTTGAGCTGAGGAGTGACATGGTCAGGCATATTTTTAAAGGATTATTCTGGCTGCTCTATTGAGGATAGATCTTAGAGAGCAATAGTGGAAGCCGAATAGGCATGAAGCTATTGCAGTAATCCAGGCAAGAAATAATAGTGGCTTGACCCAGAGTGGTAGCAATGAAATTGATGTGGGAGAGGAATCACAAATTCCAGAGGGCACAGGGGAAGAGCTTCAGGGGTTGGGGAGGACTGGAAGATAGAGACAGATCAGGGGATGTTCGGAGCCTTGTTGGAATGAGACTGCCAGAGAGACCTGGGAGTCTGGGACTTCTTGTGGTGACTGACATAAACAGGGATAAAGGGGATATTGAAATCAGTTCCAGAGGAGGCAAGAAATAAAATTGTAGGGAGGCCATGAGTGTGGGGAGTAGGGGTAAGTGTTTGCGTTCCCTGACACTGTGGATGGAGGTGAAGAGGTCTGAGAATCAGGTGGACTCTTGGTCCATGTTGATGGGATGTTGAAGGCCATGGGAGGGGAGCACACAGTCCCAGGGCAATGCACATTCATGACTCCTGCCAGGAGAGGGGCAGACTTGTTCATGATGCACAGTCTTCTCCCCCTCTGCCCTTGATCTTTTTGATGGAGTTAACTCTTTCAATGGAGCTGAGGATTTGGGGGCAAACTGGTAATTACTCTAAAGTACAAAGGCCCGTAAACAATACTGATTCAATAAAATTTTATCTAGAAAAGGTGGACTTGTAATTGTGGAAATGGAGGATGCGGTAGAGAATTTTGGCAAAGAAGGCCAGGAGAAAGCTGCCCTTAATGTGAAGGGATGCTCTAAGATTGGGGACGGGAAACAACTGTTTGTAAAGTGAAGGGAGGAAGCCATAAGAAACAGAAACATGAAAACTCAGAACAGAGGGGATAGTTGATGGAACAACATTTTAGAGAAGATGGAACTATGAACTGTTTGTTCTTGGAAAGAAGGCAGAACAGTTTTTCCTGTAAGAAAGGAAAGATAATGGAATGATTCAGGAAAATTCTAAAGACATAAGGAGATGGAACATTTAAAAATCTTATTTTTTATTATGAAAACAAACTATGTGGTAACAAATTAAAAGAATGGCAAATTAATAATGAAAAGTGAAAATTCCCAATAAATCCATTCCTGGAATAATCCCTATTAGATGTTTGGTATATATTGTCTAAATTATTTTCCTGTACATATGATTTCTTTTTGTAAATGTTACATGAGTACTTAAAATATTAGTATTTTTTTCTTTGCAGGCTATAAGATTTATATAATAAGCATTTATTGAGCATCTCTTATATAGCAGATATTATCATCAATCTTTTTGATCATACTATTCACATCCTCTATATCCATGTATCTTTTTTCTCTTCTTGATTTTTCAAGAATTGAAAAATATTTACTAAAATCTCCTAACATTTCTTTTATTTTTTCTCTTATTTATTGAAGTTTTGCTTTATGTGTTTTAGTGGTATATTATTTGGCTCATGAAGATTCATACTAGCAATAACTTTATTGTGAGTTGTATTCATGCTATCATAAAGTGACTCTCTGTTCTACTTTTAATCATTTTTTAAAATAGTTTATTTTATCCCACTTGAAATTGTTTTAATTAGATATACTTAATCTTATCTATTATGTCTGTTTACATTTTTATTTATTTATTTATTTATTTTTTGTGAGGAAGATCAGACCTGAGCTAACATCCGTGCTAATCCTCCTCTTTTTGCTGAGGAAGACCGGCTCTGAGCTAACATCTATTGCCAATCCTCCTCCTTTATTTTTTTCCCCAAAGCCCCAGTAGATAGTTGTATGTCATAGTTGCAGATCCTTCTAGTTGCTGTACGTCAGACGTGGCCTCAGCATGGCCGGAGAAGCAGTGTGTCGGTGCGCGCCTGGGATCCGAACCCGGGCCACCAGTAGTGGAGCGCGCGCACTTAACAGCTAAGCCACGGGGCCGGCCCTCTGTTTACATTTTGAATCCTTATTGTTTCTTTGTTTTCTCTTTTGCTTTATAATCTGTTTTCTTTGTTTTTGTTTTATTTTGTTTTTACTTTTATCTTCCTCTGTGTTTTAGTTATCTATTGCTGTGTAACAAACGACCCCAAAACTTAGCAGCTTGAAACAACACGTGTTTTTTATCTCACGCTTTCTGCAGGTCAGGAATCCTGGCATGGCTTAGCTGAGTCTTCTGCTTCAGGATTTTCACGGGGTATAGTCAAGGTGTTGGATTTTTTCAGCTGAAGGCTTGACTTGGGGGGGATCTGCTTTCAAGCTCATCCACATGGTAGTTGGCAAGGTTTAGTTCCAAGAGCCTCAGCTTCCTGCCACATGGGCCTCTCCATAGGGCAACTCACAACGTGGCGGCTGGCTTCCTGGAAGAAAGTATGTGAGAAGAGTCAGAGAAAGAATGCAAGCAAAATATAAGTCAGCCTTTAGCAACCTAATTTTAGAAGTGAAATCCATCATTTTGCCACATTCTCTTTGTTAGAGGCAAGTCATTATGTCCAGCCTACTCATAAGAGCATTGATACTAAGAGGTGGGGACCGTTGGGAGCCACTTTAGAAGGCCACCTACCACACTCTGGCAGGTTGGAAGTTGTAAAATGTATTAAATAGTATGCTTACATTTGTATTTCTCAATTTACCTTTGAAATGAGATAATGATGAAAGATGATGCAATTAATCTACTTAGACTATCTTTTCCTCTCCTCATCTTTCTATTAGTTTGGAGAGAAAATATGACTCTTGTTCCAGTCTATCATCATTAAAATATTATTCTTTATATTATGTTATTTTTATTTTAAGCATTATAACAATTATATTTAGTTTTTATGACTTAGACTACCAGTTATTTAAATATAATTTTACATATAAATAGATTCAAAGCTCATGGTGAAACCTTTTGTACCTCATGACTTTCTCATTTGAATTCATTATTATTACTCATCTGTTCTTTGTCTTGAATTTTTTTCCTGACGGATTTTTCAGAAGTGCATAAATGTTATGTTTCTTGAGTTCTTGCATATTTGAGAAGTTCTTTGTCTTACCATTACACATGAAAGGTGGTTAGACCAAGTGTAGAATTTTTTCCCCTTCAATGTTCATTAACCATTGTTTCATTTTCTTCTCGCATCTACAGTTGCTTGGAATATGTCTAATTTCTTTGTTTTTGAAGATAACCTTTTTCCCTCTGCCTAGATGACTGTAGGATTTTTTTTTTTTTTACAATCCTTGAAGTTATAGAAACAAGTCTTTTTTACATTTTCTTGGAATGTAGTGAGCCCTTTCAAAATGTGATTTTAAGATCTGTTTTATTTCAGAAAATTCCTCTATTATGTAAATTTTTTCAGTCCCATTTATTCATTCACATCTTCAAAGACAGCAGTCATTCATGTCAGTTTTCCATTGTCCACATCTTTCGTCTTTTCTCTGATCACGTTCATTCTCTGTCATTTTCCATTAAATTCTATGTGATTTTTTTTCAGTAGCTTGCCCTCCACATCCAATTTTCTTCAGTTTAAGTTCTACTCCTTGGTGGTTTTAGTGTGATTTTCAGTGATTTAATTTCTTCTCCGTGTTTATTTCCTCTGCTTTTCCAGATTTCTTTTACTGTTGCATGGGTCCCATGCTATTTTTTTCTGACTTTTTTTTTTTAATCTTTGAAGGAAGTCAGTGAAATCTAGTTGATTTGCTCAAGAATAAAGTGAGCGACTGTCTTGCCTCCTCCTCCCTGTTTACCTGCAAAATGTTTGAATCATCCACTTAAAATGTAAACTGGAGACTGGAGTACTAATTGTTGATGGCTCAACAATTAATCAATTAAACAATTATTAACAATTAATAATCTTTGGTCAGTTATTCAGTGATGGATGAGCTGGGACAGGAGGAAAATCTGCTGTGAATGAAGAAATGAGAGAAAAAGAAAGAAAGAGAGGGAGAGGGAGAGAGAGATTTACTTATTTCTTTTTTTTTCCTACTTATTACCTACATTTTTTAACAAAGTATTCGAGTGACTTGTAATAATATAAGAAGCAATTTTAAAAACTATTTAACATCCAAATGAAAATAAAATATCAACACCAGAGGAGAAATAAAACTGCACATATATAGCTGCAGCATTCTACAAAGTTATTAAAATTAAGTTATGGCTGAATTTTTAAGCTTCCTGGCAACCAAAGCAAGAAAAAACACATAATTAGACATATGATTCTCCTTGACTCTATAAGAAAACCTGTAAGTTATTCAGGGGGGAAATTTTTGTAATATTTAGTTCTGAAAAAAAAAACACTAAATGAGGCAGAGTTCTTAATGAATTTGATTAGTTAAGTACAAAAGCGGCATTCATTAAACTATTTCTTATAGCATTGCCTAATGAAACGTGAAAGCCTGCCATCCAATCCTAGTCCAGAGAAAGCAAACTCCTGTGGTTCTAAAACAGTATAACTCAAGCCTATTTGGAAGATAAAAATCTTCTCTTTGGAAGAATACGTAGTATTATTGGGTTGAATTGTGTCCCCCCCAAAAACATGTTGAAGTCTTAATCCCCAGTAGAATAGTATCCCCTTATCTATGGTTTTGCTTTCTGAGATTTCAGTTACCCACGGTCAACTGCAGTCTGAAAATATTACATGGACAATTCCAGAAATAATTCATAAGTTTTAAATTGTGCGTCGTTCTGAGTAGCGTGATGAAATCTTGTGCCATCCCACTCTGTCTGGCTTGGGACATGAATCATCCCTCTGTCCAGTGTATCCACGCTGTATATGCTACCCACCTGTTAGTCACTTAGTAGTCATCTTGGTTATCAGATCGACTGTTATGCTATGTGTTCAAGTAACCCTTATTTTACTTAATAATGGCCCTAAAGTGCAAGAGTAGTGATGCTAGCAATTTGGATATGCCAAAGAGACATTATTGTTGTTAATCTCTTACTATTCCTAATTTATAAATTAAACTTTATCAGGTATGTATATATAGGGAAGAACATAGTATATATAGGGTTCGGTACTATTCGTAGTTTCAGGTACCCACTAGGGGTCTTGAATCGTATCCACTGTGGATAAGGGGGGACTACTGTACCTTAGAATGTAATCTTATTTAGAAATAAAGTCATTGCAGATGTAATTAGTTAAGATGAGGTCATACTGGAGTAGGGGGAGGGCCCTGATCCTATATGACTGGTGTCCTTGTAAGAAGAAGTGAGACACAGAGAGGAAGATGCTATGTGAGGACACAGACACACAGAGGGAAGGTGGAGGTAAAGATTGGAGTTATGCTGCCTCAAGCCAGGTAACATCTGGGGCAACAGGAAGCTGGAAGAGGCAAGGAAGGATCCTCCTATAGACGCGTCACAGGGAGCTTGGCTCTGCCAATGCCTTGATTTCAGACTTCTGGCCTCCGAACTGTGAGATCATAAATTTCTGTTGTTTTAAGGCACCTGGTTTGTGGTACTTTATTCAACAGGCTTAGGAAACTAATACATATAGACTGCATTTCGTTCAACAATGTTTTATAATTGTTAGTTCTCTCAACCAAGATTTGATATGAGTTGGACAGTAGAAAGTTTGATAAGGACCTAAAGTAGGTTTTATGTGCTGATATTGAGAATGGATCCATATGCTTTAAATGAAAAACCTGTAAATATTGGTAATTTAAACATTCCTTGTGAACATTGCCATACCTAAGATTCACACCTGGAATGCTGGCCATCACACCTACATGTAGGAAGGGACAAATATCTACTTGAAAACAAATCCAGATTTGTTGTTGTTGTTTTCTTTTAACAATGTGGGATCTGTTTTGTCACATGAAATAAATGAACATCGCTGAGATGATTTAGTTTAGAAAGTTTACAAAACAGGTGATACCTGTCCCTTACCGCAGGAATTGGACTAACATATGATTACAAGCCATAAATTACTTAGAAAATGCAGGATAATTTTAGTATAGTTGATAAGCCAGGATTTATAACAGTGAATGGTTAGCATATCAAATTGTTGAAACTGCCCCTAATCATTGAAAATTCATCATTGGAATACAGGATACCTACCCGTATGTTCTCTAGAGTGGGAAGGATGTATATACAGATTTTCCAAAAATTGCCTTCCTTCCTTTCTTTATTTATTCCTGTCCAGAGATTTTTGTTTCCAGGTAGATGGTGTTAATAAGCAGAAGTTTGTACAGTCTCATCCCCTTATCCAAAGGTCAAACTTTTGGACATTCTCCAAACACAGCAGCAGTGTAGAGATATGGAAAGGAGGAAGTAGGTCTCCAAGAGTTAGGAATAATCATAAACTCCTTAATTAAAATCATGAAGTTTGCAGTAGAAATATGGCCAACTGGAGACAGATTCACTGACAGGAGAAAGACACACTAAACAGCAGACGTAGGGTGATATTGGTGTACCTACAATAATGGGTGTTATATAGTGAGAGCTTGGCCCATACTGATTGCTGGACCCAGAATCAGACATCTAGGGGCCGGGAAGGATCCAGTGGTAAGTTTCTTATATCCTAAGGTATAAGCAATTTGAAATAATAAAAATATGAAGTAAAAATATGTAGAGGACTTCTCTTACTCTGAAGTGCTTAACATAAGTGATAAAATATATAAATCATCTTTTAAATATGCCGACAAATTTAAAAGTAAAATCTGTGTTTAATATGTTAAAATAAATTATAAAGAAAATAAAAGTGTGAGGAAGGAGAAAGACACTATAAAAATATCTATCATATTTGAAAAAGAACAAAATAGAACTAGAAATGAACAATGAAAATGTTGAAATTAAAAACCCAGTGAAAGAATAACAGCAGAGAAGACCACAGCCGAAGAGAGAATTAGAGAGTGGTAAGTATGGATTGGAGGACCTTACACAGAATCCAGCACAGAGATACAATTGCTGGAAAACATGACAGAGAGGTTAAGAGTCATGGAGGATAGAGTGAGAAGGTTCAATATGTCTCTAATCAGAATTTCAAGAGGAAATAGTAGACGAGAGGACAAAACAATATTTGAAGAGACAATGAATAAGATATTTGTAGAATTGATGGAAAATAACAACCTCGGATTTTAAAATCCAAAGTATCCCCAGTGAGATAAATTGAAACAGACACACAGACACATATGTAAACACGTTATAAAACTTCAGAATGCCAAAGACAAAGAGAAGATATTAAAATTAGCCAAAGAAAAATTTTTACCAATTTACCAAAGAAAAAAATTACCAATAAAGGAATGTTAATGAGACAGCCAAATTCTCAGCAACAAAAATGGAAGACAAAAGATTGTGGAAAAATATGTTTAATGTGCTGAGGGATAGTAACACTCAAATAGAATTATTTACCCACTAAGACTCTTGGTCAGAATAAGTTAGATTATGCTATGGTAACAAATTAACTCTGAAGCCTCCTGACTTAACAAAAGTTTATCTCTCACATTACGTATCCAGTATAAGTCAGAGGGTGCTCTGCTCCACGCACTCACTCAGGGACTCAGGCTGACAGAAACTCTGCTCTTTGTAGCTGCATTACCCAGAGCTACATGACCAATGAGGTCATTTCAGGAGGGAAAGAGGGACATAGAGTAACACAGATTCTAACTGTTTTTGTCTAGAAGTGAAGCATGTCACTTCTAGTCATGGTCCATTGGCCAGAATGAGTCACAAAATTCCAAAGTAACTGCAAGAGATATTGAAAAACGAAGAGAATGACGTGGATATTTGGCAAGTACTAACTTTCCCCACCACAACTATTTTTCAAAATGGGGATGAAAGAGAGGTAGTTTAGATAAACAAACACTGATAAAGTTTAACATCAATAAAGTCTTAATAAAGGAACTTCTAAGGATGTCTTCAAGAAGAAAGATGATCTGAGAAGGAAAGTCTGAGTGACAAAAACTAGTGTTGAGTAAAGAAAAAGGCAAACTGTTGGGTAAATCTGAACAATACAGAATAGCACAAATAATAAAGTAGAACTTGTAGAGTTAAAAAATAATAACTTTTGGGCTAGGCTGGTGGCGGAGTGGTGAAGTTCGTACACTCCGCTTCGGCGGCCCAGGGTTCATGGGTTCAGATCCCGGGTGCGGACATACACGCCGCTCATCAAGACATACTGTGGTGGTGTCCCACATACAAAAAAATGGAGGATGATTGGTACAGATGTTAGCTCAGGGCCAATCTTCCTCACCAAAAATAAAAAATAAAAAAAATAATAGCTTTTTAGGCGGAAATGATGATGGGGGTTAAAACATTCTTAGATCCTTGCATATTTGAGAAAGTTGTAAAGAGTAGAATTTCTTAGGCTAAGTATGCATGTTTTGATTTCAAAGGAACTAGTTAAAGAATAGAAGTAAAGCCTATAATTCCAAAACCAGAGGAGGGAAAAATTTGGAATTAAGAAATTGAGTCAATTAAAAAAGGCAAAAAGGAGAAAAAAGAAAGAGAAAAGTCAGAATAGAAAATTTAAAAATTGATGATAAAAGTAAATTAAAATTTATCAAAAAAGTAAAATGGACTAAACTTCCATTGAAAGGGAGGTTGTGAGATTGGATTCAAAAAATCAAAATCTGTGTATGTGCTGTTTACAAGAGACACACTTAAAACATAAATAAAGAAGAGTTGAAAGTAAAAGGATAAAAAAGATATTTTAGGCAAATGTTAACCAAAAAAAGTTGGAGTATATATATCATATAAAATAGATTTTAGGGCAAAACATCTTGATAGACAAAGGAGATCATTGAATAATGACAAAAGGTTTAATTCACCAGGAGGAAAAAATGATTCTAAATTTTTCATACCTGATAACGTAGCTTCAATATCATAAAAGGAAATTTGACATAATTACAAGAAGAAATTGTCAAATTCTCCACTACAAGGAATCATTTAAATGTATGTATCTCAGTAATTGATATATAAAATATACCAAAAATAAGGATATGATTAATTTAAACAATGTAGAAAGCTTGACCTACTGAATATATAGAACCCTGAACTCCAAATTAAAATATACAAATTAGTTTTGGTCATGCATGGAACATTACAATAACTTATCATGAATTAGGCCATAAAGCAAGGATCAACCAATTTCAAGGAATTTGTTTTTAAGCAGATTATATTTTCTGACCACAATTCAATTAATATAGATATTATTAACTAAAAGATAATATTAGAGAATATTCATTTAGAAAATTGAAAAACACACTTCCAAATAACTCATTAATCAAGGAGTAAGTCACAATGGAAAATAGAAAATCTTTAAATTTGAACAATAATAAAACTCAAAAACTTTACAAACTTTACCAAAACTTAAATGCAGTTAAAGAGAGCTTAGAGGGAAATGTAAGCCGTGAGTGCTTATATTAAAAACTAAGAAAGGCTGAAAATTATTGAGCTAAGCATCCATTAGAAATTATAAAAAATAACAATAGAATGAATTTAAAGAGGGCAGAAGAGAGGAAATAATAAGGATAAGTACAGAAATTAATGTAAGAGAAAACAAAGATAAAATAAGGAAAATTAACAGTGCTGAAAGTTAGGTTTTTGAAGAGGTGAATAAAATCAACAAACCTCTAGCCTGATTAATCTAGGGGGAAATAAAAGAAAGCAGAAATAAAAAATTCTAGGAATTTTAAAAGTGCAGAGATGGGGGCTGGCCCCATGTCTGAGTGGTTAAAGTTCCACACGTTCCGCTTCGTTGGCCCAGGTTTACAGGTTTAGATCCCAGGCTCGGACCTACACCACTCGTCAGCCATGCTGTGGCAGTGACCCATATACAAAATAGAGGAAGATTGGCGCAAATGTTAGCTCAGGGCTAATATTCCTCAAGCAAAAAAAAAAAAGGGGAAGATTGGCAACGGATGTTAGCTCGGGGCTAATCTTCCTCAGCAAAAAAAAAGTAGCGATGTAAAAAATTGGTAAACTCCTAAAGTTTTAGACAAAAACATCAAATTACTAGAAAAATGCAACTTACCAAAACTGACTCAGGAAGAAATAGAGACTCTGAATAGTTTTAAAGCCTTTAAAAATATTGTTTCAGCAATTTTCAAATCTTATCACAAAGAAAAGCCTAGGCCTCGGTGGCTTTATGAGTGAATATTATTAACAAACATTTGAGGAACATAATTTCAATCTAAGACATACTCTTTCAAAGAATAGAAAAGTAAAAAAATATCCCAATAAAGAATATGTTGGCTTCATTATATGGAAAAAAAAAACCTATATGTTTTATGTAATAAACCATACAAAGATAATATGAGTGATAAAAATTATAAATCAATATGACTTATGAACATAGATGCAAAACCTGCTAAAAAATTTTTAAAAATTAATCTAGCAATGCATAAAAGATAATACATTATGACAAATTGAGTTTATTCTCAGAATACAGAGTAGTTTAACTTTAGAAAAATCAGTTAATGTAATTC
Source organism: Ceratotherium simum simum (assembly GCF_057802395.1). Lineage (NCBI taxonomy): Eukaryota > Metazoa > Chordata > Mammalia > Perissodactyla > Rhinocerotidae > Ceratotherium > Ceratotherium simum. The sequence goes on from NC_141901.1 coordinate 79,217,901, forward strand.
ACAAAATTACAGATTAACGGAGAATAAACACATGGTCATCTCAATAGTTGCAGACAAATCGTTCTATAAAATTTAATATTTATTTATTTTAAAACAAACAAGCAAACAAACAAAATCTCTTAGCTAACTAGGAATAAAAGTTAAATTCCTTAAGATAATAAAGAATATTTACCAAAAACTCACAATAACAATTTTACTCACTGATGAAAGATTAGAAGCATTCCTTTAGTAATCAGTAAGAAGTCAGGAATGCCTGCTAAGGCTCCATCTAGCCAACACACACTGGAAGTCTTAGCTACACAGTAAAAAAAGAAAAGGAACAACAAGTTTAAGAAAAACATTGCCATTACTTATAGATGATGTGATTATCCACATAAAAAAGTCAAAAATCTATGGAAAATTATTAAAGTTAATCATAGAATTTGGTAGATACAAGATTACTATCAATTACATTTGTACTCACCATCAAAAGAGTAAGAAAATGTACTTGTGACAGTATATCATTTGCAAGTACAACAAAAATGCACAGTACCTAGGAGTAGATCTCAACAAATATATGCAAGACTTTTATGAAACAATTATATAATTTTATTGAAAGACATTTAAAAAAAATTCTATATAAATATATACCATGTTCATGAACAGGGGTATTTATTATCGTAAAGATTTCAATTCTACCACAAATAATGTGTGCAGTCACAGTGTAGTTCTAATAAAAATCTCAACAGGGTATTTTAAGAAACTTGTCAGCTGAGTCTGAAATGTATGGAGACATAAAGGATAAAGAATATCTAAGATACTCTGGAAGAAGAACAAGGATAATAGAGATTTGTCTTCTCAAATGTCAGGATGTATTACAAAGGTATTGCAGTGAAGACACTGTGATATTGGCATAGGGAAAGATAAATGGGCCAACAGAACGTAACAGAGAGCCCCAAAACAGAGCTGGCATGTGTGAGAACTTGATATGCGATAGAAATGGCATTGCAGATAAGTGTAATTGGCACTGGGACAATTGGTTTTCCTTGTGGGGGAAAAATGCCATATAATTGGTTCTTTGCCTGACGTGATACCAAAAAGCATCTATATCAGGTGGATTAAAGACATAATGTGAAAGGAAAAACTTTTTTGGAAGAAAATATAGGAGACTTTCTTTCTGCCAACAGCATAAGAAACAATTTTCTAAACAAGACACAAAAATGTGATTTATAAAGAAAAGTATGTGAGAAATTTGAGCACAATAAAATCAGAAACGTTGGTTCATCAGAAAATACCACAAATGAGGAGAAAATATTTGTAGGACACTTAACTGACAAAATACTAATATTCAGAAGAATAAAGAATCTCTACAAATTTCGAGAAAAAAGCTAGCAACCAAATAGAAAAAGAAGCATTTCACAGAAGAGGAAACCCATATGGCCAACAGACATACTGAACTATTCAATCTCAATATTGGGAATATAGAAATTCAAACTCTGAGATACAGTTTTATACCCACCAGATTGGCAAAATCTTAGAAGTCTGAGCAGGCTGTGTTGGAGCAATCGGAACTCTTTTATTTGGAGTGAGTGTAAATTTTATGATTATTTTGGAAAATAATTTGGCATTATCAATTAAAGTTGAAAACCCACATACCCTATTATTCAGTAATTCCACACCTAGTTTTATCCCTGTGGTAGACAGAATAACGTCCCCCCCACCCCAAGATGCCCACATCCTAATCCTCAGAACTGGTGAATGCCGTTACATGGCAAAGGAGAAGTAAGGTTGAAGATGGAATGAAGGTTGCTCATCAGCTGATCTTAAAATGAGGAGATTATCCTAGATTATCCAGGTGGGACCAATAATCACAAGGGTCCTTAAAAGTGGAAGAGGGAGGCAGAAGAGTCAGAACCAAAAGACGGCATCATAAGAAAGACTTGACCAGCCATTGCTGGCTTTGAAGATGGAAGGGGCTATGAACCAAGGAATGTGGGCAGTAGCTAGAAGCCAGAAAAGGCAAGAAAATAGATTCTCCCCTAGAGCCCCCAGAAAGGAATACAGCCCTGCCGACACCTTGATTTTAGCCCAGTGAGACCCATTTCAGACTTCTGACCTCCAGAACTGTAAGATAACAATTTTTTTGTTGTTTCAAGCCACTGAACAACTAAATTTGAGGTTATTTGTTACAACAGCAATAGGAAACTAATACAGTATTCTAGAGAAACTCTTGCATAATGACGACAGGAGGCAGAAGCCAGACTATATATAGCAGCATTGTTCAAAGTTACAAAAAAACTGGAAATAACCCAAATCTTCATGGTTAAGAGAGCAGATCCATAGGTACTATGGAATAGTAGTACAATGGAGTAATATACATCAGAGAAATAAAAATAAACCACAGGCACATGGATCAACATAACATTGAGTGAAAAAGCAAGTGGCAGGGAAACACATGTATTGGAATATCATTCATATAAAATTCAAAAAATTAAAAGCCCAATATGCTGCTTAAAGATACATAATGATTCATGCCATATAAATGAAAGTAAAGGAGTGATATTATCATCGTGGTTGCCTCTGCTGGGGAAGGAAGGGTGTGCAGAGTGGAAAGGGGCACTGTCTTAGTCGTTTGGGCTGCTATAACAAAATACCATAACCTAGGTGGCTTTCTCACAGTTCGGGAGGCTATAAGTCCAAGATCAACGGCTGGCAAACTGGGTGTCTGCTGAGGGCCCATTCCTGGTTCCTAAACAGCTGTCTTCTGGCTTTGTCCTCACATGGCAGAAGGGAAGGGAGCTCTCTTGGCCCTCTTGCTCTTTATAAGGGCATTAATCACCTCCCAAAGGCCCTACCTCCAAATACCATCACCTTCAGGCTTAGGATTTCAATATGTGAATTTTGGGGAGACACAAATATTCGGACCCTAGCAGGCACATAGGGAGCTACAGTGGCGTTGGCAATGCTCTGGAATGGTGATTTCACTGGGTTTGTCATTATGCTTAGTAACATACATATATATTGCATTTGTTATTTTTGTAAGCATCAAATATTTCATATTTTAAGAAATAGATGGGAATAAAAAGAAAAAAACTCTAAATGGGACCAGAATGTGGCTTTGTCTTACAGTGCTTGAAATAATTAGCTGAGCTCTCCAAGGTATTACAATTGACCTTGATGCTCAAGTGAGTGATAAATATGTTATTTTTACATAAACTCTGTAACTAGGAATTACTATGAGCCCATTTGACTTAACGACAGCTGATTCCTGTCCATAGAGTCAGAGCCAAGAAGTCAATAAAGGTGGCCATCTCATGGAGAGTGGCTTGGAAGCCAAATAGCCTTCCTAGCACCAACTCCACTCATCAATACTGGTCAACAGTAATGAGTGATTGATCTGTCCAGGCACTTTCTAACCACATACCATCCTCATAGCAATGCTTTGAGGCAGGTACTATTATTATTCCAATTTTACAGATGGGCAAACTGAGGTCCACAGTGGTTGAATACCTTGCCCAAGATCACCCAGCTAGGAGGTAGTAGAGTTCTGATTCAAACACAGACAGTGTGAGTCCAGAGCCAAGGCTCTTATCCATCACTCTATTCTTCATCTCAATTGTTCTTCAACTTTATTGTATATAAGAATTTACAGAGGCACTGGATTAGAATGTAAGTTCTTCTGACCTAATTGCTCTGAAGTTGGTCTTTAAATGAGCCCTGAAATTCACCTTATCAGCTGGCACCTTAAGCGTTTGAAACTAGTTTGACTTCTGTCCAATTTACCCTTCTCAAAAATCTGATCATACCTCTCCTCTGCTGGTTGCTTATGTGGGATGTGGCCTCAGCATGGCCGGAGAAGTGGTGCATCGGTGCGCACCCGGGATCCGAACCCGGGCCGCCAGTAGTGGAGCGCGCGCACTTAACCATTAAGTCACAGGGCCGGCCCTACACACAATGTTTCTAATTCCCCATATGAGTCCAGAAGATACCTATTCAGCTGCATTAAGGTTGAGGAAACTGAGGTTTAGAGAGTGAGTTGGCAAGTCTGTGGTCATATCATTATAACGGCAGCATCACACTCAAATCTTATTTGGTTCTGTCTCCCCAGCACTTGGCATTAGTGATGACACTTTCCTGGTTAAATGGATGTGGATGGACGGATGGCCTGGCTTGCCACAGAACCAGGTTTAGAAGAAAGAAAAACAAAGCCAAATTTGTAGTCAGAGTGCAAAGACTTGCACTCGAGCTCTGCCTCTGCCTCTGCCTCTGCCTAGCTGCTAAGATAGGCGAGTTCCTGAACGCTGTGCGTGTCCAGAGGTGATTAGTATGGCAAGTGGGCTTCTGGGTGGGGGAAGAACTTGGCACTAGAAGCTGCAGATCAACAGGGAAGACAGAAAGAGAGCCTTAACCCAGAGGCAGGGTACCCAGTGGTGCAAGTTTCTTTGCAGAGGAACTATGCTGTCGTGCAATCTTTATCTTAGTTCCTCAGATGGGGAGATAGCGATTCGCTATCTCTGTGTGCAGCTGTGACCAGAGATTGATGTGGCCTTGGTCTCAGTGAGTGGCATGCACACCACCTGACCTTTGGTTCGTGTCCAAGGCTACTGTTTTCTGAAAATAGAAGCTGATACTGCCTCTGACTCAGTCCATTTCACCTCATGTTTTTTCTGGTATATTTGTCCTAACCCGTCTCTGATTCCTTGCTACATGCCAGATTTGCAAAATTTGTAAAATTTGTTTTGTTACTGAGAGATTTAAACTTTCTTTTATTAATTCCTGGAAGTTGGTGTCATGTGAACCAGAGGAAATATATATCTTGTTTATCTTGCCTCTCTAATGGTAGACAGGTTACGGGGCCTCCTTTACTCTCAGTCCTTTGAATAAGGTAACTAAAGCCATTCCCTTGGGGTCCAACCACCTCAGTTGTGGGGGGTGAGGGTCTACTTCTGGATTCGGCTTCTTAACTTTCTGTGACTTGCTGAGCCCCTCTTAACTCCCCCCCAAGAGCTCCTCTCCACCCTCTTTCCTTTACTAGCTTCTCTTTAAGCGACTGCTTCACGAGGCCTTCTCTGTAGCCCACGTAACCGGAAGTGGTAATGCTGCAAATTCTGAGCTCCTGCAAAGGCTCCTTCTGTGTTCTGGCCAGGTGGTCCCCAGTCTCCACCTAGCACCTCTACAGAGAAGCCCTGAGTAGGATTCTGCTTCCCCATCCTCCACCCACCTTCTCCACCCCCAAACTTGACAATGAGACTTAAACAGTGGGATGATCACTTTTCAGCTCTTTTTGTATTTTCATCAACTGGTTAGGCTCTGGGCATTGAATTCTCTATGACACAAACTCTCTTATTTGTATGTAAGTCTGTCTCCTTCTCCCTGACTTACTGTCTCAATCACTATTGTGTTGATTGGCTTAACAGTGGAACCTGTTCTATTGTCGGCCTCTAACTCTCTTTTCTCTCTGACAAGAAAATCAGGGAGATGCGGCAGGCAGGTACCTGGTACATTCAGTGACTAACTTTATTCTCTCTCCTCTTTTACATTTAGTGTTTTTATTATGAAAGTAATACACGCTCAACATCAGTAAAGAATCCAGACCTGTAAGAATTTCCCAGTCTCATCTCCCACTAAGAGTGTGGTAAGTATTCTTCCAGTTATTCTCTAGGCACTAAAAATAAAATGAAATAAGATAAAATAAAAGAAAAATCACACAAACATACACACAAAATGCACTTTATATAGACATATAGAAGGCTCCCAACTATACTATTCTGCAATTTGACTTTTCTCATTAAATAATCTCTGTGATCATTTTCTATGCCAGTATATTTGTTTATCTATCATTCTTGGTCTATCATACTTACAGAACACTTTTATTAGTCAGAACACTCTGGCTGCAAGTTACAGAAACCCAACTCAAACTATCTCAAAAAAGACAATTTACTGGTTCACAAGAGTGGGGGGAAGGAAGGTAAGACTGGCCTCAAGAAGGGATGTGTCCAGGGACCCAATGGTGTCATCAGGATACCTTCTCCTTCCATTGCTCAGCACAGACGCTCTCTTTTGGCCTCATTCTTTCCTAGAGCAAAGTGAACTTTCTGGCTTACATCATCCCAGATCTGCTGATTGAGTAACCTGAGCATATTACTCTGCCCCTGTAACCTGCAGCTCTGTCGTGTGAGCAGACGTGCCTGGGATCACTCTCTCAGCATCCCCCTGTGGTCCAGACAGACTCATGCCAGGTGTGGAATCTGGAGGTCCAGGCAGCAGAGTTTCCCACTGCTCCAATGCAGGTCCCTGCAGGTGCAGAAGGCGTACTCCTCCCGGGAGAGGAACACCAACACATCCTTGAAGGCCCCCTGAGGGCAGCATCTTGGAGTCCATCTCCTCTTACCTGGGCCTGCTCCCAGGGAGCTGATGCTGGGCCTTCATTTTATTGAGTGCACTTTTGAGGGTAGAGGAAGAGCTACCTGGACTACAAATCCTTGACTGAGTGTCTCTCTCAACAACGAGCAGCTCAGGACTCTCCCACCCTGTTTCTGGGACCGAGGCTTCTCTTCCTCCCAGGAATCCCCAGAGTTATGACTCCTTATTCCAAAATTATGGTTCAGAAGCCCTAACACACTAGTGCCCACGGGTGGATCTTTCTTAAAATAAAGATTCCTGGGCCCTAACCCCTGAGACAGAACCAGTAGATCTAGAGTAAGGCCCAGGAATCTATACTTTTTAAAAGCAACACAGTTGATTTTATGATCAGACAGGTGTGGGAAGGACAGACATGTAAATCATCTGGCATAATTCTCTTTGTTTGACTTCACCTTTCCACAGGGCGGCAGCTGGGTAGGTGTTGGCCCCTTTTCTGTGGCATACATGACCAGCCTTGGCCCAGGGTGTCCCAGTGCCCCCCTGACTTTTACCCAAGTCACTTATTTTTAGTTCTAAGAGAGGTCTACGATGGAATGTTCTTCCTAAGTAGGGGGAGATCTAGGTTTTGCTAGTCCTGAAGCTTATACAGTTTGGAGAGGCCCTCCTTCAGGAAAGGAGCATAAGTATGAAAACAAAATTCAGTACGGCACATTGGAAGAGTTCCCCGCAAGTGAAGGACCCTACAGCTTAGACTTCATCACCTTCACGGCAGTTCTGCCTCTGAGCAGTGTTCTCATTCGGGAGCAAATCAAAAGAGCTCTGTTGCTCAAATTATCGACACTTTCCATATATATTAGATGAATTGAATTTCTGAAAAGAAAAAGAAAGCCCACAAAAATAGATCAATTTGGCCTGGAAGAGTCTCAAGCTGAGTTTTTCACCACGACACGGTCCATAGTGTTTGTTCGTTGCTGAGTTTACTTATTTCCTATATTCCCTGAAATTGTGGGAAGAGCAACATGGTTCCTGTACAGCCCGCCTCCCATGACCTTTCTGACCACACGTCTTACATTTTCCTCCTCGTTGGCTCCTCTTCAACCACCCTGGGTTTCCCTGAGCGGGCCTAGCATGCTCTCGCCTTAGGGTCTCTGCATTGGGCTTCCTCTTCCTGAAATGTTTTTTTTTCCATTCCTGAATTCACGGAGCCCCTTTACCAAGTTATTTTTCTCCATAGCATATGTCACCGTGTAACATACTATATATGTTTTGTATTTATTTATTTACTTACTTATTTATTTATTTTGCTGAGGGAGATTCACCCTGAGCTAACATCTGCCGCCAATCTTCCTCTTTTTTGTATGTGAGCCACAGCCACAGTATGGCCACTGACATACAAGTGGTGCATGTCCACACCTGGGAACCGAACCTGGGCCACCGAAGTGGAGTGCACCAAACTTAACCACCTGGCCACTGGGGCTGGCCCTGTGTTTATTTTGTTTATTGTCTAACTTCCTCTCTATAATCCACGAGGGCAGGGGATTTTGTTTAAAGCTGTGCTCCCAGCTTCTAGAACTATGCTTGGAACCTAGTGGGTGCTCAAAAAATGTTGAGCGAGATACTGAATAAATTTTAACCAGCCATTTAATTTTACAGGTGAACAAGCGGAGGATAAGTGGCTCTTCCAGGGTCTCGCAGCAGGTTAGGGGCAGAGCAGATGTAGCATCAGTAAGATCAAATCCTATTGGCCAGAAATGCAGGTGCCATCACTCAGGTCACAGCCCTTCCCTTATATTTGTGTTTCTTCGCTGGACTCTGACCATATTTTTATGCCTCTTTTAAGCCCTGTACTTAAGGAAAGTTGCATCCACTCCAGAAATGTATTCCACCTTAGTCATCACACCCGGGAGATGACCTGCAACATTCTTTGTTGCTCCGAGGATAAGCCTTTGCAATTTTTTTTTTCTAGACAGGAATTCTAGATCTGCCTGGATCTATGGAAACTAATGACATTTCATCAGGAAAAAAGATTGCTTGAAGGAAGCCATTACCTTTGATTATTTAAAAAAAATGTTTACATTATAGCCTAAAGAATTTAAACTAGTTCATTTACTTGACTAACCAACACATATTCATTGAGCACCAAAATATGCCAGGCATTGTTTTAGCCCTGGGAACAAACAGATGAATGTGACATGATTTTCAAGTGTGTATGTATTGGGGGGCAGGAGGGGGCAAGGTTAACAAACAAATACAGGGTGTATTAGTTTCCCATTGCTGCTGTAACCAGTGAACACAAACTTAGTGGCTTAAAATAATAAGCATTTTTTCTCTTACATTGGGAGATCAGAAATCCAAAATGGATCTTATTTGGCTAAAATCAAGATACCAGGAGGCTGTGTCCCTTCTGGATGCTCTAGAGGAGTATCCATTTGGCTGCCTTTTTCAGCTTTTAGTGGCTGTCTGTATTCCTGGCTTGTGGCCTCTTCATCCATCTTCAGAGTACATCATTCCAGTCTCTGTTCCCATCATCACATCACCTTCTCCCCTCACTCTGACTCCTCCTGGGTCCCTCTTATATGATTTTAGTGATGATATTAACCCATACAGATAATCCAGGATTGTCTCCCCATCTCAAGATCCTTAACTTAATCACACTTGCAAAGTCCCTTTTGCCATATAAGGTAACATTTAAGGTTCTGGGGATTAGGACATGGACATCTTTGGGGGACCATTATTCAGACTACCACACAGGACAATGTGTCAAGAGTTACAATGGAGATAAGTACCAGATGCTACGTAAGACAATGTAAGACAAATGACAGATCAGACAGGGTGTGGAGGAGGAGTGGGACAACCTTATAGAGTAAGTGACTTTTTAGCTGAGGCTTACATGGTGGCAATGGATGGTAGGTATGTACTGTGTATAAAGGAATGTGCAAGGGAAAGGTGGTATAGATGAAGATGACTTTGCATTACTTATCTTTTGCTGCATAACAAATTACTCGAAAATTTAGCAATTTACAATAAATGCCTGAGATCTCACACAGTTCCTGAAGGTCATAAATCTGGGAGATTAACTGGACAGTCCTGCCTATGGTGTCTCATGAAGTTGCTCTCAAGTGTTGGCTGGGGCTGCAGTCATCTGAAGGGGCTGGAGAAGCAGCATCCAAACTCACTCACAGGACTGTCAGCAGGAGGTGTCTGTCCCTCACCCTACGGGCCTCTCCATACTGTTACTCGCCTGACATGGCAGCTGGCTTCCCGGAGGGTGAGTAATCCAGGAGAGAGAGACAGTCCAAGAGAGAAGCCTCAGTCATTTATAACCTAATCTTGGAAGTGACATACCACCACTTCTGCCATTCTGTTTGTCACCCAGACCAACTCTGGTACAATGTGGGAGAAAACTACACAAGGGTATGAACACCACTAGATGGGGATCACTGGGGACCATCTTGAAGTCTGGCTTCCACAATATTCTTGAGATTACAAGAGTTTCCATTGCTGGAATGCAGGGCAATCATGAAAGATTGGCAGGGATGAGGTTGGCATGGGAAGGGAGAGCTAGAGCATAGAGGGCCCATATACTTGGCCAGGGAATTTGAAGATAATCCTTTTATTGATAGAGACCTATTGCAGGGGCTTAGTCAGAGAAGTGATATAACCAAATTGCTCTTTAGAATGATCACTGTGTGTGTGGTAAGGGTGGAGCAGAGGGCAAAGAGTTTAGGGAGAAAAAGCAGCTAAGAAGCTATTGCATTAGTGTGGGAGAGAGAGGATGAGGCTTGACATAAGGCAATAGTGGTCAAGGAGTGCCGAGGATGACGGGTTCAGGGCACATTCAGGAGGTGAAGGTTAGGGAGGCGGAGGGTGGGGGAAGGCCTCAGGGTGAGTCAGGCTGCTGCTTTGCAGGAGGGATAGGCAACATTAGATGAACAAAGAAAGAGGGACATGATTGACATGAGAGTCAAAAAGAGTTAAGATGCTTAAATTTGAATATATTGAGTTTGAGCTGCCTATGGACATTCAGGTGTAGAGACAACTAATGAGTAGTTAGAATGTAATAAGTTTAGACCAACTACAGCCAATCCTTTTAAGCATTTCTCAGGAGATACTGTGCACTCTGGCCAGAGGACAGCTCTTTTCAGTCTGTGTGGTGATACGGCCCAGCCTAAGCTAAGGCATTTTCTAGATGCCATCTTATTATCTTCATCCTTGTAGCTACTGTTTTTGAATGCCACGCTCTGAGCTGTATACCACACTCTGTGCTATGCACCTTGCATTCAGTTATATCATTTCATCTTCACACTAACCCAGTGAGATATGTAATGCTGTTATTTCCCTTATACAGATGAAGAAACTGAAGTAGGTACTGCTATGATCTCATTTTACAGATGAGGAAACAATCTTAGTGTCAATAACATTGCTCAAGGTTATGTAGTGAGTACGTGGTGGACATAGGTCTCAAATCCAGATTTTTTGACTGCAGGCCCTGTGCCCTCAATTGAACAGCCACCTCCAGTGTGCTTTATAGAATTAGAGACACTTTCCCTCAGGGCTGGGGTGACGTGGAGGATGGTTTATGACATGACGTGTGGGAAACAGCAAATAAGGCAGGAAGAAGATCAGGAATCCACATAGGCAGTGTGTGAGAAAGGATCAAATACCCTCTTCCTGGCAAATAGAGACTTTGGCACATTCGCCATGTTTGCTAGCTTTTTACTGGAACTCTCTTCCAGTTTTTTGCTGTTTCTGAAAAATATGTAAGGAATTGCTTTCATTCACTTAAAAAATTGTTCATTTTCTTATCACAGGAAAGTACAGTGTCCTACGTTAGCCAGATGGCCTTTGAAACCTAAGACGGGTGCAGAGGGAGCTTTACTGCAGTGCATTTTCATTAGGAAGGAGAAAGGGGTGGGTGGATAAAGGATGTCAGACAGATCATGTCTTCCCCTTAAAGAGGGTTCCCATAACAGCAGCTAATTGATCTGGAAATAGCTACCAGTCATTTCTTTATGTAAAACTCTAACTGAAAAAAAAAAAGGTTCCCACGTCTAACGTTATACCACGGAATTTAAGAGGAGATAAAGGGAATGGCAGTCACGCCCAGCTTTGAAATGCTCCTAGGCCGTTCAATGTCCTAGAGAAGATCCGACCTCTGGATCTCAGGCTTCCTGCACTTCAGTGTGAGAGCACGGAATCCCACCCACAGCAAGAGAAACTTCACAGCTTCTGTGCAGTTGTGTGGAATTTCCCCAAGAAAGCAAAAGACAAGCCTAAATATAGGCCTTCACCTTGAAATGCCATAAAGCTAATAAAATCAGGGCATGGTGGGTTATGATAGGTTGGTTTGCAATGCTCCCACGTCACGTTTTACGTGAGTTTCCAAGCAACAGAGCTTATTGAAACTACAGATGTAAGGAAGTGAGTGATGAGCCCAGAGGGCTGGGCTGTGGAAATGCCCAGAGAATTGCTTGTCCCATCTCCCTGACCTGGCTCCCTCCCCACCTTCCTGCCTCTCCACCCCACCCCCTCAGAACCTGGTGAAATCCGAGGCACATGGTAGCTGTTCACTCAGGACTCATGTTCTTGCCTTCCTTGATACCTGGTCATACCTCATACCTTTCTGTCTTGATTTATCTAGAACCATCCAATGTTAGTAGGAAAATAGGTTCCATCCTAATTTCCTTTGATATTTGTTAGTTAGCTAAATGAAGCAGCTCAGTATTTGGGGGAGTCGTAAGTCATTATCCAACTTTTGGGGCACAACTCTCCCTGTTGAGTATAGAATCTTAGAATCTCTGGTTCTAGTCTTGGGTTTCAAAACATTAGCATTCAATTAAAACTAATTTAATTACAATTCATCAACTGAGTTTTCTTTCTCAACTCATTTTAATACGTAATGCTTTTTACTTCTAATTTTTATTTTTCTGTTCTATGAAATGTATATTAAATAAAGAAAAGAAAATTATGAAACTTCTCCAGTCTGGGTTAACAATTAATATGGTACTTAGGTGCCTATCAATATAATTTTTTGTATTGATGTTATAAAAACGCGTAACTTCACACAAATGGGCTAAGGAAAGCAAAAGCTCTCTAAAGACTGCCCAACAGGAAACTAATCCACAGCCCAGAGGGCCCCACAATAATAAAGTCAAATGCTGACTATATGAAGATTTATATGACATGTTAGCACAATATTATGACAAACTGTATTACTAAGTCAGTCACGGGACATCAGAAGGAAGTCAGACCACGGACAAATTCAGCCTTCAGTCTGAAACTCCTCCACCTGCCACAATCCACAGAAACCTTTCAGGTGCTGGATGGTCAGTGCGTACTGGACGTTAAGATTGGGACATGAGCAAATGTTGGCTGAATAAGACCTTAGTAACAATTTTCTGTTTTCACAGCTTGTTCGAGTTCTCTATGATTGTCTTCGTAATTCCATTGTCATAAATTTTGCCCATTGAAGAAATCATGTTATGATATTACTGAAATGGACATTGTTCAAGAGGTTTTCAGAGAACTAAAATTCCAAAAATGTATTTTAGGGTAGAATCTGATGTGTTTGGTGTTCTGACCCCTTCTCAGGGATGCATCTAGCTGTCTCTAGGGAGAGGAGGTACCCCATACCCACATGTGGTAGGAATACTCAGGCTAGTGCTCCGTGCTTCTGACAAGCCCCAGCACCTTACTCTGACTCCAGTTTAACTCCTATCTTCTCCCCTTGGTTTGTCTTCTTATTAGTTCTTCCAATTTAGGAGCTCTATTCCAACTGATGGGCTCCCTTCTTCTTCCTTCTTCCACAGCCTCTGTCTATTTTGTCTCCTATTCTTTGATCTGGTGCTTGTTTCAAACACCAATCTTGGTAACTGACCTCTCCTGCTCAGCCCAGGATCCCTCCTGCAGTATACCCCTAGGGACACTGCTGCAGTGGGCTGCTGGCCCTGCCCCATGAGGCCCACCTCAGTGTATCAGGGAGACCTCAGCTGGCTCCTGAATTTCTTTAAAGACTTTTCATTTTTTCAGAGTAGTTTCAGGTTCACAGCAACATTTAGAGCAAGGTACAGAGATTTCCCATATACCTTTCTGCCTCCATGTATACACAGCCTCCCCTATTGTCAACATCCTCCACCAGAGAGGTGCATTTGTTACAATTGACGAATGTACACTGACACATCAGAATCGCTCAAAGTCCGTGGTTTACATGAGGGTTTACTTTTGGTGTTGTACACTCTACAGGTTTGGACAAACGTATAACGACATGTATTGCACAGAGTGTTTTCACTGCCCTAAAAATCCTCCATGATCTACCTATTCATCCCTTTCTCCTCACTAACCTTTGGCAAGTACCGTATCCATCACTTTGCCTTTTCCAGAATGTCATATAGTCGGAATCATACAGTATGTAGCCTTTTCAGATTGGCTTCTTTCACTTAGCAATATGCATGTAAGTTTCCTCCATGTCTTTTCATAGCTTGATAGCTCATTTCTTTTTAGTGCTCAATAGCATTCCACTGTCTGGATGTACCACAGTTTATTTATCCATTCACCTACTGCAGGACATCTTGGTTGCTTCCAAGTTTTGGCAATTATGACAAAAACTGCCATAAAATCCACGTGCAGGTTTTTGTGTGGACATAAGTTTACAATACCTTTGGGTAAACACCAAGGAGCATGATTGCTGGATCATATGGTAAGAGGATGTTTAGTTTTGCAAGAAATTGCCAAACTGTATTCCAAAGTGACTGTACGTTTTGCATTCCCACCCACAATGTATGAGAGTTCCTGTTGCTCTACATCCTTGTCAGCATTTGGTGTTGTCAGTGTTGTGGATTTTTGCCATTCTAACAGGTGTATGGTGGTATCTCATTGTGGTTTTAATTTGCATTTCCCTGATGACGTATGATGTGGAGCATCTTGTCATGTGCTTTTTGTTTTCAATACAGGGCTTTTATTTCATCTTTAAAATATTACTGATAGGTCTTAGGAATCATCCAGCATCTTGTTTTTGCAGCCGGACAATTTAGAACTTATCAGCTTGCTAAACTGTTCCTTTTTCGGATTCACAGATGCCATCCAAAATTTTTCTGATGTCCTTGTTTTTAACTGTTGTGGCTTGCTGATCAAAGCAACTGAATTTAATGTAAGTTCAATGTCATTTCCTTCAAGAATTAACTCATCTTTCTGGGTTTGAGATACCGAACAAGCAACACCTGGCCTCATCCAAACCCTGTAGATGTATTTTTCACCCAAGAAAATTTTGCATTTCAACAACAGACCTGTTCTCTGGAATAACAACATTGATGGGGAAGTGAGCATACACAGACCTCATCTTATCATGGAAGCCCAGTGTAACACCCTGGATCGTGTTCTGTACATGACACAGATGGTGATGGCGCTACCCAGTTCCTTTGTATTTCGCCACCATTTGTCAACCCAGAGCCTCTCTTTTTCTTTCCAAGGAGACTGAGATCTACCTTGATGCGACTGAAGTCCTTCTGCAGGGTTCTTCTGGGGCCCTTCACAATATCTGTGTGTCCCTTCAGAGTGATGCGGACGTAGTCTTGAATGTCAACAGTCTGATTGCTGAGAACGGTTTTCATTCTCACAGTAGATACAACAAAGAGCTTATGTGCTTGTTTGCCATCTGTATATCTTTGGTGAGATGTCTGTTAAGGTCTTTGGCTCATTTGTAATTGGGCTGTTCATTTCCTTATCGTTAGATTTTAAGAGTTCTCTGTATATTTTGGATAACAGTCTTTTATCAGATGTGTTTTTTGCAAAGATATGCTCCCAGTCTCTGCATTCTCTTCTCATTCTCTTGACACTGTCTTTCACAGAGCAGAAGTTTTTAATTCTAATGAAGTGCAGCTTATCAATTATTTCTTTCATGGATTGTGCCTTTGGTTTGTATCTGAGTCATTGCCAAACCCTGGGTCATCTAGATTTTCTCCTATGTTATCTTCTAGGAGTTTTATAGTTTCGTGTTTTACATTTAGGTCTATGATCTATTTTAAGTTAATTTTTTGAAGGGTGTAAGGTCTGTGTCTAGATTAATTTCCGGGTAGTGCAAGTACCTTATAACAACAAAATAATCCCAATTCCTCCCTCTCTTCCCTTGTGTCATTGTTGTCATTCATTTTACTTATATATAAACATACCTAAGCATATATATGTACACATATACACGTCCATAGGTAAATACATAAGTATATATAATCAAATACATTGTTGTTATTATTTTGAACAAACTATATTGTTAGATCAATTAAAAATAAGAAAAATAAAAGTTTTTATTTTACCTTCCCTATCCCTTCTTCAATGCTCTTTCTTTCTTTATGTAGAGTTTCTGACCTATCTTATTTTCCTTCTCTCTAAAGAACTTCTTTTAACATTTCTTGCAAGGCAGGTCTACTGGCAACACATTCTCTCAATTTCTGTTTGTCTGAGAAAATCCTTATTTCTCCTTCAGTTTTGAAGGATAATTTTAAAGCGTACAGAATTCTAGGATGGTGGATTTTTCTTTCGATATTTCACTCCACTCTCCTCTTTCTTGCATGATTTCTGAGAAGTCAAATATAATTCTTATCTTTGTTCCTCTGTAGGTAAGATGTTTTTTGCCTCTGACTTCTTTCAAGATTTTTTCTTTTTTTAATTTTATTTATCTATTTTTTTCCCCCAAAGCCCCAGTAGATAGTTTATGTCATAGCTGCACATCCTTCTAGTTGCTGTATGTGGGACACAGCCTCAGCATGGCCTGAGAAGCAGTGTGTTGGTGCGCGCCCGGGATCTGAACCCGGGCCGCCAGCAGCGGAGTGCACGCACTTAACCGCTAAGCCACGGGGCCGGCCCTCAAGATTTTTTCTTCATTTTTGATTTTCTGTCAATTAAAAATGGTAGGTCCAGGTGTATTTTTTTTTTCTTTTTCATTTATCCTGCTTAGTGTTCTCTGAGTTTCCTGGATCTGTGGTTTGGTGTCTGACATTAACTTGAGAACTTCTCAGTCATTATTGTTTCAAATGTTTCTTCTGTTCCTTTCTCAATTTCTTCTCCTTCTGGTATGCCCATTACATGTATGTTACACGTTTTATAATTGTCCCACAGTCCTTGGGTGTTCTCTTCTATTTTTTTTTTTTCAGTCTTTGTTCTTTGTTTTTCAGTTTTGGAAGTTTCTATTGAGATATCCTTAAGTTCAGAGATTCTTTCCTCAGCTATATCCAGTCTACTAACAAGCCCCTCAAAGGCATTCTTCATTTCTGTTACAGTGTTTTTGATCTCTAGTATTTCTTTTTGGTTCTTTCTTAGGATTTCCTTCTCTGCTTACATTGCCCATCTGTTCTTGCATACTGTCTACTTTACCCATTACAGCCCTTAGCCTATTAATCATAGTTGTTTTAAATTCCTGGTCTGATAATTCCAACATCCCTGCCATATCTGATTCTGATGTTTGCTCTGTCTCTTCAAAAACAATTATTTTTTGCCTTTTAGAATGCCTTGTAATTTTTTCTTGATAACTGGACATGATGTACCAGGTAAAAGGAACTTCTGTAAATGGGCCTTTAGTGATGTGGTGGTGAGGTGTGGGGAGAGGGGGAGAGTTCTGGAGTCCTATGATTAGGTCTCAGTCTCTTAGTGAGCCTATGCCTCTGGACTTTGAATTTGACAAGTATTTCTCAGATTTTTTTTCTCCCCCCTTAGGTGGGACAGGATGGGCTGGAGTTGGGTATTTCCCTTCTCCCAGGCCAGGTAGGCTCAGATAATACCTCAGCAGGTTAGGCTATGGTTAACTAGTTTCCCCTGAGGGCAGGCCTTGTTAAGAACAGAGTACTCTGGAGTATTTCAAATGGTTCCTTTTCCCCTCCGCCTGCCAGAAGCCAGTGGGGATGCTTCTTAGATATTTACTATGAGAACCCCGTCAAGTTCTTGGAGGTAAAACTCACAAAAGATTGGGACCCTCCCCAAGACTGGGTGCCCCTGGAGTTTTTAACTCTCAGGCTTGTCCACATTGAGTCTTTTTTTTAATTCGTTAATTACAGTTCAGGTTTTCCTACCCCAGCACTGGTTCCCGCAGCAGCTGCCACTGAAGAGCCTCTGCTTTGCTAAGCTGTATTTGCCTTACTTGACTCCCTGTATCTGCCTGTCTGTTTCTCCAACATTAGGGGCAGTAGTTTGCCCTGTGTCCTCCCCTCTCTTATGAATCCAAGAAAAGTTGTTTATTTTTTAGTCCATTCAGCTTATTACTTGTGGTTAGGACCACGTGACGATTTCTAAGCTCCTTACATGTGGAACTGGAAACCATGCTCCTGAGTTTCTTGTCTGGCTCTAGGCATTTATGAATCTCCAGATTATCTGGGTTCCCAGATGAGACATAGCATGTGCTGTAAGTGGTCTTCCACCTAACCAGCCAGGCCCAGGAAAAGCACACATATGCAAGACAGTGTTCCCTGCTCGGAAAATAGGATGAGGTCCTGCCTGCAACAATACCTATGTATATACAGTATGGTCCAGACAATGAATGCTCACCTGGCCAGTCACCAGTTCTGTGAGCCTTGATAAAGAAACTCACATTCCCAGAAAACTCCCAAGCTTTGTCATTTATATTCCCCTTTACTCCCCATAGGTCCTTTTAATCTTAATCCTTTTAAGATTTCACTGCTCGTGGGCTTCTTGGGTGACACAGGAGTCAACTGCTTGGATACGTGATCCCTGATCAGATGCCTCCTCTGTTGTCATGAGCATGCTGACCGAGAGAATGCGAGAATGCGGGCCCAGTACTGCTGCATATTCTTATTCTATTTTTTTCCCAAGAAAAAATGGAAAAATGATTATTTTTTATTGTGGTAAAATACACATAACATAAAATGACCAGCTTAACCATTTAAGTGTACAGTTCAGTGGCATTAAGTACATTCACTTTGTTATGCAATCATCACCACCATCCATCTCCAGAACTTTTTCATCTTCCCTAACTCAAACTCCATATCCATTAAACATCAATTCCTCATTCCTGCCTCTCCCCAGCTCCTGGTAACCACCATTCTACTTTCTGTCTCTATGAATTTACTACTCTAAGAACCTCGTATAGGTGGAATCATACCGTATTTGGCATTTTTGTGACTGGCTTGTTTCAACTCAGCATAATGTCTTCCAAGTTCATCCCTGTTGTAGCATGTGTCAGAATTTCCTTCCTTTTTAAGGCTAATATTCCATTGTATGTATATACCACACTTATCTCTTTATATCTCTCATTAGACATTTGAGTTGCTTCCACTTTTTGGCTGTTGTGAATAATGCTCTGTGAACATGGGTGTACAAATATCTGTTCAAGTCCTTGCTTTCAGTTATTTTGGGTATACACCCAGGATTGGAATTACTGTATCATATGGTAATTCTATTTTAAATTTTTCTGAGGAATTGCCATGCTGTTACCTCAATGGCATTTTTATTACCCTATTTTACGTTCCCTTCAGCAGTGCACAAGGGCTCCAATTTCTTCACCTGCTAACCAACACCTGTTCTTTTCGTCTCTTTCTTTCTTTTATTTTTTTTGATAATAGCTATCCTAATGGGTGTGAAGTGGTATCTCGTGGTTTTGATTTGCATTTCCCTCATGATTAGTGATGTTGAGCATCTTTTCATGTGCTTATTGACCATTTGTATATCTTCTTTGGAGAAATGTCTATTCAAGTCTTTTGCCCATTTTCTGATTGGGTTGTTTTTGAGTTGGGTCAGAAATATGATTTTCTTAATGGTCTTAACCAAATGTTAAATATTTGTTGCTAGGTAAACATTGTTAAGAATACCATGGGGAAAAAAGAACTATGGAGGTCAAACAAATCCCATCAGCTGGGTGGCTCTGGCCCAAGTGCTCTAGTTCACCGCCTCTGAGTGGATGGTACGGGTGGTTCTAAGGGTGTTGCCCAGAAAACAAAGCATGATGGGAAGGACCAAATGAAGGGCATTCAGTGTTTAACGCATGTAGTGCTTTCCAAAGTCCCATTTTCTTCCCTTTTATTACCAAAGCCAAAATTCATATGCCTTACCTGTACTCACCATAGCAATGAAAGCAAATTACATATTTGACTTTATCTAAGGGAGGGCCTCGCCTGGTGAGGAGTCAGAGGAAACTTCCCCGTAACTGAATGTGAGGCGGTAAAGACCTTTGTCCCATTGTACAAGTTTTCACCGAAGAATAATCCTTTGTAAAATGTCTGTTGACTCACTCAGTTTACAGGAGGAGAAAACGGCACATTGATATGAAAGTATATTAACTAGATAACTCAAGGAGACGGCGACTGACCTTCATGCTGGTCTCTTCCGGGACTGCTGGGAAAGGTGCTGGAGTGGGCTCAGTGGAAACATCCTGGACTATCTCGCTGTGTGACCTTCTGCTCTGAGCTCTGTTTCTTCCCCTATAAAATGGGCTTAATGCCTCCCTGGAGGGGCTTTTGGAAGGAGCAAAAGATTTTTTTTTTTAAAGTGGAAGTGCTTTTTAATGTAATGTTCTATGCAGCACTAACTTTTAAACTCTCATTTTTCTGGGTCCTCCTAGTCCTGGGGACAAGCGTGGGAGTGGATGATGCTCGCAATGGTGTTTGGTCTGGGCCTCCCTGAGTGCTATAACTGAAGCACCAAGCCCCCTGGACCTTGCCCTTTGAAGGCCAATGATGTTTTTTCCTGCTGTAATCATTATTGTCTTTGACACTTTCCACTTGGCAGCCTGCGTGACTCCCCCTGACTTCCTTGGAGGCCACAGCTGTCCCTCTCCAACACATCCCTGGCAAAGACACTGCTGTGGTGAGCCAGGGTGGCCCCTGTGCCCTGTGACCCACACCACGGCAAGCTCAGTACTTGCTCCTGAACCTCCTGTCTTCACCTGCTTGGGGTTGAGAAGTATTCCCCCATCAAGCTAGCGAGGGTCCTCCAAGCCAAAGTCTCAGAAACTCAGGCAGATTACAGGCTCTTTAAAGGAGGAAAACAATCTCACAGCCCCTGAGAATACATCTGAGGACCTCCAGGAATCTTTGGATGCCAGTTTGGGGAGCAGCATTCTAGGATACCCAGTGATGAGAAACAGGAGGGCATGTGACAGACAAATACATGGCCTTTACACACCCCAGACCCTCTCCTCGCTAGCTGTGTCACCTTGGGCAAGTTTATCAGTGTCTTGAGGTTCAATATTGTCTTCTATAAAATTAGGGTAGTAATACCCATCTTATCAACATGATAAGAGGGCTAAATGAGATATTAAGCTTAAAGTGACTGGCATTTGGGGGGAGCTTAACAAAAGTTAGTTCTTCAACAGCTTAGAGGTAAAGAAAAGTAGCAGGGACAAGGCCATGAAGCGTTTACCAGGTGCCAGCCAGAGCTGCAGTCACACATTCTTCATCTCCAAGGAGCCAGGGTCCAGGAGGGGTCCAAGACAGGGCATCCTCGTGCCACCCAGTGAGTTTCCTGTTCTTAGTGGGTGGTTTCCTGAGATATGGGAGGATTGTGTCGCCTAATGTCAGTGTCATACAGGCCCACCCTCTGTCCTTCTTCAGCTCATCTCCTGAGAGGCTTAGGAGCCCTTGTACAAACACAACTCCTGGGGGGCTGCCTGATAGCTGACTTATCCCCAAATGGGTAGGAAGATTGGGGTCCTCACTGTGCCTTTCTACACAAAGGCCATAGCTATCATTGTTCAGGGCTGAACCTGTGGAGAAAATTGTATAACTGCAGATTAAGGCCATGACAAATTCACAGTTTTCAAAATCTGTTAATTCTTAACGATCCTTTTGTCATGGGTCAGCTCCTTCTCCTATTTCTCTCAGCTGCTCTTCCAAACCTTAACCTTCTCCACAAGTCTCCTAACTTAGCTCTGCACCCACCCCCTCTGCACATGCACTGGCCTCCACTTTCCGAGAAAACCCAGGCTGCTAGGTATGGACTTTCCCATTCTCACTCTTCATCTTCAGAGTTGTCTCCTTTGGCACCTATCCTTCCCCACTCCCCTCCAGCCTGACAGATGAGAAGCATTTCCTTCTATCTAGGGGCAGTCCCTCTGGAGTGGACTCCTGTTCCTTATGCCCCCCAAGTGTCCCTTCTTCTGGCCAAGAAGCCCAAATTGCCTTGTTGGAACCATCCTCTTCCATTCGTAGTCCATGTGGTTGAGTTGACATCAACCCCACCCCAACTCCTGCTCCAGAGGTGGACATGTGACCAGTTTGGGCCAATCGAAATACCCCATCTCCCTGACCACAGTTAACCGGTCAGAATGGACACATGACTGAAACCTGGGTCAATCAGAGTCAATCCAGAGACTCTCGGCAGAGCCATTGATAAGTAGGCTATTTATTTATTTATTTATTTATTTATTTTGAGGAAGATCAGCCCTGAGCTAACATCCATGCTAATCCTCCTCTTTTTGCTGAGGAAGACCAGCCCTGAGCTAACATCTATTGCCAATCCTCCTCCTTTTTTTCCTCAAAGCCCCAGCAGATAGTTGTATGTCATAGCTGCACATCCTTCTAGTTGCTGTATGTGGGATGCGGCCTCAGCATGGCCGGAGAAGCGGTGCGTGGTGCATGGCCGGGATCCGAACCCTGGGCAGCCAGTAGCAGGGCATGCGCACTTAACCGCTAAGCCACGGGGCCGGCCCTGTAGGCTATTTATTTTACTGAGACTGTGGGCCTCAAGGACCATAGAATGATGGAGATAGTGAGCACCATCTTTGCGACCACATGGGTGCAGACTGCCTGAGAAAAGTGAAACTGAGAGAGAGAGAGAGAGAGAGAGAGAGAATCCTGACAACATTTCGTTGAGTCTTTGGAGGCAACAAAGCCTGGATTTTTTTCGGTTGCATAAGTTAGTCAGTTCTCTTTTTCTCTTAAGCTTGTTGGGTTTCTGTCACTCACAACCTAAGAGGACTGAAAATACAGTCTCTTCTAGACTGTAAATATCACTAGGACAGGACTGTGTCTGTGTCTATGTTGTTCATTCCCAGCGCTTAGGACTGTCCCTGGCACATAGGAGTCCTTGATGAATCTTGATGACCAGCTCGACCTGTGACTAACGTTGATGATCCCGTCTCTTCACCTCACCTCCATCTTTGTTCCTTTATCATGTTCTTTCCTGTGTTTTAAGCCTCTCCATTCCTCAGAGAGTATATACATTCAACTCCCCCTAGTCCTAAAAACTAAAACCAAGCACGTAACAACAAAACAAAAATCTTCCTTCATTATAGCCTTTCTTTCTAGCACCTTGACCTACTTTCCTATCTCTTTTGCGCTTTTCAAAAGCATGTTCTTAACTCATTGCACCTAGCTTCTGTCCCAACTATTTCAGTGTTGTCACAGTCGTTCCTGACATCACTGACGTGAAAGCACAGAGTCAGCACTCTCCGTCAACCGCTCTGATTACTGTAGACACAGTCCATTGATCCCTCTCCTTTCTAGGAGGTAGGACGTCCCTCAGAATCTCCCAGACTCCACCCTCTGGATATCAGCTTGTGGTTCTTCCTTTTGCCCAAAAGTCCTGCTTGAATTCTAGCCTTCCATTAACAGAGCATTGGGAATTCTTTTCTTGCATTGGAACTGCAGCAGCACAACACTCTCTCTCCTGGGCCTTGGTAATTTGCCCCAGGTGTCAAAGTAGATCAGGCCTCTGTCTTCCAGTGTCCAGGGCCCACATCAATGTCATGTTTTGACATTCAGGGTTATACCAAGTGGAGGATGGTCATCGTGGCTCAGCCCTCCCCCAAGGCTGGCAATCTTGGCTCAGTAATTTTCAGAGGCCAGTCTAACTAGGTCAGCCCTTTAGGTATTGAACTGGGAATATTCTCTGCAACATCCATGATTAGGTTTGAGATGGAGTTCATTTTTTCTGGACTAGTGTACTATTACCAAAGGCCATTTCAGGAAAGGGACCCTGAAAGGAAGTGCCTGTCACAACCATCTAGGAGTCCCTCTGGGGATTAATCCTGGCTGGTTCTGATGACCTGAGAAGTAATGGAGGATTCCAGGTATCTAAGTAGAAAATTACGACTTCACCCATTTAACAAGTGAATGTGCATAAATGACCTGAATTATTTAATTTATAGAGGCTTAGGGATAAATGGTCTCTGCCCATCCTGCTAGCTTTGGAAAACCACAGAGTCCTGCAGTGGCTACATCCATTTCATTTATCCATTCAGCAAATATTTGGCAAGCACCTACCGCCTGCAAGGAGTTTATTATCCACATAGGGACAAAAATCATGCAGATAAATAGCTTTAATAAAATGTGCCATTAAATTTCAAATGGGTTTTCTTCTGTTAAAAGGCCATAAGGAGCCTTAAGAGTAAGAGTTAAGTCAACAAATATGAAGTGCTCACTTCATCTAGTCAAACACTGAATGAGATATTCAGTGATGGCAAAACGTGGCTGCATGTCAGAGTCTAGAGCAGTAGCCTGGGGTGGACCCCGGGAACCGGTATTTCTAACAATGTCCCTGAGTGATCCTGATGTGCCCCTAGGTTTGGATACCACTGACACCTTCACCCTTTGCCTTCAGAACTGGACCTGATATCTCGGTGTCATTTGATGGTACCTCCTTCTTGAAAATGGGTCATCTCTTGATTCTCTGACTGTACTCTTTCTGGTTCTTGACCTTTCTGTTTTTTCTCAGTCTATTTCGCTGGCTGCTCCTTTTCTACCAGCCATGTATTAGTTTTCTGTGGTTATCGTAACAAATTACCTCAAACTTAGCTGGCTTGAACTGACACAGATTTATTATCTTATATTTCTGTGGGTCAGAAGTCCAACATGGTCTCACTGGGCTAAAACCTAGGTGCTGGCAGGGCTTCATTCCTTTCTGGAGACTCGAGGGGAGAATGTGTTTCCTTGTTCTTCTACCGTCAAAGCCAACGTGGTCGAGCCTCCCTCGCGTTGCATTATTCTGACCATGCTTCTGTAGTCACGTCTCTCCTTCTGACAGTCCTCTTCTTCCTTCCTCTTCCACTTTTAAGGACTCTTCCATTCCTCCATCTTCAAAACCAGCAACATGGAGCTGAGTCCTCATGCTGCATCTCTCTGACCTCCTCTTCTGTCTCTCTCTCCCACTTTTAAAGACTTTTGTGATTATATTGGGCCCCCCAGGGTAATCCCGGCTACTCTCCCTGTTTTAAGGTCAGCTGATGAGCAAGCTTAATTCCATCAGCTACCACTTTGCCATCTACCCTGACCTCTTCACAGGTCCCAGGGAGTTGTGTGTGGATGTCTTGGGGGCTATAATTCCACCGCTGCAGGCCCCTTTATTGCGGTTGTTCTCCACCCTCTCTTTGCAAACTCAGGCTTTCAGGGGCCAAACAGCCTGTGTAAGGGAGTGAAGCTGGCGGGGGAGACAGAAGTGGAGAGCTGGAGGCCCCTTTTAAAGGGGCTGTGGCTGACCAGCCCTGGCCATTTTTCCTATGTGAGAATGTGGGTCCAGCACTGCCAGATCTTCTGATTTTTCAGAAAAGCCAAAACTTTAGATTTTATTTCTTTGTTATACCCCCCAACTTTTAAATGTTGGCAATGAATTTAAATATTTAAAAGCATTACACAAGCCAAACCAAACACATCTACTGCTGTATTCAGCCTTGAGGTGTCCATTTGTAACCTCTGCTCTGTAGGTTCCTCCTGGAAATAAGCTTGCCATTCCTAAAGATTCAACTACCACCTGTATTATGCACGATGACTCTCAAACTTGTATGTCCATCCAGACCTTTCTGATGAGCTGAAAACAACATTTTCAGTGTTCTCAGTAGCCACACCAACTTATAACCTCCCTACACAAATCTGCTTCTCAAGCCTGAAATCTGGGGGTCCCTCACTTCCCAATCCAATGGTCACCAAGTCCTGCAATCTGTCCGCTCCTTTGCACTTTACTTGGGGCCTTGATTGCCTCTTTACTGGATTATTTTAACACTCTTTTTACTCATCTCTTAGGACCCACTCTTCTTCCTGATTCCAGCCTCAGTTCTAAAATACAATTATGATCACACTGTCTTTCTCTTCTACTTCACATCCTTCAGTGCTTTCCAATTACCTACAGGATGAAGTCCAAAGTCCTTAGTATGGCATTCCACGCCTCTGAGGATATGACCCCACATTATCTCTCCAACCTCATTTCTTACCACTTTCTCCTTGCTGTCTGGTATTCCAGTATCACAGAACATTCATTGTACTTCCCTGAATCCATAATATGGTTTAACACTTGCTGTTCCCTTTGACTGGAATGCCCTTCTGCATTGATATACCTGGAGACCACTCACCCTTAAACCAAAGCTCAGGGCTTACTTTCTTGGCTAAATGTTCCCTGACTCCTTCCCCTCAGCCGTTCGGTGGCCCTTCCTCCTGGCTATC
Source organism: Ceratotherium simum simum (assembly GCF_057802395.1). NCBI lineage: Eukaryota > Metazoa > Chordata > Mammalia > Perissodactyla > Rhinocerotidae > Ceratotherium > Ceratotherium simum. The sequence goes on from NC_141901.1 coordinate 79,243,610, forward strand.
ACTGTGCTTTGCTTATGCATTTCTTGCTCCTGTCTCACGTGACTTTATTTATTCACTTATCTGAATCCCATCTTTGTGTCTTATCATCTTTGTGTCACAAATACTTAATACAGGGCCCTCACAGCAGACACGCCTAATAATATTTCTGAATGAACAAATGAATGAATGAAGGAGTCACGCTAGACAGATGGCATCTGTCCTATTTATGATCAAAATTACCCCCAAGGAGTTGTAATTCTTTGATGAGATTCTCATTCCTCTCTCCAAATAAGTTTCTATCTTCCGCCAGCTGCCGAAGCTCTTTGAATGCTTTAAAATGCAGAATTCAAAATTGGCTGCCAAGAAATGCCACTTCGTTTCCTTTCTAGAATAACATAATTTTCCCCATGACCCAGACAAAATAGCAACCCTTGGCTAATGTATCATAAAAAGGGGATTTTTCAGGGAAAAGGGGTTAAGTAGAGCGGAATTTATCTTTGCTCCTTTCCACAGTGTTCTCTAGGCGTTCCTGTCCAGTGTGAAGACTCTTTCCTGTCTAGACACACAGGGGACGGCCACTCCAGGTCAGGCTTTTAATCCCATGGTGACCCCACCTCAGGAAGTGCCAGGACCCTGTGAACCTCGCTGGTTCCTGTAATATAGGCATGGATCCAGGGAAGGACCACAATTTACAAGGCATTTCTCTCTCAGACAGAGAGCAGATTAGTCATCTTTCTAAAAATGGAAGGAGCAGGCACAAAGGGGCACTTATCTTCACCGGGAGCCCAGCCAGCAAAGCCCGTAGACTGACTGGAAGTGTTGGGCTGAAGATCAGCCTCAAGGGCAGTCCCATGGTCTCTAACAATCTGCCCAACTGTAGTAGGACAGACGCCAGGGGCAGAAGAGAGGAACCAGACATCACCTTTTTGATACCTGAGATTTTCTCTCCTCCTGTGTCCCTGGGTACATCACTTCCTCCTGCTCCTTGAATGAAAGGGAGAAGGGGGGACAGAATTAACATCCACTGCATACCTACCGTGAGCTAGGAAGTGTGTCAGATGCCTTTCTTTTTTAACTTGTTTTAATTTTATTTGCATTCTTAAATGTCCATTTTGCAAGTGAGGAGGCTGAGGATCAGCCAGGCCAAGTAACATGCTTGATTCTACACAACTAGTAAATGAGAGAGCTGAGTTGTTATTACGGGTAAATGTTATGAAGCCCATACTTGTTCTGACTATATTGCTGCTGTTATAGAAAAAGAGCTATAAAATCTAGTTTTTGTGCTTGTGTACCAGAATTGACGGCTTATGTTAGCCCATCCAGTTTATGGTCTTCTTGGGCTAATGTGTCCAGAGTGTTCTCAGGCCAACATTCGGGTAATCAATCAACACATATTATGTGAAGGGAACTGCCAGGTTGATCCAAAGAGGCGTAAGATGCAGCTCCTGCCTGCCAGGACTTACAGGCTGTCTGGTGAGATGCAGAAAGCAAGGAGTAATATTAGAGCCCTGTGATGATATAGGAGCTGCTACAAGTAAGCAGGTCAGCAATTCTGGACATTTCTATCACGACACCCACAATGGTGATGAGCTCATGGGTGACACAGTTCCCTGGCTGTTTCTGGGACAATAGCTATCACGTCTCCTCTTTTGCCCACTCAAGAAAGTGTGTTAGACTAAAAGTAATTGGGAGAATGTTGTTAAAGGGATTACTCGAATCAAGGAGGATCTTTGGTATTTTAATTACTAGTAACTAAATACCAGCTGCAGTCTCACAACAGATGACGGTACATCCGTGTGTTCGGAGCTACTGTGCCTGCGAATCAGTGCAGGGGACAATGTCTAATGTGGACAAAACAGGCTGTGAGCTGAGGGGAAGGGGAACTTGACAGGGCTGGAGCAGGCTGGGTGTCTTACAAGAAAGAGCGAATGACAGAGATTCGTGCCTAACGTCGTGCCTGACATGTGGAGGAGCTTAACGAATGGATTGAATTGAAAAATGCAGGGCACGCAAGGGCCTCATGCCAAAGAGATGCAGATGCCGACCAGTCACAGCCAAGGTCCAGCTCAAGGCGGGACCCCATCTCCCCACTGCAAGGAGGACACACAGGTACACCCTCCTCCATCCCACCTGCGGACTCGTCATCTCGGGCAGAGAATCAGGTGGAGAGGGGTACTCTCTGAGAGACTGAATATCTTCTAAAGAAAGCGCTTGATTTATCAGACTGGATTATGCTTTAAATGGAACAGCATAAAAACTATTTCCTCCCTTAGCCAGAGGGCTTGGGAAGGGCTTAATAAGGGGTAAAGTAAAGGAGCTACATATTCCCCATCCTAAGTGGAGTGTGAAATAAATTTTGTGACTCTATTACATTTATATTGCTATTTGCTGCTTTTTCAATTTTAGACAGTATCTTTTACCACCTCATGTCACTTTCACCCTTTTCATCCTAATTTTTGGTAGTTAATAACACTATCTTCAGTTCTTCTATTGGTACCTTTGTGTAACTTCAAATTATATACTTCAAATCTTTCTTTCTTGTTCCATCAACTTTCCACGATGTCCGAGTTCCCATTTTGTAAGATAACGACACTCTTCCATCCACTACTCCCTCTACCTTCTAATTTCGGCCCTGTGGATGGATAATTAACGTTTATTTTCTGTTCTCTAACCAGAATCGAGTCTTATTTTACACTATATGTAGGTTGATTCTAAAAGGTTGAGAATCAAATATAAACTTATGCTACTTTGGCGGCTGGCCTGGTGGCGTAGCGGTTAAGTTTTCTTGCTCCAATTCAGCTGCCTTGGGTTCGCAGGTTCGATCCCCGGTGTGGACCTACACACCGCTTGTCAAGCCATGCTGTGTTGGCGTCCCATATAAAGCAGAGGAAGATGGGCATGGACGTTAGCCCAGGGCCAATCTTCCTCAACAAAAAGAAGAGGATTGGCAAAAGATGTTAGTTCAGGGCTAATCTTCCTCACAAAAATAAATTAATTAATTGATTTATGCTACTTTGACTCTGAACTACTTTTCCCTGCAGAGGCACGTGTTAGTGTCAGGACCCCTGTGTCTCTAGGAGGCCATTAGCACTCTGGAACAAATTACTATAAGCTCAGTGGCCTACCAAACAACACAGTTGCTTAGTGGCTTACTAAAACAATGCAAATCTATAGTTTTGGAAGCCAGAGGTCCTCCATGGGTCTCATTGGGCTAAAATCAAGGTGTCAGCAGGGCTGGTTCCTTCTGGAGGCTCTAGGGGGAGAATTTGTTTCCTTGCCTTTTCCAGCTACTAAAGGTCACCTTCATTCCTTGGCTCATGGCACCTTCCTCCATTTTTAAAGCAGGTACCATTGCATTTCTCTCATCCTTCTTCCATCATCACATTTCTCTCTGACTGTAGCCTGGAAAGGTTCTCTGTTATTAAGGGCTCATATGATTAGGTTGGGCCTACCTGGATAATCCAGGATAATCTCCCCATCTCAAATTCCACAATCTTAATCACATCTGTAAAACCCCTTTTGCTGTGTAAGGTAACATATACACAGGTTCCAAGGATTAGGGCATGGACATCTTTTGAGGAGTCATTATTCTGCTTACTACACAAAATAAAATATTCCTTGTGTTGAGAAAAAATGGATTCTACTTCTTATACTCCATCGATTGCTCAAAATTCACACCACATTTTAATGTGCTTCATTTTTGGACAGCGATTTTCTTATTTAGGTTTTTTGTTGTTTTTAGTGGAGTATTCGTTTTTCTTTTTTAACTTCTTTAGATGAAGTATATTTTCTCTTCACTATGTCCTTAGTATCTTCCTGCTTTTTGCCTCCATCCTATGTATTACTAAGATCCATCAATTTTTTTGTGTGTGTTTGAGGAGATCAGCCCTGCGCTAAAATCTGCCAATTCTCCTCTCTTTTTGCCAAGGAAGACTGGCCCTGTGCTAACATCCGTGTCCATCTTCCTCCACTTTATATGGGACGCCGCCACAGCATGGCTTGACAAGCGGTGCATCCGTGTGCGCCTGGGACCCGAACCGGCCAAGCCCGGACCGCTGCAGCAGAGCGCGCGCACTTAACTGCTTGCACCACCGGGCCAGCCCAATCGATTTTTTTTTATGCCATTTTTTTGGAGCTCACCAAATTCTTGTTCTAGTTTGGGACCAATTGCTTTCTAGGCCTACTGTTCTGTTTTCACCTGGGATTTCTTGTCCTCGAACTCCTGGTTTGATCCCACCATTTCTTATATTCCACAACAACATATTCATTGTTTTTTCACCCTAATTTTCAAGCAACTTCCCATGAAACAACGCATGGGAGATAACCTCTCTGAGTTATTATATGTGAAAAATGACCTTCCCCAATCCTTTACATTGTTTTGTCATCTTGTATTCACTTGCATTACTTTGATTCTGATTTCTAATAGGATTAGGCTTTCTAAAAAAAATTGCCATTTATATTTTTTCTATGAGCTACTCATATATTTTTTCTGACTTTAGTTGGATTGTCTTTCGCTTGAGCTATTTTTATGTACAGTGGAGATTAATCCTTTGTAGCACATATTGCAAAATTTTCTTCTAGAATATTATTTATTTTTTTATTCTGTTTGTGGAGCTTGTTGCTTCATACATTTTAAACTCGTGGCTTAAATTTATATAAAGTATTCAGTCTTTTCCTTTATGCCTTCAGGATTTTGGGTGTTTAGAAAGACTTACATATTCTAAGTTATACAGATGTTAATCTGATTTTTTTCTAATAAACGTACTTCTATTGTTTATGCTTCATTTTGAATCCATCTGGAATTTGATTCTATGTTTGCTATAATTTGTTAAAATTTTCAGATGGATAGCCAGTTGTCTCAACACCATTTATATATTAGTTCATCTTTTCTGTCCCTGCTTTGAAATGTAATCTGCATCAGATTATAAACTCCTGTATATTCTTGCGACTATTTCTGAACTGTTGTTTTCTATTGGTTTATTTGTCTGGCCCCTCACCAGGATCATATCATTTTAATTACAGTAGCTTTATACAGTCTTTAGACATGCAGGACAACTTACCTCTTCTTCTTATTTTACAAAATCGTCTTGCAGAATTTTATATATGTACTTTTTCCTGTACTTTTTCAATCTGAAAACTCATGTTTCTTCAATTCTGGAAAATTCTCAGTCATTGTTTCTCCAAAAATTGAGTATCTACTACACTCTCTTTGATATATTTTGGATCTTTTCATTTTATCCTACAAGTCTCATAAACTTTTACACATTTTTCATCTCTCTGTGCCACATTCTGAATTATTTATTCAGTTCTTTCCAATTTTCGAATTCTCTCTTCATCTGTGTGTAGGTTACTATGCAATAGTCTTCTGTTTCTCTCCGCAATGGCTATATGTTTTGTTTCTAGAATTTTCATTTGGTTCTTCTCCTGATCTTCTCATTTCTTAAAATTTAATTTTTGAAGATAGATTACTTAGTTTTTTGTTTTATTCCTCCAGTTCTTGGAGTGCTAATTCCCATTTTGTTGTATTTGCCAACTCTGCTTCGTGACAGTTGATTTCCTCACCTGATTTGTAACTTTTTGACATCATTTTTAGATTTTTTTCCAGGGAGAATATTGGGTTGTGGAGGTGTCACCATCATATGGCTTTGCATTTGTGTCTGACAAAGGAGTTTAACCAGTCCTGGACAAGTTTCTCTGTTAATTCCTCTGCTTGTGTTTCCACACCACACATTGTGACCTCACATTTGTCACACATTGTGACCTCACATTTGTCACACATTGTGACCTCACATTTGGAGATGTGATATTTCAAAGTGTCTTTTTTTTTTCTAGGTGTCCCCGCAAATGACAAGTTTTCCTCCTCACATTGGCCAGAGATGGAGGTTGGAGTTATTCTAGTCCCTTTTCATAGATGTTTCGTCTTTAGGCTCTAGGTTTAATGCAGAAGTGTCTGCTACTCTCCTTGTATGTGCCCAAGGCCCCACCTCCTCTCCTGACCCTAGTGGGCAATAAAATGCCAACTGCCAGTCCCTAGGCCTCCAGCTAGTCCCCTCTTCCCATGAGAACCATAGCATCAGCTCCTGCAGGCACCAGGCTGTGAGCTCCCTCTTCATTTCCAGCTCCTGGGTATTTCTTTTATTTTATTTTGAAGTTGTCCAAGATTTTGAGCTACTGTTTTATTTTGCTTAACATTTCTATGTGTTTATCAATTAAGAGAGGCATTTCCACATTGGCTCAGTCCAGAAGTGTCATTTCACAGATTTACTATGTACATTTGGTGAGGATTTTCCCAGGAATCTCATGATAGTCTTTGTTTTTTTCCACTAATTATTCTGCAATATTTAAGACATACAAAAATGTATAAAAATGTATAAAAAGGAAACACTGATAATACAGAAGCCCCAGTGTTCGCCTCCTGAGTTTCATCTCCATCCTTTGTGTCATCCCTACCCCAGAGGTAACCGTTGTCCTGAATTTGGTGTTTATCATTTCCATGCACTCTTTCAATTTTATGAATAATAATATTAGCCAATGAGCACACACAATGTTTCAGGCCCTCTTCTAAAGGCTTTAAAAGTGCTAAATTTTCATAAAATCTTCTATGTGATGGGTAATATTATTATAATTATTATCATCCCCATTTTACTACATCCCAGAGGGGTTAGGTAACTCTCCCAGAGACACACAGTTGGTACGGGTGTGTATTTTGAACCCAGTTAGTTAGTCTGGCTTCATAATCTTTGCTATTAACCAGTATGCTGAGATATATATGTATGTAGAACTTTGTGTAAGCTGTATCATACTTACAGACTTTTCTGCAATTACCTTTTTCCACTCAGTTTTATTTTTCTGAAGTTCATCCGTGTTGATGTTTGTAGCTCAAATTCATTTTCTTTCCTGCATAGAATTCAATCATGTGAATTTACCTCTACTTATTTATTCATTCTCATTTTGAGGATACTTAGACTCCTTTCAGTTTTTTTGCTATTACAAGTAATCTTGCAGTGAATATTTTTTATACATATCTTCTAATGAACAAATGAGTTTCTCCAGGCTGTACTGCTGTGAGTGACACTGATGGTCACTGGGCATGCACACAGGCAATTGTACTAGATGTTTCCAGGCTCGCCTTCTATAATGGTTGACCAGTTCACATTTCCATCAGCAGTGTATGAGTTTTGATTGCTTCACATTTTTGCCACAATTATATTTTTAGCTTCTAGTTTTTGCCCAGATGATGTGTACGCAATAGAGTCTTATTGTGATTTTAACCATTACAGTCCTAACACTTTCTGAGGGTGGGCCTGCTCCAGTTATCTATTGTTGCGTAACAAATACCTCCAATTTACCCTCCTAAAACAGTTTATCGAGTTCAGAGATTTCATGGATCACAAATTCAAACAGGTAAGAGCAGAAATGACTTGTGTCCACACCACAATGTCGGGGCCTCAGGTGGGAACACTAAGCAGCCGGGAGTGAGTCTGTGGAGGGGGCTGCTGTCACCTGGAGGCATCTTTACTCACATGTCTGGTCGTGATACTGGCTATTGATTCAGACTTCAGGTGAAGATACTGACTCAATTATCTAAATGTAGCCTCTACAGGTGGCCTGGGCTTTCTCGCTGAGGGCTCTCAGGATAGTTGAGCTTCTTACATGGTGACTCAGGCCTCCAAATTAGAGCATCTCAGTAAACAAGATAGAAGCCGTGTCACCTTTTATGACCCAGCCCTAGAAGTCATACACTGTCACTTCTATTGCACGATGTTTTTTAGAAACAAGTCACTAAAGTCAGGACAGGACTCCTCAATGGGAGGAATGTCAAAGAATTTGTGAACGTGTCTAGAACAGCCGTAATGCCCCACAAGTGCTGTTTGGTCATTTTCTACAAAATAGCATTCAGTTACTAGGGTGTAGCTTGTTTTGAATAATACTTTACATTAATTACATGTTATTGTTAAATTTCACATTTTGTTAGAAATATATTAATGTCTCCAAAAAGTTTATTGAAGGATAAAAGTAGTAATGAAAATGACAAAATAAATACTTTATCTCATAATAATTTTAAAATCTTAAATAGTGAAGTAGATTCCAGTGAGAATACTAATTGTGAATCTATGTATTGGGACAAATAAATCTCTGAATTTGATGATTTCCTACAAGCAGAAGAAAAACAAAAATGGGAAGAAGGAAGAACCAGAAATCTTTGAAAGTAGAGTTTTGTAGGATTGCTCACTCTTTTGCCCCTAGCTCAGGATGTTGTTTATTAGAATAGTTTCTTAATCAGTGGTATGGTACCTGAGACGTTTTTACACTAGCACTCTGATAAATTAATAAAGTTTTTCCAGAACACACAAAATAATTCTTTTCCATACAAAATTGTAGGTTTTTGTTGTTGAAGACGTAGAAGAGATTTCAGTGAACATCAGCTTTTCTCCTGTCTCACCAGCGCAGCTTTCTTTGGAGAACTGCCCCTCCCCCAATCCATGGAATTCCAGTGAGGCTGTCAATCATGTATATATCCCCTTGCCCAGGCACAGAAGTAGGCTCTGACTCAGGCTGGACCAAAGAGCTCCCTTTGGGGATTGACATAGTACACAAGAGACCTTCTCCTTCATCTGGGACCATAATCTCTTTTGAAAGTGCAAGCCCGGAGTGGCTGGTGGTTTTATTTTCTGCCCCATGGAGAGTGCCTATTGAGGATGAAGTCAATTCTGAGGAAAGCAGAGCCAAGAGGGAGAGAGAGAGAGGCAGTTTTGAGGATGTAGTTTGATCTTTTAGACCTTATTATGAAGGAAGTCCACCCTAGGACTTCCTGGTTATAGGAGTTCACTGCTTCCCTCTTTTGCTAAAGCGTTGTGTGGTCCGTCATTTGCTAGTGAGAGAGTCTTGACTGCTACCAATTCCAAAAGTACAAAAGTGAGGTTCTTAGTCTCCTCCTCATAGCAAAAATTGGTACCAGTCACCCTATTATTAAGAAGTGTGCAAACAAGCCCCCAATAAATGACAAGTATGTATGGAGGGAGAGGAAAAGGAGAAAAAAAAGTCAGTGGCATACAATCTAGAACAGCTTAGGTAAGACCACTGAAGAGTAGATTCTACGTTGGGTTTTAGGTGTTGAGTGTGTGTGAAGGAGATGTGCTCAGCAGCTTTTCACTTCTTTACCACATGGTCGAAAACTTCTGTTTGGTTAGTGATTATTTTCTGAGCCACCATATAGACGGGAATGAGGTTATTCACAGGTCAGTAAGCAACAAAGGACACTGCTACTTGAGTGAAAGAGGCTTTTTCTGGAAGCCAGTAACCACGTGATTTATTCCCAGAGTACAGTCTGCACTTAACTCAGCTATGTGCTTCCTGACTTTGACTTAGTGTTACAGAAAATAGTAAAAAGCTTAATAACAAGTTGGTTATGGTCATTGAGTATGAGTTTTCAGCATAGTGTGTGAAGAAATGGGCAGTGAAGGGTCTTTTTTCTACATGACAGTGGTCTGGCTGTTAAAGGGAAGGGCACTCGCTCACGAGCTTGGGAAAAAAGGAATGAGATGAAAACATTTCTTATGATAATGTTGCAGAGGCCATTTCAGTGATATCTGAAATTAACATATCACTTAATATCTTAATTTAATTTGGTGCCTTGTTCAAAAGCATTATCAGTGATCTAATGAGCATCTCATTTTCAATTTTGAAAGGAAGGGATTGGGATTTCTTAAGAAGACTGAACTCTGGTGAAAATGGCTTAATTGCTAAGAGTAAGTCTCATAATATTTTATCATCTTTTTAATAAATAAAGATATCAATGCTCTGTTAGTAGGCATATTTATTTTTGATTAATTACTCTATCATTATAAACAGTGCAAGCAATTCAGTAAAGTACAAAGGAGAAATTATAAAATAACCCCAAATCCCATACCATCAGTAACATTATTCCAGGCTTCTCCCTACGCGCATATTGAGACAGAAGGCTAGAGAGAGAGAGGTACATAATTAGACAGCACTCAATTTATAAAAATTGTGTCATACTTTTTAATAGAAAGTCTTCAATTTAATTTTACTTATATTATAAAATTCAATTTACCAGAAGAAACTGAAATGAAAGTAAATGTAATTGAGTTTAACACAAGAAAAAGAAGTTGAAGTGAAAATGAAAATGATAAATGTTCCTTCCACACGAAAGAATTACAAAATTATAAAAAATCATTGAGAAGTTACTTGAGTCATTATCTTATTTCACCACATGTACTAATTTTAGATTCTATTAGTTGACTTCCTGCCATAAAAAGCAAGAAATTACCAGTCTCACTTCCTTTCCCACCTTCTAATTTTGTTAGTTATCTCAATCTAATTTTGCCAAGGTTTAAAACATTGACATTTGGTTCTATAATTGTAATTACTGTGGTTGCTGATGATTAGCATGACATTTAGACAGATTTGATGTTCACCACAGGATTTTTTTCACTGCTTCTCCATTATTAAGTTCTTTATTTTGATTTATACACCCAGTTGGATCTGAAGGGCACATAGGTTTTCTATTTCTTTTGGTTGTTCAGAGGGACCTGTCTTGTGCCTTTAAATTAAATGCAACTTGGCTGTATAATACTCTGGCTCATACTTTTTTTCCCCTAGAACTTTATAGCCATTGCGTAATTGTCTTTTGGCACTGAGTATTATTGTGGAGACATCTGAGGCCAGCCTGATTCTGCCCTCACCTTGGAGGTGACTTGAATTTTATGCATAAAATTTTAATTATTGAAGTTCAAAACCTTCGCCAGGATATGGCTTGGTGTAGAAAGCTCATGTTAATTTTTCCTGAAAAAACGGTATCTTCTTTTAACAGGAAAATTCAATTTTTCCTTCATTTCAGCAAAAAGTTTCTGTTTGATATATTTGAATAATTTTTCTGTTTCATTCATTAGTTTCTTAATTCAGGGATGCCAATAGTGGATCACCTTTTTTCTCAATATCAATGACCATCTCTGAATTTTCTTTAATCTCTTTTTCTTTTGCGTTCATTGTAATTATCTCACTGTAACAAACATCTTTTCTGTATGTTGGTAAGTCTGTGGCTTCAGCCCACTTGCCACTGTGTATTTCCATTCTTTCTGGTCTGTGGAGATGTTTATCTTGTTTTGAGTGCAATCTATGTCCTTAAAGATATTTCAAAATATATTCTATCATTTCTACGAAATGTTTGGGGAAGGAGTGTGGGAGAAGAAAAAGAGGGTTGCCTGTTTTTCAAGTTCCAGCCTGACCTGAATTCTCTTCTAATTTTTAAAAGCTCTTCTGTGTCTATCTCATTTCTTATTCCTAATGATGTTTATTTATTTAATTATTTTTTTAAAATCTTTTTTTTCTTTCCTTTAGACCTCCCAGAAGCTATTTCTTCTTTCTAGGACCATTTTCCTTCTTCTTGAGATACATTTTTAGAAGTTCCTTAGAGAGTATTTGTGGGTAGAAAATTTACCATCATTGTTTCTTCTCTTACAGTGATTGCTGCATCACCTTTGTTCTTTCCTCTATTACTGTGGCGACTAGGATCCTTCAGTGCAATGTTAAGAGTGGTGATAATGGGAACGACAATCAGGGTGCAGTCAGGAAAATAGAAACCATTCTAGGTATTTCAACGGAGAAAATTTAGTAGAAGAAATTGGTTACACAGGTGATAAAGAATAGAGAGTCAAAAAGCTGCACTTCAAAAACAAAAATAAGTACCAGTTATATTATTACTAAAAAGTTAATAAAACTAGCCAAAAATAAAGACAAATATTAGGATGGTGAGGTGACCCAAAGATGAGCAACAGCAGGGAGCTCTATCAGCCCTAGGACTGGAGGCAAAAAGGAGCTGGGGTTCACAGAGCTCAGGAATGATGGCTACCTGGTGGAACATGGAACCATGACAGTGACCAGGAACTGGGACAATGGAGACTCAGGGGATGGTACAGATCTTAGAGAGAGAGAGAAGGAATGCTCTGATTATACTTTTCTGCTACCCTCCAGTCTTTCACATCACTTCCCACTGGCCAGTCCTATCTGGATGCCAGAGGCTAGGGAGCCTGGGAATCAGAGTCCCCCCTTTACAGTGAAACAGTAGTTTGCCTAGGTATATAAGTCTAAGTTAAAAAAATCATTCATAACTTTGAAGCTGTTACTTTTCCATTTTTCTGTCTCCTCGCTTCAGAAATTTAGACAATAATCCTGTCTCCTGAAGCTAACTTCCCATGTCTCTTAACTTTTCTCTCATGTTTTTCTATCTCTATGTTTTGAATACTAATTTTGAGAGATTTCCTAGACTCTATCTTCCAGGTCACTAACCTTCTAGTATAATCATATCTAGTCTAAAATTTATTTTCTTTTCATAATTGCTTTTTAAAATCATCTTTATGAAAGTATAAATGTACTCATTGTATTTCATACTCAAAGTATGAAATGTACTCTTTTTAAGTATACAGTTCAAATTTTTTTTTTCTTAAGATTTCATAGGGGCCAGCTCAGTGGCATAGTTGTTAAGTTCACACACTCTGCTTTGACAGCCCGGAGTTCACAGGTTCAGATCCTGGACACGGACATACGCACAGCTTATCAAGCCATGCTGCGGCAGGCATCCCATATATAAAGTGGAGGAAGATGGGCACGGGTGTTAGCCCAGGGCCAATCTTCCTCAGCAAAAAAGAGGAAGATTGGCAACAGATGTTAGCTCATGGCTAACCTTCCTCACCAAAAGAAAAAAAATTAAAAAAAGATTTCATAGTTTTTATTTATTTATTTATTTTTGCTGGGAAAGATTTGCCCTAAGCTAACATCTGTTGCCAATCTCCTTTTTTTTTCCCCTCCCCAAAGCCCCAGTATATAGTTGTATATTCTAGTTGTAAGTCCTTCTATTCTTCTATGTGAGCTGCCACCATGGCATGGCTACTGACAGATGAGCGGTGTGGTTCCATGCTTGGGAACCAAATCCAGGCCGCCAAAGCGGAGCATGCCAAACTTTAACCACTAGGCCATCAGGGCTGGCTCCAGTTCAATGAGTTTTGACAAATGTATACAATCAAAATGCTTTTTAGATGCAGTCATGTTGCTACTTGTATCAGTAGCTTGTTCCTTTTTATTGGTGAGTAGTATTCCATTGTATGGATATAGTACCATTTGTTGATCCATTCACCTCTTGCTGGACATTTGAATTGTTTTCACTTTGTAACTGTTATAAAGTTGTTGTGAACATTCATGTCTTTGTGTGGACATATGTTTTCATTATCTTGGGTAAATAACTAGAATGGCTAGTTATATGATAAGTGAACGATTAACTTTATGACAAACTGCCAAACTGTTTTCCAAAGTGGTTGTGCCATTTTATATTTCCACCGGCAATGCATGACAGTTCCAGTTGCTCTACATCCTTACCAACACTTGGTATTATCAGTGTTTTAAATTTTAGTCATTCTATTGGTGTGTAGTACTATCAAATTATGGTTTTAATTTGCAATTTGCTGATGAATAGTGATGTTGAGTATCTTTCAAGGCACTCAGAACTGATATTGCTACTCAAGTTCTGGGACAATGTACTTAAACATTCACTGCATGCTAAGCACTACTCTTCAAGAAAATCTCAGTTTAAGCCTCTGTTCTCTTTGAATTGTGAAAAGATTGCCTCTACTCCCAGGTTTCAGATAATCATATTTTCCACCTAAAATGACATACATTTTAAGTGCGGTAGGCAGAAAACTGTCTTCCCTTGGCCCCAAAGATGTCCATGTCCAAATCCCCAGAACATGTAAATGTGTTACATGGCAAAGGGGAAGTAAGGTTGGAGATGGAATTAAGGTTGCTCCTCTGCTGATCTTAAAATAGGGAAGGCATCCTGGATTACCCAGGTGGGCTCAATATAATCACAAGAGTCTTTAAAAGTGAAAGAAGGAAGCAGAAGAGGAGATCAGAAGGATGCAGCATGAGAAGGACTTGGCCCTAATGTTGCTGGCTTTGAAGATGGAGGAATGGGGTCATGAATCAAGGAAAGTGAGCAGCCTCTAGAAGTTAGAAAAGGCAAGGAAACAGACTCTCCCCTAGAGCCTCTAGAAAGGAATGCAGCCCTGCTGATACCTTGATTTTAACCCAATGAGACTCATTTCTGATGTCAGACTTCCAGAACTGTAAGACAATAAATTTGTGTTGTTTTAAGTCACTAAGTTTGTGGTCATTTGTTACAGTAGCAATAGAAAATTAACATATTAAGGTAATCATTTGCTGTGAGCATTACTAACCCTGAATAATCAGATGACAAACCAACTGGGGTTTCCTCCCCAACCCTTTATCCCCATTCCCACTTTCCTTTGGCCATTTCATTAACATCACCATTAAGAGATGGGCAGACACTCTAAACTCAGTGAGTCTGGTGTGTTCAGTTTTATGCTATGTTAGCACTGCTTCAAGAGGATAGCTTGATGCTAAGGGTAAGTCTGACTGGGAGATAGGAGTGGTTTCAGTTGCCTATGCTTTCCCCTACTTTCAGCAGCTGCTGTTTCCTGTTTCCTGCTTGTATTCCAGGAAAAAATAAAAATAAGATAGCAAGTGCATTGAGGTTTATGACCACACTGACATGCTTTTTTTTTCCCCCCACTCATGGTAAGTTAGTTCAGTTTGGGCCAAGTATAAAGCATTTGAAGGGAGATCAATGCAAGCCTTTCACCATGGGAATACAGTATGCACCATGGGAGTACACTCAGTGGGTACTAGTTTGCTAGGGCTGCCATAACAAAGTACCACAGACTGGGTGACTTAAACAATAAATTTATTTTCTTACAGTTCTGGAGGCTAGAAATCCAAGATCAAGGTGTCAGCAGAGATGCTTTCTGGTGAGGCCTCTCTCCTTGGCTCGTAGATGGCCGTCTTCCTTTTATGTCTTCACATGGTCTTCCCTTGGTCTGTGTGTTCTCTATGATCCTAATCTCCTCTTCTTGTATGTTCACCAGTCATACTGGATTAGGGCCAATCCATATGACCTCATTTTACCTTAATTATCTCTTTTTAAAGGCCATACCTTCACATACAGTCATTTTCTGAGGTACCAGGGGTTAGGACTTCAACATATGAAAGTTGGTGGGACACCAAGCAGAGGGCACACAGGCTATTAAAGACGGTATATAAAAAATGTTCAGGAAAGCTAAAACGAAAGTACTTAACTTCACATCCAATATTTGTGCATAAGAGAAAATTTAAATGGATTTCAAATGATGATAGTTCTGGAGTAAAGATATGCCCAGATTTTTATAATTAGTTATATAAAGAAATGAGAAAGCAGGAATTTATATCAAGCCCTGACAATGATAAAATGAAGCAAGCACTGGTAGAAAAATAGTAAGCACCATGTTATAAAATGCATCAATATTTATGAATGTTTGCAGTAACAATCATAGCAATAAAAAAATGGTAAGCTATTATAAAAATTACCTAAAAAATTATTTCCTGAGGTCAAGGACAACTATAGAAACATACGCTAATCAACCTGGCTAAAACCAGAAGAGATAATGTGAACCCAAAAACGCTTCTGAAGAAACAAGTATAAACGCATAGTGCACTGTTACCACATGAGGATGGGGCTCTTGCAATGTCAATACTTTAAATATGAATATTTTCAACATTATGTTAAGAGTAATTTGGACTGACAGCATGAGGAAGAAGTAGAAACACTTTTTAGAAACTATGGAATGCATCCAGTAGTTTCTCAGTAAACACCCAGTTGGAGCGGACTGGTGGACACTCCTCTTCCTATGGCTCTGTTCTCACTACCAAAAGACCAACCCAAATACATAAAGACTAGGGATCTAGAAGCATCAGTAGTATCTGCAGAAAATAAATCAGGAGAGAAGGGCACCAAATAGAATTCAAGACTCAATAAATTGTTTTATCCTTTGAAGATACTTTAATTTTGCAGTTACTGATTCATTAAAAAACACAGTTGTTTTCAGCATTTCCTAGCTACAGTAGTGCATAGGAAATTCCATTCTAAACAAAGAAGTAATTAATGAAATAACAACACACCTTAACATTTTACATTGATAGGTTACAGTTTACAAGGTGCTTTCACATACATTATTTCACTTGATTCTTACAACAAGCAGAAAAAACAGTCAGTGGGAAAGAAAAATGATTTTTTTTTTAGGCTTACAATGAGTATTTTCAGGCCAATGGGCAGTCAATACAAGAACATATCAAAAACAAGACAGCAATACCCACAAGCCACAATATCTTTTTTGGTAGGCTGACAGTTTGATATCAATTGGAAATTTAGCATCAGTGAAGGAATTAGAACAGACACGAGGTTCTCATGATATTCAAAGAACTGTAAGAACACTGTAAGAGATAAGGAGAAGAAAGATTCCCTAAAATATCGCCTTACCGAGACTTAAAGCTCGTTATCCCTTCAAAATGTCAAATAAAAAGAATCTTGTCTGACATGTGGAAGTTAGAAGGGACCTTAGGAACTAGGAGAACCGAGGCCAAGGTCATGCTGCCAATGACACACCAGGCCTGAACCTCAGACGTCTTGACTTTCAGTCTAGGGCTCCTTCCTCCACAATGCCATCTCCTTATTATTAACTGAGTTAAAACCTAATTTCTTCTGTTTCGAATAATGCAATCTAAGGTTAAATACTGATTCATTCCACTTATTTCTAATTCAAGTTTTTATCTTGTTCTTGGCTAAATTGTGGCTGAAACTGGGAGTTCTATATGATTTTAAGATATTCTAATTCAGTGTACTTGATTGATCGGAAATAGACTCCTTTGATATATTTGAAAGCTTGCTCGTGTCTTTTAAATGCAGAGTAAAATGGAATGGCTAAATAGCCCTCAAAACCAATGTATGCCTAGGAGTCACTTACCTAGGCAGATTCTACAGCAAGTTGTGCTGGGCAGTAGTAGTTTCATAAAAAAAAAAAAACTTTTTCATTACTTTTAAAATTACTTTTTAATTACTGAAAACTAAAATGTAATAATCAAATTGTCATCCCCTTGATTTATTAAAATAATTTTACAATAATATACAACAAAGCTACTATAGAATTTATAGCATACATAAAGAATACAATGATCAGCATGTTCTTGGGTCTAAATGAAATACAAAAAAACTAATTAAAATATTTTATACAAATGATGTTTTAAATTTATTAACATGATCATATATTTTTGTTACATAAAACTTGCTACAGCAAAGTATTTCATATTTTTCTTGCACATTTTAAATATAGGTGGACCAACTGAAATCAGTATCAGCTTTTAAGTGACATAATCATGCAGAAACACTTGACAACTAAAAGAAATACAGATTGATGCAGAGAAAGTCTCAGACAGGCTTTTACAAGGTCTTCAAAGGTTTTACAAAGGTGTGGTACAGATGAAAAGAAGGAGAGTCAGTGACCTACCTGCACCAATAATGAAGCAAATAGAATGCTTATGGACATTAAGATCAGTTTGATTAAAAACAACTCATATGCATGTAAATTGATCATAAAAAAATGAACACAGTTTATTTTCAACTATTTTGGTGTGTTTTTTTAAGATGGGTCACTGACACACAGAGATAAAACCAGATGGGAAAATTTAAAAGAAAGGAAAAAAATATTTAAAAAACTGAGTTAAGCCATAGATTCTCAACAAACACTGAACTAAATGTGCAAAAGTGCTTGAAATTTCCACGACAGCAATGTTGTTAAAAGTCAGTTGGCAAAAAAGTATAAAAAAAACAAACTCAAATACTAAAATTGTATCTGCATGATCATACATTCTGCTTACTGAAAGAAAAGAGGTTAGAAATTATGACATGTCTAAAAATATCACACCTCAAAATTAAAAAGCAGTAGTGGCAGTTTTATAAACTTTGTCCCTTTCCTCTTGATGAGGCATAGGATGAGAGCCGAGGTCACCACAGGGCCTCTCCCTTAGGCTGACAATACAGTACACCAGAATAATAACCTGGCAACAACTTCTTTTGTTCTTAACTGTGACAAAACAAAGTAAAGCAAAACAAACAAAAAACCTTATTTAAATAAGTGTGCGTCTATATTGTTTACAAGAATCAAGCCATTTGCTTGATTTAGCAAAGTATTTGTCCACGTTACTGTTCTTTTTAGTTGGTTTCTTTTCCTTTAAAAAGTTTACAATGAGGACTATTTGAGAAACTTAAAAATTTGCCACTTGTATTAGTCATGTTCTATTAAAATACTGGCTAAAACCCTTAAGGAAGAGTTAAGGTTTAGAAATCTTAGAACTCTTCTCTAATACCTACAGAAATGCTGGTACCAAGTGAGAGAATCGGGGTGATGATGATCCATATCATTAGTTTTTCCTGTGAATGAGACATCTGTCACACTGCACAGGCTGGTCACTTAGCTACTCAAGGGGAGAATGATATAAAAGGAGGTGAAAGGAAATAGAATCTCTGATCTATAGGAATCCAAATTGCTGGGTTTAGCTACTCTATATTAGTCTATCCAAATTTATTGCCAGAACAATGAGTTCTAAGAAACTTATTGTTTTAATCTGTATACATTTCCTTGGTGATAAGACATTCTATCTTCAAAAAGTGTCAAGAGTTTTGGCAAAACTGAGTCTGAGCTACTCAAAGTGAAAATAATTATTAGAAAGTATCCTCAAGCCATTGACCAACATAAATATTGGCAAGAACTACTAAAAGCAACACTTATCCTATCCTTCAAATACCACATAACACTGCCCATCTGAAACACCAACAAAATAAAATGAAGCACTGTCTGGAGAAAAACTAATGAAAATGAAAAAGGAAGAAATAGGTGTGGGAGGAGAGGAGAAAGACAAACCAAAGAGAAGCAGGAAAGTGTCTAGTTCCGTGTTACGACACAGACAACACTTGCTTAGCAGTGCCTGGTGACACAGGTGGATGCAGAGTGCACACAAAGATGGCGGCAGTAAAGACCTCACTCAGTCGTTGGAATGAAGGAACTAGGTAACTGCTTCAACAAGGACGGTCTCAGCTCCACCTTATCTCTCAACAGAGTGCAAAGACTGAGTGTGAGCTCTGATGTCATCTTGTTGCTCATCTTCAAAATTCACAAAATTCTTTTGCACATTTTTCTGTTATAGAGACACGGATATCTTCTTCTTCATAGTCATCAAAGTTGCTGGTATCTCCAGAGCCTCTGAACTTTGGTATGAATGGAGCTTCAACCTATAATTGAGATAGAGAGAAAAATAAGTGTGATATTGTGATTTATAATAGGAAATATATATTTGGTCTTCATCCCAGGCACAGAGCTCCTAAAACCCTTGGATTTCCCAAGTGTTGAGAGTGGTAAAAGTGCCCTTTGTTATATTAATGAGGTGACTTTTGGAAAGTCCCTAGGTAACCTAAGGGGTGGGGGTTGGTTGCCAGGGGAACCAACCATGTGATCAGAGGTTGGAACCATCAGTCCCACCTCCTTATCCCCAGGGAGGAGAGAGGGGCTGGAGATTGAGTTCAACCACCAATAGCCAATGATTTAAATGATCATGCCTACACAGTGAAGCCTCCATAAAACACAAAAGGATGGGGTTTGGAGAGCTTCCAGGTTGTTGAACACATCTGGATTTGGGGAGAATGCCATGCGTGGAGAGAGCAGGAAGCTTTGAGCCCCTTCCCACATACATTGCCCTATGCATCTCCTCCATCTGGTAAACCAGTAATCCAGTATGTAAAGTTTCTCAGTTCTGTGAGCCGCTCTAGCAAATTAATCGAACCCCAGGAGGAGTTTGTGGGAACCTCCAATGATACTGGTTAGTCAGGAGCACAGGTGACAGACTGGACTTGGGACTGGTGTCTGAAGTGGTGGTGATGGGGGAGTAGTCTTGTAGCACTGAGCCCTTAACCTATGGGATCTGATGCTGTCTCCAGGCAGATTGTATCAGAATCGAGTTAGGCACCTGGCGGTGTGCAAAAAAACACACGTATTGAAACAAGAAAAAGAAAAAACAAATGCCTGCAAGTTTCCAAACATTAAGGGAAATAAATTCCCACTACTACTACACGGTGGCATCTTTAAATGCCCTTAATGCCCTTCTAAATTGCTAGAAGCAGCAGCAAACAGTAGGTTTGATATTAATCTCAACATTTTCATTCAAGAAACAGTCAAGCCAACACAATATATTAGAGATTTCTAGGATAATTAATTATTGGTATGAAAGGGCTGGCACTTAAGGTTACAGAACTCCAGTTTTTCCTTTATCCAGTATTTTCTTTATTTCTAAAGCCTTTGTTTTCTATTCCTTTTTCCTTAATTCATTTCTCTTTAGGTTATAAATAACTCTTTGACTTACTTTTAACCTCCTTTTTTAAATTCCCAAGTTTATTTTGTTTAAAATATCTAGGAATCAAAACTTTCTGGGAAGTTGGAAAGAAACATACCTCTTTTAGAATTACAGAATTGTTCAATTCTGAACACCTTTTCCCTTGGATCCTAAAAATAACATGTCTTTCCATTAATTAAAATATGGTCTTTATAAAGATTATGTGCTGTACAGAATACGTTTGAGGAATAGATCTTAAAAACTAAAAAAACAATACCAAAACAGCATTTATACTGTTTACAAACAACTATGCGTATGGTTCTTTCATTTCCTCCTCAATAAAACAGTGTGAGAGAGGCAGGGCAGGTATCCTTATTCCATTTTATAGATTATAAAACAGAAAGTTTACCAAATTCACATGACTAATAAGCGGCTAAAGCAGGTTTCAAATTCATGATTCTCCGTTTCCGGTCCAGAGCTCTTTCTAATACCTACGCCAGTGGTCTCCAAAGTGTTTTGACTTATATGCCTTTTAGTAAAACATTTTTGAGTATACATCACCAATATATGTGTAGTTATTCATTTATAAATTATACATATGACTATACTGTTATACGATATACATAGAAACAAGAAATTTAAAAAGAATAAGGTAAAAAATAAGTAGGAATGGAAAGTCTAATAGCATCTTTTTGTTTGCCAGCTGGTTGCCTGGCAGGCCCTGCTGTTTTTTGCACCATGCAGAAGGATGAGCTAAGCAGACAGTCGCCTCATGCCTAGCCAGGCAGCAATTTAGGATCACCCTATTGGAACAATCATCTCTAGAGAATGACTGTACAGTTTAAGCTGTCCAAACCACTTTCTTCTGGTTCTCGTCTTTCTGCTAGATGCCTTTGGCTATTTTATTGTTCATGAGCACTCAGTTAGAGAACAAAAAAGACTATGAAAGCTATTCACATTTACTATCATTTTTGTACTGCTGTGCACAGTTATAATTGAGATGATATTAAAACAAATGGCTACATTAGAGTACTGAATTTTGCTATTAGTAAATTATCCAGGTATCCCCAAGTCCATTTGTGTTGATAATCAAGATTTGCTGTCGACCAATCTGCCCAATATTACAACCTGTTGATTATAGTGCACTACTTCTTGGCAGATGAGCTATTTACTACCTGGGTTAAGTCAGGCCCTTTGGAAAGCACATGAACTCTAAAGGAGCAGTAGCAGTTCAGTTCGATCCCATTTTAAGAATAATCGTTAAAAATACAATAGATGATATGGATAGATTAGTAAATGTTTGCTAAGTAACAGAAAAAATTTTTATTTCTAAATATAAATATGAAAAGATTCAAAATAGATCATAAATCTTTAAAATACTAATAGAATGAACAAACCTCAGGCAACTCCAATAAATACATCTAAATATAGCATTAATTAACAATAAATATAATAATAAAGATAATATAAACAGTGATCATTACAAAGGGATAAGGATGATTTTATAGAAAAATATAAATTTCTAAAATTGACGTAAGAGGAGGCAGAAACTTGAAAAGACCAATATCCAAAGAAGAATTAGTTTGTTAAAATTTCCAAGGAATAAATATAGTAGTTTCTCCTTATCTGTGGGAGATACCAAGACCCCCAGTGGATGCCTGAAACTGCAGATAGCGCCAAACTCTATATATACAGTGTTTTTCCTGTACATACATACCTATGATAGTTTAACTTACAAATTAGGCATAGTAAGAGATTAACAACAATAATTAATAACAAAATATAAAATATATCTTAGCAACCTCAGCATATGATTTTTTTTTCCTTATTAAGTCGAGAACTTTCACCTTTTCACTTAAAGGAAGCACTTCTCAGCTTCTTTTTGGCATATCTGAATTTCCAGCATCACTGCTCTAGAGCTCTGGGGCCATCATTAAGTAAAATAAGGGTTACTTGAACATAAGCACTGCAATACTGTGACAGTTGATCTGATAACTGAGACGGCTACTAAGTGACTAACGAGCAGGTAGCGTGTATAGTGTGGATCTGCTGGACAACGGGAGGATTCACATCCCTGGGCAGGTGAAGCAAGACAGCTAGAGATTTCATCACGCTACTCAGAATGGCCCGCAATTTAGAACTTATGAACTGTTTATTTCTGGAATATCTTCAGACCACAGTTGATCACAGGTAACTGAAACTGTGGAAAGCAAAACCATGGAGAAGGGGGGACTACTGTACTGTACTACTTGTACTGTACAGTACAAGATAATTCCTATATTTCTTAAATTTCCCAAAGAATAAAAAACATGGAAATTTTCCAGACTCATTTTATGAATTCACATAATCTCAACTCCAGAAAAACAAAAATTACAGGGAAATAGAACTTAAGACTATGGAAGTAAAAATCTTTAAATAAAATTTTAGCAAATTGATTTCAGGCAGATATTAAAATAATAATACCCCATGATTAAATGGTGTTCACTTCAGGCATGTGAGGATATCTCACTGATATAATTCATCATACTAATATGTCAAAGATGATAAAATACAGTATACTGCGAATTAAGGATATTTCCTTAACCCGATCAAGAATATTCATCCAAGACACATAGCTAACTTCATATCTGATGATAAAACATGAAAGCATTCTCATTCAAAACAGGAACAAGACAAGACAACTCAACAGCCCTACTGTTTTGAAATATTATTCGAGACATTCCAGCATGCATAATAAAACAAAACGGAAATAAAAGATATAAATATTGAAAAAGAAGAGGCAAATGATACCTCTGCCCCCTGTGATTATCTGTCAATAAAATTCAAGGGAATCACTGAAAAACCTATGGAAATCGATAACAGAATTTAGTAAGGTGGCCAATTACAATATAAGCATAGAGATCATAGGTTTTCCCCTATGTTCTACTACAATGGGAAAGCAAAGACATTCATAATAGCAACCAAAATATAAATTTAAGGAATAACTTTAAGAAAGAAAGTGGACCTGTATGGGGAAGGGGTCCCTAAAACTTTACTGAATGACAGAAAATATTTGAATAAATGTAGAAACATAACATGCTTATTATGAAGAATTCTCAAGATCTTGGTTCTTTTCTACTTAAGAAATAGAAATATATGTTAATATATATATTAATACAGTATATATAATATATATATACAGTATATAAATATACTGTAATCCCAACTAAGAGCCCCAAATACAACATAAATATTTGGAAAGACCAATAAACAGGGGAGTTATTGTTTAATGGGTACAGAGTTTCAGTTTTGTAAGATGAAAAGATTTCTGGAGATGGATGGTGGTGATGGTTGCACAACAACATGAATATACTTAATACCATGGAACTGTACACTTACAAATGGTCAAGATAGTAAATTTTCTGTTATGTGTATTTTACCACAATAAAAAACTGGAAAAAATATTGAATTATGTATTCTTTTTCATGAATATCTATAAGAATTCCACATATTAAATATATAAGTATTTTGAAAATTGAAAAAAAAATACTTTACAAAGCTACATAAATGGTGTACAGTACAAGAATAGATAAAAAGAACTCATGGGCCAGCCCTGGTGGCCGAGTGGTGAAGTTCAGCGCACTCCACTTCAGCGGCCCGTGTTCAGCTCCCAGGTGTGGCCCTACACCACTCATCTATCAGTGGCCATGCTGTGGTGGCAGCTCACATAAAAAAAATCGAAGAAGACTGGCAACAGATGTTAGCTCAGGGTGAATCTTCCTCAGCAAAAAAAAAAAAAAAAAAAAAAGAACTCATAAAAAATATAGTTCAGAAACAGACTGACGTATACAGCAACTTAGTATTAGTAAAGGTGGAATTTCAAATAAGGGGCCAAATAATTATTATTCAACAAGTACTGAGAGGATAATTGGCTAATTATTAAAACAATGACAACAAAAAGAAGTTGAGATCAAAAAAGCACTAAAAGAAAATATAGATTAAATAAGTCACCCAAACAAAACAGTCAGTAGGTAGTAATTGTGATATAACAGTCGGAAGCTGAGGGGAAAGTGCAGGGTTGGAGGAAGTAGATCTTAGGTGGTTACTGAAGTCACGGAAATGGACTGCAGTGACGGAGAGCACAGAAAATAGAGTTAATATGTCAAATGTTAACAGAGGTGCTATCTGGATGCTGGGATTACGATGATTTCAAATTTATTTACTTAACATATTACCTGATTATAACTACACGAAACATACCTCAACCAGAAAGAAAAATAGAGCCTGGACCAATCTATGTGATCTTTCTTCACAAACTGGTCTTCCTTCTGCACTG
Organism: Ceratotherium simum simum; assembly: GCF_057802395.1. Lineage (NCBI taxonomy): Eukaryota > Metazoa > Chordata > Mammalia > Perissodactyla > Rhinocerotidae > Ceratotherium > Ceratotherium simum. The sequence goes on from NC_141901.1 coordinate 79,268,187, forward strand.
TCTGCCTCAATCCAAATTTTAAGGATGAGAAAACTGATGCTTTAAAGGGTTAAATAATTTGCTCAAGATCACACTGCTAATGGTTGGTTGATCTGGGATTCAGACCAATGTCTACCTAACCCCTGCTCTTTCTTTGCTGCCTTTTGAGGCAAAAATGCTCAAAGCATAAAAGTTAAGCAGATGATATGTAAAACCTATGAAAATTTTATGAAACAATGTATTATTGAGTGGTTTGGGGCTTCATTTTAACAACCACGGTAAAAGGTCTTTAAAGGGGTAATGTGATCCTGGAATTGGGAATTTGAAGAACCTGGAACCAAATATAGGCGTTATTTAGCAGCTGTATGATTATGTTTAAAGCAGTTAACCTTTTTCAGCTGATTTTCTTATCAGAAAAGTGCGGAAAATGGTACCACTGATCGATAGGATTACTTCAAAGATTAAAATGAGAAGTTACAGAGTTACTTATATTAATTATAAAGGACTGCATTGGTGCTAGGAAATGTATAAAAATATGAAAATATGAGGTGTTTATTTATGAGATCTAAAAGTCTATTTTAAATTGCTAAGGGCCTTGTTCTTGACTATACAACATATCCAGCATCATGTTTCATGAATTTAATGGTTAGAGAGTTTCTGAAGCCCTCTTAAGAGATACAGAGGCTATAGAACACTCACATTGTTTTGGTCTTGGTATATTTTCTATTTGTTGCATTCTAAAATTCTTTTAATGCTTTGTTTTTATAATCTTTTATAAAAGATATAAATTAGAAAAACTGTCCTATTAATACTTTTAGAGTATTTACATTTTTTTCTCTAAGGAAATTCACTCATATGGCTGCACAGCATTATTAAATATGGCAAGTCTCGGAAACATTAGAAGTTTTGGTTTTATGTAAAAAAAGAAAAAATTAAATATATTCAAGATAAAAACACTTTATTCATACAAATTATTTTTAACTTGGTATTTAAGAAGCAATAGAAGAGATAAAAGTAATTCAGGCACAGCAAAATCTTTTCTTAAATGTCTCAATTTATTACAAAGGTGAAATGATAAAGACTAAAATATATCTGATGAATCTGGCAATTATACATTATTAAACCTGACTTTGTGCCAATTCTGGGTAGGAGAATCGATTTGTTTACATACTGTCTTTCTAATGTGGCTTCACATCAGTTTTGAAATGCAAACCCTTAGGATATTGTCTAATATATAATTACCATGGTATTGTGAAGAGTAACAGGCATAGGTAGGAAAAATTTGACAAGGAAAACATTTTAGATTGATGGTCAAAATAGAAATGCATGCTTTCTCTTTTATGAAGGAGAAAACTTTTTTTTTTGCTAAGGAAGATTGGCCCTGAGCTAACATCTGTTGCCAATCCTCCTCTTTCTGCTTGAGGAAGATTCACCCTGAGCTAATACTTGTGCCAATCTTCCTCTATTTTTTCTTTTTTTTTTTTTTGCGATGAAGGTCTTTTTGCTGAGGAAGATTGACCCTCAGCTAACATCCGTGCCCATCTTCCTCTACTTTATATGGGACGCCGCCACAGCATGGCTTGACAAGCGGTGCGTTGGTCCACACCTGGGATCCGAACCTGCGAACCCTGGGGCCGCTGAAGCAGAGCATGCAAACTTAACTGCTATGCCAGCCCCAATCCTCCTCTATTTTGTATGTGGGTCGCAGCCACAGCATGGCCACGGAGGAATGGTGTAGGTCTGCGCCCAGGAACCAAACCTGGGCTGCCAAAGTGGAGCACGCCAAACTTAACCACTAGGCCATGGGGCTGACCCCGAGAAAACTTATTTTTAAATTGTGGGCTATAAAGGTCCTAAATTTAAGTCCTGCATAGGATCAATTCAAAAGGTAAAAAAATTAAAATCGCGTGTTAACTTGAAAATCTCTCTACTACACGTAATTTAAACACCAACTTTTAAAAAGTTTTGAAATTAAAGAAAGAAAAGGCTCACCTTCCTCTGGTAAATTGCAATCCAATCTGTTGTGGCAAACCACTTGTGAGTTTTTATGTCACTCACACCATTCTTTAGATTGCCAAACCGCTTCGTCAAATCCACCTGCAGCAGGTTCCTTAGAAGGTCCTTGAGATCTGAACTGAAGTGTGATGGGAATCGGACCTGCACAAACACACCACGTGGTAAAACACACATCCCAAGAGTCATGATATTTCTGTTTTTATTTCAGAAAGGGTTATTTTTTAAGGTGATAGGTCATTATATAAACAAAAATACGTAGTGATGACCTTCAAGTATTTTTAACTACACACTTTCGTCCCCATAGTAGTCTTTTTTTTTAATTTTATTTATTTATTTATTTTTTCCCCCAAAGCCCCAGTAGATAGTCGTATGTCACAGCTGCACATCCTTCTAGTTGCTGTATGTGGGACACGGCCTCAGCATGGCCGGAGAAGCGGTGCGTCGGTGCGCGCCCGGGATCCGAACCCCGGCCGCCAGCAGCTGAGCGCGTGCACTAAACCGCTAAGCCATGGGGCCGGCCCCCCCATAGTAGTCTTAAAGAAGAGAATTATTTGGGTCAACGAACTAAAACTGTTCTCTTAGGGCCTTGTTTTGGTCATGAGCCCTCTTTAAGAACATTGATCCCTCTCCAGAAAAATGTGCATACAGACAGAAGTTTTACAGCAATGTCAGAAGGTTCACCCATCTTCTAGAGAGACTCCTTGGATCCCATATTGCAAATCTCTGTCTTAGAGACATACAAATCTAAACTTGTAATTTAAATAGAAAAAGCAGCATATGAAAGATATCAGTATGCACATTTCGAAAAGAGATTATCAAAAAGGAAGTCTAAAAATAATTATAAAAACCCACACTGCCTTCACAGCATAGGAAACCACTTTTCATTTATTAGTGGATTATTTTTAAGCTTAATTCTGCTATTATGTAACAGTATAAAAATGATTTAGATTGGCTTAAAAGCATTTTCCACCCCTCAAATTGTGAAGACTTTACAATTAGTTGACTGGCCTCCAGCCTTAAAAATAAACAAAAAACCCAAAATAACTGAAGATGTTATCTATTAGGCAATCAATAAAATAAAGCACCATTCATAGAGACCTAGGTCTATTTTTTATTTGGTTTTGTTTAAACACATTCTTCTCCTCTAACTCTCTACTCCAACCTAACTCCCAGTTCTCACCCTTTCATTAATATGGATGCTGAAAAATTAAAATGGGTTCCACTAAGAGATGAAATGAGAAGGAATAGCTGCATCTATGCCTCCTTACACTTTTCTCTCATTACTACCACCCTCTCCACGATCCTTTTCAACTCATGTTCAATTATCTCCACTGCCTTCTTCCCCATCACACACACAGGTATGTATGTGCAAATATCTATGTGTGTATGCACATGTGCACTTTCATTCTAACCCCATTTTCCTATTATGTACACCTAGGCGCCACTTCATGTTCCCACCCCCACTAAACACAAACACTATTCTCTGGATTATCACGGCCACAACTTCAAACTGACAATAGACCCCTAAAGAAAAAATGCTTTAAAGGGTTAACACATCCATTTCTGAACTCCTCGCATTCTTAGTTTGGTTCTTTACAAGTGCCACCATCACCTATAACTTGCACAGTGCATCATTACATTATCTCAGTTGATCTTCACAATGCATTCATTCATGTAACTATGCTGTAGTATTCGTGCATATCTGTCTCCCCCAGACTGTGAGCTTCTGGAGGGAAGGTACTGTGTCATTTTTGTGGTTTTATATCCAGAATTTCTGAGATCATTTCAAATAATGTAGTTCATCCATTTGACAATTACTTATTGAGTACCTACTATGTACCAGGCACTGTTCTAGGTGCTGGACATACATCAGCAAGCAAAAACAGACAAAGTCTCTGATTTCATGGAGCTTACATCCTACCTGAATATGACATACTTGGTGAATATGGTATTAACTCTATTCTGAAGACGGAGAAACTAAGATTCAAGGACTTTATATAACTTACCCAACCATTAGACTACAAAGTGGCAGAGCTGGGACTAGAAATCTAGTCTTATGATTCCTAGCCTCATGAATTTTGCTCTTTATTACACTGTCTTCAAACATAGAACTCCTTAATTTACATTCTTTCTGACTTTCAAAAAGCTCAACATACTTGACATACATTTTCATGTTCTCAAAGTAGAAGTTAAATCATTAGCATGCAAAACTAGATTCCATGGCAATTCATAACCATAGTCTTCTGACTGCCACTGTCACACTACTCTGTAAATGAATGTTTCTCAAAGTGTGGTCCTGGGACCCACTTTCATCAGAATCAACTAGGAGAATACAGGATAAAAATGCAGATTCCTGGGGTTTACTTCGGATGATGGGGGCATTGGGCCTGAAAATCTGAGCTTCTAGCTCCAAGTGATTCATATGTACGTGAAAGCTCGAGAAGCACTATTTGCAACTCTACTCACTACTTTATGCAGAAGTTTACATTTCCTGCTAGTGACAGATCAAAAAAATCTTACTGTAAATAATAAGCTAAAATTATCATTATACCAAAGGAAAACTAATACTGTGTCAAGCAACTAAAGACTATTTGAAGGTTGAAATGACCAGGATTTGGGGTCAAGTCATATAAATTAGCAACTAAAAGCCTCATTTGTGCAAAGCCTGGATTGTCACAGATTCTAAGAGGTTTTATGTTCTACAAGAAAGAAGACATGTGAACTACCACCTTCTCTAGTTTTTACTTCTGACACAATGGTTTATTAAAAGTTAGGCACTGTGCTAAACAGTTTATATGCACTGATTCATAAAATCCAAACCAGAACACTGAGGTAAGTACGATTATTGTCTCCATTTTGTAGGTGATGCAACTGACATTGACAGAGGTTAAGTAACATGCCCAAGATTACAGAGCTAATAAGCAGTAGAGCTGTATTCCAAGCCAGGTACTCTGACTCCAAGTAATAAAATTTTAATTATTCTATACTATTTCCATGATCCAATAATCACACCATAGTTATTGTCAGGAACCTTATAAAGACCGAAATTTTCATCTTAAAAATATTTGCTGCACATTTCCTCATTTATCCCAGTTAGAATAAAAACTAGAGAATACGGGGTATTCAAAAGACACATTGTTTACCTGAAAAATAACACAACTTATTTACATAGTGGTTATATTCTAACTTGGTTTAGATTCCAAAGCAATAACTTATTTGAAGTAGACCAGTCTTAGTTTAGAATGAACTAAGAATCAATTATATTGATTATAATCAATATAATGTGTCAGTTATTCTCCCTTTCAGGATGTTCAGAACAGTAGACAGTAATGTACTACATACAAGTTATCTTCTGAATTCAGGTAATGTGCAATGCAATGCATGAAGAATATACATGCTTAAATAAAGTAGCTATTTACTTGGGAATGTAGATAAAGTGATGGTCTTGAATTAGTTAATGTGTGTGTGTATCTGTTTAATCTTCCAAACAGAGATTTTCAAATGGGGAGTGGTAGTGGGGAGTTGTGAAAGTAGAGATCAGAATCATCTGGGAAGCTTTTCAAATTATAGACATATCCTCTTCACTTCCACATCACACCCTCTTCTTCCCCAGAGATTCTGATAGGTAGCCCACTCTCTCATAGTAAGCCTTGTTAAGGATGAGAATTGTCATATCCTTAACGTATACCGCAGGAGAAATAATGAGAATCATTATGAAAGTACTTTTTCCATGACTGTTCTGAAACATAATAAGAAACATAGTTTTTTTTGTTGATTGAACTTTCTAAAGAGCCATGATGATTCATCAAACTGAAATGAGCAAAAACCAGAAAATAAACAAAATTGTGTTGTAAATACCATTGTTTATAGTATATTAACCTATAAACACCAAAGATTTCTATAATGGAAGAAATGACTAATTTTCCCTTCAAAACTATATCAAGAAGGGTAGTCTTTCTATCACTATTATCAGTTATAAGTGCCACAGAATGTGAAATCAGAATCCTAGAATATTGGAGCTAGAGTAAGCTTAATTTAGTCTAAACCTTCATTTTAAAGATAAGGAACCTAAGCTCCAGTGTGGCTACCAACCCAGTCAGTTTCATTTTTGGGAAAATAACTTAATCCTCTTGACTCCTACATCTTTCTGCCAGTCCATGATAGGGCAAATAATGTGAAAGTAGCTATAAATAGCTAAATATGGAAAAGAGACAGTCTAAACCCATTAAACCATTAGATCTGAGAGATAAGGTTATTGGAAACTGGCATTATTTAATGTGAAAAAGGTGTTTCTACAACATGAAAGACGTATTTGTGAATATACACTTCCTAAAATGTTTATTTGGTCTTTTTTCCCCTAATATTTCCTATTTAGGACTCTTTTCCAACTTTTAGAGACCAAGTTACTTTTGAGTTTCCTAATGAATATTCTTGAGAATATATCTATTTCTATAGTATAGATACACAGAACAAGCTTTCACTATATGGTGTGTATCAAAATCATCTGTGATAATTTAAAAAATACAGACGTTTGGAATAAACGAAAGACCAACTGAATCAGTATTTCCGAGAGCAGATATCCACTTCATGAAAGCTTCACAAACACAGACACCACAACTGATTTGCTGTACCCAGCACTGGCCTGGCATATATTATGAGCTCAATAAATATTTAATGAATGCATGAATTCAAATTTGACAAATACTAATTGAACACCTATATGCTAGGCACTGATGTACTTGGGATATACTAGTAGACAAAATAAGATGATTCCTGCCTTCACAGAGTTTACATTCTAGGGAGGAAGACAAATGATAAATAATAATTTATCAACAAGAGTGATCCTTTAAAAATGCTGTCATCCTATCATTCCTCACAAACCCTTGCATTGTAAGGTCTTTGATTTTTACTCCAAAGAAAATGGGGAATCATTGCAAGGTTCTGAAAGGAATATCAGGATCTGATTTAACATTGTGTGTGTGTGTGTGTGTGTGCTGAGGAAGATTCGCCTTGAGCTAACATCTGTTGCCAATCTTCTTCTATTTTGTATGTGAGCCGCAGCCACAGCATGGCCATTGATAGAGGAGTGGTATAGGTCTGTGCCTGGAAACCAAACCCGGGCCGCCAAAGCGGAGCGCACCGAACTTAACCACTAGCCTACTGGGGCTGATTTAACATTTTTAAAGAACCACTCTAGTGACTCAAAAGAGAGCAGGATCAGTGGAGGTGGTAAGAAGTGGCTGAATTCTGCATATATTCTTTTTTTTTTTTTTTTGATCTTCTGAGGAAGGTCAGCCCTGAGCTAACATCCATGCCAATCCTCCTCTTTTTGCTGAGGAAGACCGGCCCTGAGCTAACATCTATTGCCAATCCTCCTCCTTTTTTTTTTCTTCCCCTTTTCTCCCCAAAGCCCCAGTAGATAGTTGTATGTCATAGCTGCACATCCTTCTAGTTGCTGTATATGGGATGCCGCCTCAGCATGGCTGGACAAGCGGTGCGTCGGTGTGCGCCTGGATCCGAACCCGGGCTGCCAGTTCGGAGCATGTGCACTTAACTGCTAAGCCATGGGGCCAGCCCCTTGCATATATTCTAAAGATAGAGCCAAAATGGTTTTCCTGTGCATTAGATGTGGGGTGAGGATTCCAGGGTGTTTCGGCCTGAGTAACTGAAAGGATGGTGTTGTCATCAACTGAGATGAGAAAGGCAGTGGGAGGAACAGACTTGCTAGGGAAGACAAAAATTTGTTAGTTTTAGACAGGTTGAATTTGAGATATTTTTTGACATCTGAGTGGAGATCTCAGCTAGGAAGTTGGATACAAGAGACTGCAACTCAAGAGTCAGATATAGACTGAAAAAATGAATTTGGGAGTTGTCAGCCGGCATTTAAAGTCATGAGACTGGATAAGACCACCAATGGAGGAAGTACAGATAAAGAAAAGAAGAGGACCAAGCCAAGAAGATTGAGAAGGAAAGATCAGTAAAGCAGGAATAAAACTAAGATTGTGAAGAGTCATTGAAGCCAAGTGAAGGAATAATAAATGAACCACTGAACTAGATTCTATTTCTTGCTTTGCCACAAACTGTTTTTTATTTTTGGGCAATTCTGAGTCTTGATTTACCTACATAAGGGATAAAGGAATTAAACTAAATAAAATCGAACATTCTGGCCGTCTCAAAAATTCTACCAAGCTATTTCTTTAAGTAGAAAGAATACCTGGGTTCCAATTCCAACTGCAGTTACATAATACTCTATGCTTTTTACCTTTCTGAGTCTCAGTTACCTCATTTATAAAATGATGAGAGTATATGTCATCCGGCAGGTGTGTAAAGAAATCAGGTAATTTTTATGAAACTGCCTTGCATCATGCCTGGTATCTTGTAGGCATTAATTCAATACCATTTTTATTTTTTCAACCTTTCCATTAGAGTAATATTTTGATGATCTGAAGCTGAATTTCTGAATCCAAGAAGGAACTTGGAAGTTAGCAATATCCATTATTATGTTTCCAGACTACCCAAGGACAGTTTGTGCTAGAAAAGTCATTTGGAGAGTGCAAGAAGTTCCTCCTTTCTTCTTGTATCATGCTCCACCTGTTAAGTTATAGAACAAACACTTTCTTATTTTCTTACGGTACTTAAATTTGATAGAGCAAGGGAGAAAATGGACAACTATAACCGTGTTTTATAAGGACAGCATTGTGGATATAGCTATCTAAAACAACTTTGTCAAATTATGTAATATGTTAAACCAACTATGAAATTCACTCTGAATGAGCAAACTCAACAGAATATTTGTTCTGCTTTCAGTCCCAATTATAAAGTCTTGTACATTTTGGTTTTAGGAATGACTATTTTCTAAAAATTTAAGAGGAAGTTACATCTAATAAGCAAATCTGTTCATGTTGGTATGGTATCCATACTAGGTGATTTAAATTCACTAACTGGTTTTCTGAGTTTTTTTTTTAATTTTAGAAATAAAATAAGATCAAAATCAAATTTGTCTACACTCAGCTTAATCACAGAAACTACAAAGCTGATCTTTGAAGAAGGAAAAATTTTTACTGCTATTCTTCTCTAATTGACAGGGGAAAAGACCATTTAACGAATAACATGATTTCTTATGCATTGGGATAATATTTACTGAGCTTAAATGACTCAAAAGAATTTGCACACAGCCAACAAACAATAATCTGTTAATTTCTGTCCACAGCATGTTAGAATAAATTTTAAGAAATTATGTCTCTAAATTAGGTACAGTTCTAAGAAATCTATAATCCCAGTAAAAAATTTATCTAGCAAAAATGAACATATACATTAGTTAATTTTTCAAAAGGCATAACAACTTTTCATATATTAGGCTTTCTGTAGATATGGTGCCAAGCTCCACACTGCCTCATAGGACCTAGGAAAACTGTAATCAACCTAGATCCTATATATAAAAAGAAAGATCTAGGACATTAAAAAAAAATACTTATAAATATTAGTACCATGACTGTGGGCTCTCTGATCTGTTCTCTTACCTATGTAGAAACAGAGGTAGCTATAACAAATCCAGATGGTTGCAGAGGGCTATTACCCACCCCATCTTCATTCCCTCCCCTGCAAAACAAGTTGCAGTCATTTGCCCATAGGATCGCTAGAGTAAGGACTGTCTCAAAGCAGAGATTAAGAAGAACTTTAAATGATCACAGCAAGGTGTTAAAAAACAGCCATGGGTTTTATGCAAATGGTAAAACTGCTTTTGTATTTTATGAAAATGACTACTGAGTACTCTAAGTCTCTTTAACTATAGCCATAGCTAAACAGAAAATGGCATTTTAATTTTCCCAAAAGGAGTAACAATGGCATTTTAGAAAAAGTGTAGTGGTATATCTGCATACGTGTATGTTATTTAGGAAAGAGAACATATGCAGAAGAGAGATGATGCAGCAGGCCTGAGACTGCTACCCTTAAGGAAGACTGCTACCCTGCTAGCAAGTTTGGCCCTTGACTGGTATCTGGGAACTGAAATGGTAACAGTTCCTCACACTGATATGAAACTTTCCCTAAATGATATGAGTGGCTCACTGTACCTGAACTGTTTGTACAAACAATATGGTTTATGCTAAACATCTACTTTTGTTCTGGGAGTCTGGGATTTTGGTATGTGCTAGGGTACATATGTGATCCCAATAAAATCCTTGGGCATGAGTCTCTAATGAGCTTCCCTGATGAACAACATAGCACCCATGTCGTCACAGTTTGTTGCTGGAGGAATTAAGTACATCCCCTGTGACTCTACTGGGAGGACTCTTGGAAGCTTGTGCCTGGTTTCCTCTGGACATGGCCCCATGTGCCTTCTCCCTTTGCTGATTTTGCTTTACATCCTTCCTTGTAAGGTACCTTACCATGAAGGTACATGTTACAGCATAAGGTATTTGTTCCTTGAGTATCTGCTGAACTCTGTCAGTCTTCCTAGTGAATCACCTAACCTGGGAATGGTCTTGGGGACCCTGGACACAGAGGGGAACATCCATCTGGATGCTAATCAATTACCCTTCATGTGAATGTGAATTTCCCTTCAGGAAAAAAGTAATAGACTCTTTGATCATTCTATGTATATGTATGTTTACAACTTTATATTTTGTATAGTGTCTCAGTGCACAGTTTTGGTGCTCATTAAAAGTGGAATAATATTTACTTTATATATAATGAAGCTAAGACTTTTTTAAATTAAATAAGGACTCTACAGTTATGATTTCCACAACAGCTGTTACTTGACTGCCTTATTTGCAAGTATCATTTTTGAACACAATATTAACTTTTATATTCCCAAGAGTAATGCAGCCAGATAGAGTTGCTGTGGAAACCATAAGCGATTCTTGTCTTAGAGTATATGGCACTGAGGTATGAAATCTAAACACTATATAAAGAAACTCAGCATATGTATTGCTAGGATGAGGCATAGTTAATGCAGGAATTATAAGACTTTTCTGTCAACTATGCATTTCTAAACCTGAACCTTAATACTGCATGAATAATTTGACATTTAAATACCACCTCCTCTGTTTTGTAAAAGGCAAAATATGTGTAGGAGAGAATCTAACAAGCTGATTGATCATCTATCTGTGCATTTGAAAATACCAGCTTGAGTTAAAATACTGTAATAGAGAAAGTACTTAACAATCAAATGTTCAAATATACGTACTTTAGTGAATTAGTAACTTCGTCAAATATTTTATTTTAACTTTGATAAGTCACTGATACCTATAATCTTTACAACATGATCTCAGGATGGAAAATATAATCAATATAAATGTTGTTGCATAAAATAATAACATGCTTTTAAAAAAATCAGAAAAAGCAATTCTGAATGAAAAGTATACTTTTAAATGATATATTGTATCACTAAACCATTAAAAATTTTAAATACAAACATAGCATCTCTAAGACCAAAATTGGACTTCTAATGATTTGAACAACTAAAAAAATTTAAAAACTAGTCAGTCTCCAATTTGGCTTTTGCTACGGATGAGAGAGATAATAATATTTTTATAATGTGGACAGAGATACATTCTAGTTTGGATGTGAGTGTTGAAACAGATGGTTTTATTAAGAAAAGGTGAATATGATTTATGTTCACATAACACAGATCCTAGAGATCACTTAACAGCAATGTTCTGCTTTCATGAGTTACACTTTAAATGAGTAAATGGAACAAGGGATGAAAATAACTTTATATCCAACATGGAAAGAGATAATCTGGCACATTTAGTTAAAAAAAATAATACCTCAAACACTTTATCATATTTCCATACAAATGAAGAAAAAAAGCAGACATCATAATATGATAAAATTTTATGTGTACTTTTCTAAAGTAACTAGGATTTAAACTGTGAAGATTTTAGAATATATGAAGATTTAAATTTTAAGCTAATATTGGATCTAAATGTTAAAGCTTAATATGAAATAAAAATGTTTCATAAACAGCTGAAAAAAATTTTATACAATGTAGAATGACTGGCAAACGAAGGCCAATTCATACAGATAAAGATACATTCATTTTAACCAAAGCAATTTTTCTAAGCAAATGAAATTTAGTTATGACAGCATGCTTGTCAGAAAATTTGATTCCTTTTATGAAATTAACTAAAGATTTAGGTACTTTGTAACTACTTTGTAATTAAATTATTTGAAATTATTACTAGAATTTCTGCATTCTTAGTCTTTGTATTAGTAAAATACTGTAGTCCCCCCTCATCCACAAGGGATACATTTGAAGACCCCCATTGGATGTCTGAAATTGTGGATGGTACTGAATCCTAAATATACTATGTTTTTTCCTATACATACATAACTATGATAAAGTTTAACTTATAAATTGGGCACAGAAAGAGATTAAGTATAATAACCAATAATAAAATAGAACACTTATAACAATATATTGTAATAAAAGTTATGTGAACGTGGTCTCTCTCTCAAAATATCTTACTGTACTGCACTCCCCCTTCTTGTGATATGTGAGACGACACAATGCCTACATGATGAGATGGAGAGAGGTGAGTGATGTAGGCATTGTGGCGTAGTGTTAGGCTACTACTGATCTTCTGACAGGATGTCAGAAGAAAGATCATCTGTTTCCTGACCGTGGTTGACTACAGTAACAGAAACCACAGAAAGTGCAACTGCAGGTAAGGGGGGACTATGTGCTTCTCCCATTCAGTGATTTTAAAGCATTTTAGTCTCTCATCATTCTTCATATGACCTTCCATTCTCATTCTCTCTTGAGATTTTATATAATCACTTCTCAAATTCTTTTTTTTTTTTTTTTTGGTGAGGAAGATCAGCCCTGTGGTAACATCTGCCAATTCTCCTCTTTTTGCTGAGGAAGACTGGCCCTGGGCTAACATCTGTGCCCTTCTTCCCCCACTTTATACGGGATGCCGCCACAGCATGGCTTGCCAAGCAGTGCGTCGGTACGCGCCCGGGATCTGATCCGGCGAACCCCGGGCCGCCGCAGTGGAGCACGCGCACTTAACCGCTTGCGCCACCGGGCCGGCCCCTCAAATTCTTAAAAATGAACCACTGTCTTGTCTATTAATTTTCTTGATGTTTTGTTTTGCTCATCTCAAAAGTTCTTTTACTGTGACTTTAATATCTGCTACGTGAAAACGATTACAATGATAAGAAACCTCAAGCCTAGAGATCTACAAATGTAATGGGGGCAGCAGCAATACCTAATGACTTAAAAATTTCATTCTGCCTTTCTGTATTACCTTAGTGTAAATCTTTCAACACCTGGCTTAGTTATCTGTAAGAGGTATT